>NC_090935.1:609725780-610028443 GCF_040938575.1 Ambystoma mexicanum
GTTCTTAAATGGTTTAGTTCTTATCATTCCAAGCGGTCTTACTCAGTAACGTGGGCTGGACACATTTCCCCTTCTCCTCCCCTTCTTTACGGCGTCCCTCAAGGGTCTGTTCCTGGTCTCTTCTTTTTTTACTCTATACTGCACCGCTTTCTGCTCTTACCTCGTCCTTCAATCTTTCTTTTCATCTTTATGCTGATGATACCCAAATCTTTTTCCTTCTCTTCTTTTGACAATATTTTGCATTCTACTGTCTCCAATTGTCTATCCACAGTCCAAAAGTGGATGTCTTCCCACTTCCTTAATTTTAATCCCTCTAAGACTGAGGTCCTTTTTTTCCTCCTACCACAATTCAAACTACTGTTCCTCCTCCCTCTCATTCCCCCCTTCCTCCTTACCTTTTTCTTCCTCCGCTTTCAATTTGGGCATAGACTTTGACTCCTCCCTTTCCTTCTCTTTACATATTTCTTCTACTGCTCGATCCTGACACTATTCTCTTTGTGATATTCATTGTGCACAACCTCTTCTTTCCTTCCACGCCAGTGAGCGTCTCCTCTCCTGTTTGGTTTTCTCCCATATCGATTACTGTTAATCTCTCCTGTTTGGTCTTCCTGCCTCTACTATTCTTCCTCTTTGCTCCATCTATAATTCTTCTGTTCATCTCCTTTTTTCTCTTCCTTTGCGATCTCGATCACACCTTCTTTGCTATCTATATGGCTTCCTCTTTTTGAGACTCATTTCCTTTATCATTTTCTTTCGATTGTCTTTAACAGGCCGATTCATGGAATTCCTCACAAAAGTGTTGCACGCGGCTGGCGCACAGCGTGCCCGTGCGAATTTCTGCGCCAGCCGCGTGCGATAAAATCAATTTCCGCGCACAGCGTATTCATGGATTCTCGCCTCCAAAAGCAGACGTGGCGCAGAGTGGCGCAGAGACCCTGCAGCAGCACCAGTTATGCCCCCAAGAACGCCCTCGCGCAAGGAAAAGCCATCAAGATCGCAAAACCATCGCAAAGGGCTGCGCCAACCCTGTACCAGTTTACCGGACTGGCAAACAGAAAACGCAAAGCGGGCAACGCGTATTACGGGTGTCGGGAACACGCGTGCGCGAGAAGTTTCACACGCGATCTGGCCTGGGGGAGTGTGTGCGTGTATTTCAGGGGTGCGCGAGAAGTATTACACGCGAGTGGCCTGGGTGCGTGCATTTCAGGGGTGCGCGAGAAGTTCCACACGCGAATGGCCTGGGCGCGTGTATTTCAGGGGTGCGCGAGAAGTTCCACACACGAATGGCCTGGGCGCGTGTATTTCAGGGGTGCGCGAGAAGTTCTACACGCGAATGGCCTGGGTGCGTGTATTTCAGGGGTGCGCGAGAAGTTCCACACGCGATTGGCCTGGGCGCGTGTATTTCAGGGGTGCGCGAGAAGTTCCACACGCGATTGGCCTGGGCGCGTGTATTTCAGAGGTGCGCGAGAAGTTCCACACGCGATTGGCCTGGGTGCGTGTATTTCAGAGGTGCGCAAGAAGTTCCACACGCGATTGGCCTGTGCGCGTGTATTTCAGGGGTGTGCAAGAAGTTCCACACGCGATTGGCCTGGGGGAGCGTATGCGTGTATTTCAGAGGTGCGCGAGATGTTCCACACGCGATTGGCCTGGGGGAGCGTGTGCGTGTATTTCAGAGGTGCGCGAGAAGTTCCACACGCGATTGGCCTGGGGGAGCGTGTGCGTGTATTTCAGAGGTGCGCAAGAAGTTCCACACGCGATCTGGCCTGGGGGAGCGTGTGCGTGTATATCAGAGGTGAGCTTGAAGTTTCACACGCGATTGGCCTGGGCGCGTGTATCTCAGGGGTGCGCGAGAAGTTCCACACGCGATTGCCCTGGGCGCGTGTATTTCAGGGGTGCGCGGGAAGCTCCACACATGATTGCCCTGGGCGCGTGTATTTCAGGGGTGCGCGGGAAGTTCCACACGCGATTGCCCTAGGCGCATGTATTTCAGGGGTGCGCGGGAAGTTTCACACGCAATTTCAGCAGGGTACGTGTATTCCAGGGGTGCCGGGGAGTCCTACATGTGATTTGGCAGTGTGGGTCCTCCCAGGTGTTCCCTGTACACCCTCCACGGCCCCTGCAGGCAGCCCACACCACAGGGGACTACCCTGCATCCCTGGTCATGTCCCGCAGGCAGCCCACCCAACATGGGCATGCCCCCCAGCAAAAGCACATGTCTCCTTGCACTAATGATCACCAACTCATGTCCCCTTGCACCCCCACCCCCAGAATTGCGGGGCACCTGCCAGCAGGCCCCCACTCATGTCCCACTCATGTCCCCTTGCACCCCCACCCCCCAGCACTGTGGGGCACCTGCGAGCAGGCCCCCACCCATGTCCAACTCATGTTCCCCACCACCCCCACCCCCCAGCACTGTGGGGCACCTGCGAGCAGGCCCCCACCCATGTATCCCACCACCCCCACCCCCCAGCACTGTGGGGCACCTGCCAGCAGGCCCCAACTCATGTTCCCCAGCCAACATGTCATCACAATCTAGATCCCTGGTCCCTATGGTCAGCCTCCAAATGCAAAACACCCACCCGAGTATTGCATCCACCAACTCAGAAATGGCAATTACATGACAGAACACCAATTGCAAGTTTCGAAACAAAAACATGTCCCTCACATACACCCAATGGGTGTCAGTGAATCTCAAAACCCATATCATGATATGCATGAAACCAATGAGATGATACTACACATTAAAGTTCGATAAAAAAAACATGTATTAAAGGAAACATAAATAGATTCAAAAATAAAGAAACAGAAATGGGAATGTACAAAAATGAAAAGCAGCATGTCCGTGAAAAAAAGCAAAACCAAAAATCATAATCCAAAGTAATGGTGTCCAAAGTCACTGTCCACAAAAGCAAATCCAATGGGAAATAATAATTGAAAGCCATTGCTTCATGGGTAAATTGTGAAAGAAAAATTAAATCCAACAGTGAACTATGTACAGACGAACAAGCCAGGGTCCATTATCCCAACAAAAGAAATGAAACCTATCTAACAACACTAACTAATAAAATAAACTATATACAAAAATGTGGCCAATGTCCAAAAGGTCCAAAATAAATCAAAAAACAAAGGAAACCTAACACTACCTACATAACTATGTACAAGGGCAGCGGGCTAGTCTGACGGCTCACTGTTGGATGTCCCGGGCCAGGGCATCATCGAACTCCTGCTCAATGTCCCGGAGGCGGTCCTCCTCCATGGCCCCGAGGGTCCGCAGGGCCGTCGACGTGTCCACCTCCAACCCCCTGCAGATTGCCTCGAGGCACTCGGCCCGCCTCAGGGCCCTCCGCATGGAGTTCTCCGCCCTGACCATTGTGAGCCGTGCCTCTTCCGCCCGCTGCCGCTCCGCATCTATGGCGTGGCCCAACCGCTGCCACACGGAAGACACTCTCTGTCCTGGGTCCTCCTGCCCTCCGGCCGATGCCTGCCCCTCCGATGTTGAAGGCCCCAAGCCTTCATGGCTCCCACCACGTTGCTGCTGCTGCTGTGCCTCTGCCCGTGCACTGCCTCCTGCTGCCTGCACATCCTCCGCCGGCTGGGGTGCAGTCGTTGATGTGGCCACCCCTGCTGGACGTCCGACTCCCGACTGTGGCAGGGATGCCTCCTCCACCAGCCTGGCCGCACCGTCAGAGGCAGCTCCACAGGGCACCCAGGTGACTGATGGGTGGGAAGATGGCACCGAGGACGACTGGCCCGTAGGGGGTTCAGTTGAGGAGGGGGTCGTAGCAAGCCCCATCAAACGGAGGAATCCGGCCTGGGTGACCTATCCCAGCAGGCTGACATGGTCAACGAGCCATTCGAGATGACGTGCAGTCTCCTCATGAAAAGACTGCAGGTCACCTCGCATGGCCCGTTGACGCAACGCCACACCAGTCAGGACAGGCTCAATCCGGACTCGGATAGCCACGTCCGCAGGCAGAGGAAGGCCAGTTGTCGTTTGCGCATCCCCTGCCTAATAACAGGTCTGGACGTAGGCATCCCTGCTGGTGCAAGATGATGCAGGGACAGGATCAGGGACAGGATTGCACACAGGCACCTCCGCGGCGGCCTGTGCTGCCTCCTGTCCCTGGTCCTGCACTGCACCACTAGCACCAGTGGGATCCCCACCTCCAGACCCCGTCTGTGTTGCTTGCACGGCCTCCTCCTCCACCAAACCCCCCACCAACCTGGATGACTCCGTGCCATCCTCCCCCGTTGGGCCCTGTGGGGTCCCAGCTGCCCCTTCTGCTGCCGAGGAGTCCAACTCCAACCTCCGCCTCTTGGACCTCCCCCCGGCAGCTGCGGCCTGGGACGCGGCACCGGACTCCTCACTCTCCGACGAGATGGCAACATGGGAGGGGAGCCGGGCCTTGCATCTCCGGCTGGCGGTGGGATCCCCGCCGCTGTGGTCCACAGCCCCTTCTCCGCCCTCTTCATCAGTTGACGCTGCAGACAGGGAGAAATAAAACACAGGCATCAGGGCACTGTACAATGGACACATACACACATGACAGTTGTACATGAGTGGCATTGGCAAACCTCAGACATGCCATCACAATCCCAAACACACATGTCATTTCAACTCGCACACATGAGCCATACCACAGCCATATCGCAACTGCCAGCACCATCCATACCCATACAACAGCATGAGCAGGCAAAGCTGAGCCAGACATCACATGCAACACAGGAAGTGCACCACACATGTACACACACCACCACACTTGCATGCATGTGTACACCTCTGCCAAGTGTCGCAGTGTTCAGATGGGCATCCATGTCACATCTGCCGATCAGGCTTCCACATCCCACTGTCACATGCATCCATGTTACATCACTGTTGCACCCTTGTCAAATACACACAAATGCACATGTACACAGTGCTGATACATGCAGCTGAAAACAACATACATTCGTGACATCACGGACATGTCTACTTACATACACATTCATCCAAACATGTGTGCCCACACAACTGCATTTGGCATGCAAGCATACACACACAAGCACCATCCATGTCTCACACATTACAGCCCTCGCATGTGTTAGCCCCACGGCCCTGTACACCCCCACCCATACTCGACCCCATACAAACAGATGTGCAACCTGCACACTACTGAAACATCACTACACGCACAGCTCACAATCAGGATGCATGTACACTTACCGATCGACTCCAGACGGGTCTGCCTCTCAAGGACCTGGACGTGGAGCGCTGGGGATATGCGTTCCAGGACCCTCATCTGATCTTCTGACAAGTGGCCCCGGCGCCCCTTGGCATCCGCTGCCTTCAAGAGGCACCGGGCCTTGTTCAGGGTCCTGGACCTGAAGTCCTCCCAGCGCTTCTTGACATGTTGGAAGTCGCGGACTGCCACCCCCTCCGCGTTGATGGCAGTCACAATGTCAGTCCAGATCCGAGTCCGTCCTTCCTTGTCGGCGCGGGAACTTCCGAAGAGGGCATCATACTGCCCCAGGACTTGCTCCACCAGGACACCAACTTCAGTGGCACTGAAGCTGGTGCCCCTCTGCCTCTCTGGCCGGGGGTTGTCAGTGGTGCCAGATGTTGCAGTGCCCGACATGACAACCCCAGAGGCAGGAGTGGGTGGGCAACTGGGTCCTGGGGCTGGGCTGTGGAGCGATGGAATCCCAGTCGGGAGTCTTAGATTCCAGCAGGGGTGGTCACAGCAACAGCACTCCTGGCTGATGTGCAGGCAGCAAATGGCAGGGCACGTGGGCAGCAGGCAGTCAGGCAGCAGCAGATGGCAGGTGGGAGCGTGCTCGGGGCTCTGGGGGGCAGTAGTTCGGCCTTCTGGGCAGGAGCGTGGTCTTCCGTGTGCTTACGCGTGGCCAGCTTGATACGGAGTGATTTGGCACATGAAAATTCTGCACGTCAGCGTGTGAATCGAGAGGAAAGGCCCTTAGCGCGTAAGCGCGTCAGCACGCATACGCGATTCCATTGGACCAAAGGCCCTTAGCGCGTATGCGTGTCTGTGACGTATCGCGCACGGGCGTTGCTTTTCGTGGGGTGCGGTGCGTGTGTCTTGCAGGCGTTGGGGTTCACACGCTATTACTTCACAGCAGGTGGGTGTTGGCTACACGTTCTTCTACACGCAGGGCAGACGGTGAGTGGTACCCTGCTCCTCCAGGCCCGATCGCGTGTAAAACCACCCGCGAGCCCCTGAAATACACGTACCCCGCTCCCCCAGGCCCGATCGCGTGTGGAACTTCTCACGCACCCCTGAAATACACACGCACAGGCCAATCGCGTGTGGAATTTCTCGCGCACCTCTGAAATACACGCACACGCCCACCCAGGCCTGATCGCGTGTAAAAACACCCGCGAGTCCCTGAAATACACGCGCACAGGCCAATCGCGTGTGAAACGTCTCGCGCACCTCTGAAATACACGCACCCAGGCCAATCGCGTGTGAAACTTCTCGTGCATCTCTGAAATACACGCGCCCAGGCCAATCGCGTGTGGAACTTCTTGCGCACCCCTGAAATACACGCGCCCAGGCCAATCGCGTGTGAAACTTCTCGCGCACCCCTGTAATACATGCGCCCAGGCCAATCGCGTGTGAAACTTCTCGCGCACCCCTGAAATACACACGCCCAGGCCAATCGCGTGTGAAACTTCTCGCGCACCCCTGAAATACACACGCCCAGGCCAATCGCGTGTGGAACTTCTCGCGCACCCCTGAAATACACACGCCCAGGCCAAACACTTGTGGAACTTCTCGCGCACCCCTGAAATACACGCACACGCTCCCCCAGGCCCGATCGCGTGTGGAACTTCTCGCGCGTGTAGAACTTTGGCGCACATTTTTTTCCTGCGCAGGGACGCTACCGCCTGCTTTCGTGTGGCGGACATGTATGGGCCTGTGCGCGTCTTTGGCCGTGTGCTGTTTTTCCCTATTCGATTCCATGAATACGTGTTGTAGGCGAGCGTGTGGGCGTTCTGCACACTTGCCTCCTGTACTTACCCCGTGACGCCCACATTTTCACGAGTTGTTCCCCATTCTGCGTGTAACGCCCCGTGTTACGCCTACTTTTGTTATGTGCGCCGCGCTATGTGCGAATTCGCTGTGGCCTTATCGCACGGCGTTCGATGACCTGTGCGCCAGCGTGCGCCGCACACTTTTTCAGCGCACATCCCACATTTTGCGCGTGCACGGACTTCCATGAATAGATGTGCGATGTTTTCTGTGCGATAATCGCACTTGCACTGCGATTTTCACTATTTCTCTGCGAATCGCACGTTTTCGCACGCGTGCGCCATTTTTTCGGCGCACATTAATTCCATGAATCGGCCTGTAAGTGTCTTCATGGTCTTGCCCATCTTTATCTTTCTTCACTTATTTCACTCTATTCTGTTCCCGCCCTCTATGTTCCCAGAATCAGTTTCTTCTTTCTATCCCTAAACCCACATGTGTGTCTTTTCATTTCTGGATTTGTGCCCTTCTTGCACCTAAACACTGGAACTCCCTTCCTTTTTCTATCTGTTCTTTTCCCTCTCTTCGTATTTTTCAGACTATTCTTAAATCTCATCTGTCATCTGGTATTTCAAATAATTGAATGATTGTATTCTCAGCTCTTCCCGACAGAGATGTAATTTCAGCAAAATGTTAGAGGTAGCGGAAGTGACATCCCATGACCCTTGACCTCTGATGGCATCATTGGAAATGACCGCACACAACCTTTCACCCCTGACAAAACAGGAAGTGGCATCACATAGCATTGTTCCCCAGTACACTAAGAAAAATATGGTTACGATACTGTAATTTGATAGACATTTCATACAAGAATGGATCACTATATATAGTATTAATATCAATGTGCCCATATTACCAAATTACTGTGAATGTAACAGACATCCAATACAACAACCTGGACTATTGAACATCACTCGGGCTAAACTCTAAACAGACATAGCATCTCGAAGAGGCATAAACCCCAAAGCACAGACATCCAGTTCCTGCCAAGTGTCTGGCCACAGACTGGAAACATCAAATGACCAACACAAGTTAACCAGAAGACAATCAAGAGGCTGTACCACTTCAGGCTTTTAGTCTTAGACAATACGCAAAGGGATTTTCTTGTCAATAGTGCCCTTTGAACAATTGCACAGCAACCCACTCCTGCCAGTCACCCAGAGCCTGAATATCCCCCAACCATTTTCACCACGGGCACCCCACCATCCACTGCGAGTCGCTAAGGGCCTCCGTCAACTGCTTTAAATGTCTTGCACCCACTCCCACCCTCCAACACCTTACACCTCCAATGCCATGCTCCAACACTTTCATGTTTACACAGTGCCACCTTCCAGCAACTTAAGTCTCCAGCATTCTCCAACACCATCAACCTCAAGCAAACTAGCAACTTAAGTCTCCAGGACCCTCTGTCAACACCCCCAATGGTGTGAGTCTCAATTACCCTCCTCAAACATTTTATATCTGCATTCAATGCATTTCAACTCTCTTACAAACATTACGTCTCAAACACTCTCTTCCAAAATCGGTAAGTCACTAGTACATCTCCAGTACCAGCCTCTATAACATTGAGCCTCAACCACACACCTCAAACCCAGATCTGTGCCAGTGGTTATGAATGGTTTAAAGCCTTCCAGCCTCCACCTTTCTGTTTTGCTTATTTGGTAAGTAACACACAATTTTATTGTAAGATGGGAGATAGAGGGGAAGGCTGTGTTGCAGGTCTCAGTAACTGCAGGTTTTAAAAATGTTTTTTTAAATGTAAACAGTAGTAGCAGCTCTATGACATCACCCCTTGAAAGGGCCATTTTATTATTTTCTTTGGTCCTTTATATGTTGCTTAGTGCCAGCCTTCTCCAGCTTCTAAGCACTGGAACAGGAACTGCGCCCACGTTTCCCTGCATCCCCTTGATCCCAAAGCAAGTGTGTTGCCCCTGAGCTATCCATCCAAATATATATTTGGTTTGCTTGAGAAAGCAACAGATGGTTTACTTCAAAGGTGGAGGGTCACTTCATGTAAATTAATGATCTCACCTAAAGTGTGCCTGTTATGCAGGTCTGGCAGATCTAGGTCAGGTCACCCAGCGCCCAGGCAGGATTGATGGCAGAAGCCACTGGGGCACCCTCCTCTCATCATAGGCCCAGTGGCTCACTGGATGTGCAAAGCAGGCGAGAAACACTGATGAGATTTGTGTTTATGCTGTGCTGTCACTGACTACTGCAGGCTCCTCTTACCCATTCCCAGCTAGTGAGACCTAGCCCCCATACTCTTCCTGTTGCTGCTGTATGATCTACACAGACAGCCCGGCCTCTGAATCCAACCATTCAGGTATTCTTAACTAATGTACTGCCAACCTGATAGTGATGGTGGATTCATGGTTTTTCCTGCATCCCTGTTATTTCTCCAGCTAATGAGATCTAAATTCCAGGTGAAAAAAAGCTGTGGTACATTTAGCTCCATTTACAAACGCCCTTTTCAGGTGCAACACAGATATCTGATCCTGGCACTCTCTCTTTGTCCAGTGGCCAAGGGGTCGCAAGTATAGGTCTAGGGGTAGCAGAGGGAGAGCTACCCCTGGCAACTCACAAATGACATCTCTGTCTTCCAATTTTCATTCTTGAAATGCATTATTCATGTTGTAGCATTGTTCTTTTAATTTATATCAGGACTTTTGCTGAAAAGCACTATATAAATTCAATCAAATACAAAATGCAATACAAATGCTCAAAAAGGAAAATTCAAATAGGTCACCACCATGCACACATGCATACACAGTGAAGATCAGTAATGGGGGCAGTCATGAAAAAAGTGGTAACCTTCATTATTTTTGGTTCTGACAGACTCCATCTTCTTCATAGCATATAGAAAAATAGCCTGGATCATGCCACCGTGCAGGAATGTGATTAGAGATCACGTAGAGATGCATGCAGATTCCCTGCAGTGATGAGGAGAACCCATGTGTGATGTACCGCAGCCGGAGGCTGGAGTGTGGTGGAGTCCTCGGCTGCAGTGAGGGGGCATGAATAAGACACCTGGACACTCTTCCTTCAACTCCACTCCTTCCTCTCCCTGTTACATGGGGTTGGGCTCCCCCTCCTCACACGTGACCTGGAAAGTCAGGCACGACATCACATTCCTCCCAAACTTGTATTTTGAAATTAATAACAGGATGTTTTTCACTAGGGGTTCATCGGCACCAACATCACAACTTTTCCGGGTAGAGTGGATCATTGTCCCCTTTTCATGGTGGGACCCCTTGGCGATGGTATATGCCAACCAGTACGTAACCTCTCAGTTAGGACAAGGGTTGTAGTCATTCTCTCCTTGTGTATCGTGTCCCTCTCGTTTTCTCTGCCACTCCTGTTGAGCTTGCCTCACCACCGGAATCTTCTAGAGTGCGAGGGCTTTCATCAGCGGCAGCTGCTTCCCTTGCACCTTCAGGGGTTTCACTTTCTCTTTCGACCTCCGCTGCCTGGGGTATCTCCATCCTGTTTTCCTCTGGTGGTTCTGCTGTCTTTTCCTTCCACATCTGTTGTGGCACTTTGTAGAAGTCGGATATGTTGCGGGTAACTGTCTCTGTTCCCATACTGTGTTTGGTTTTGACCACTGTCCACAGACGTGTCTCATAAGGCATTGTCATTTTCTTCAGGGGCGTTCTGTTTCTTACAAGCACAGTGTTTCTGGCAAGGAGGTCCTGGTGTTGGGCCTGCCGGGCACAACTCTCTTTCTCATTGTGTTGTTGACGACTCTGTTCCACTTGTTCACCGCCCACTTCTTGTGCTATCCATTTGGGGTGTAGTGGAAGTTCTGTCTGGATCGGCACTCCGAATCTTAGCACTGCAGGACTTACTTGCGTTTACGTGTGGCGGGTCGGGTGGTGGTACCACAGAAAACGATATACCGCTGGGAGCCATTGTTGCTGCTGCCCTTTGGCGATCCGTATTGTCTTGTTAAGGGACCCCATGAATCTTTCTGCATCTCCGTTGGCTTGAGGCCAACACACAGCGATTCTTCGGTGCTGTATGTTTAGGTTCCTCAGGAAGTTTTGCAGTTCTCTGCTTGTAAAGGGGGGCCCGTTGTTTCTTTTGAGACTTCTTGGCAGCTCATGAGTGGCAAAGATTTTCTCTAGGGTTGATATTGTTGAGCTTGTGTCAGTGGATCTGATGGGCTCTACCTCAGGGTATCTGCTGAACTCGTCTATGACAACTAGGAGGGGCCCCTCGTTCGCAATGGTGCAGAAGTCCACACTCACAGACTCCCACCTCTGTTGGCTCCTGGGGGTGCAGGCAATAGGTTCTGACGCTGACTGACACAGTGTGGCCTGGCAAGCTACGCAGGTTTAAATCATGTTGAGTTCTTTCTGTTTTATGCAGGGCATCCAGACCCACGACTTCAGGTAGGCATGAGTTTTTACCACACCCTAGTGTCCCTCATGAGCGAGTCGGATAGCTTGTTCTTCCAATGTAGCCGGCAAGTCAATTCGGTGGCCTTTCAAAATGATTCCTTTTTGGGCGATAGTTAGTTCAGTGCAAATTCCAAATAGGGCCTGACGTTTTTCCTAGGCCGCTGCTGTTCGACCTGCTACTCCCATCAGGAAATGTTTCCAGTCCCCTGATTGTATGGTCGCCTTCACTTGTTGACGGCATGGGTCTAGTTACATTCATTATCTCTTCTATCGTCATTGCCTTCGGTCGCACCCATGCTACTTCTTGGCATACATGCTCTCCAGTCTCCTTCACGTGTTCTTCCTCTTGATGTGACGCTGGGCGCTGGTGTTGCGACAAGTAATCAGCCGGGTTGTCGGCTCCCACCTGGTAGATGACATCTATGTTAAATGTTTGTAGTTGCAGTATCCAAGGCCGACAGGGCTGGCATCAACTAGCAGATTGGTGCTCCACTTGACATCGAAGAATGCCATTTTTGCTTCTTTGGTGAGCGAATGTTTGATTTGTTGAAATGCTTCTTGTTTTTCACTCCATTCCCACAGGGTGTCCTTCTTGGTGAAGCTTTATAGTGGGGCTGGTACAGTGGCTAGGTCTGGGATGAATCTGGCACAGGATGTGGCCTTCCCTAAGAAGCTTCTAACTTCTGAGACTGAGGACAGAGCTCTGGGGGTCTTGATGTCGTCGACTTTTGCGGGGTCGGTGACACGCCTTCGACATTGAAAACATACCCGAAGAATGCTAGTTAGTTTTTGCCAAATTCACACCTCTCAGCATGCAGAGTGAGGCCAGCTTCCTCTAGTTGCTGTAGGATGGCACTAAGGTGGTTGTTTGGGTTATTGTTGGGTCGTTCCGTACGTGAGGATGTCATCACTGACACTTGTGGTACCTGCCAGTCCTTGCAGTACCATCTGGATTTCATCTTGGAATACTTCAGCTTCTGAAGTTATTCCGATGTTGAGTCTGTGATTACATCGGAGGCCAAGGTGTGAAGAGAATGTTGTGATATACTGGGATTCTCGCTCCAGGCGTATTTGATGGTAGTCTGAACGCAGGTCGCGCTTGCTGAATTGCTTGGCACCAGTCAGGTCTACAAAAGCTTATCGATTGTCGGGGTGATGTGCCTTTCGTGGCTTATAGCAGCGTTCCGTAGTCTCATGTTGATGCAGATTTGTACGCCATTTGGTTGTTTTGGTTTCTGAGTCACCACCATGGGGGACACCCATGTGATGGGTCCTGAGGTTTTCTCAATGATTCCTAGTTGTTCAAGCTTTTCTAGCTCTGCTTTGACGGCTTCTCGCAGGTGGAATGGTACTCTTCGCTGATGCACCACCATCAGTGCAACAGTGGGGTCAATGTGCAGCTTAACAGTTTGCCCTTTTAAGCCTCCGATTCCCTAAAACAGTTTGCTGTGTTTTTCCAGTAGCATGTCGATTTCCGGGGGGTTGACGCAGAATGTGAAGTTTATGAGTTTGAGCTTCTCTGCTGTTTTACAGTTCAGAAAAGTTTCTATCCCAACATCAGCTACGTAGATAAGTGTTCTGCATGACGTGCCATTGTGTGTCAGGTCGGATTTGAACAAGCCTACCAGGGGTAAAGGCTTCTTGCACCTGTATGCGAAGAGTTGTACTTTCTTGTTTCATAGCTCGGGGTGGCTTTAGTTCCTTGAATATTGCTAATGGCATCACATTCACTGTTGCCCCTGTGTCAATTACAACCTTTGTGTGGGTTCTGTCTGCTACGACTAGGCACGTGGGTCGGACGGTCTTCTTTTTGTGTGTAGAACTCTGCCTTGGGTCGACTGCAGAGATTAGGTGAACTTGCTCACTCCTCCTCCTGGGCTGCCTTCCTTGCCAATCTTGAGATGAATCGCTTTCGAAGGCATTGCTGTCATCACTTCCACTGGTTGCCTCTTGCTTTCTGCCACTACACAAGCTTTCCCTTTCCTTCGCCTGTTGGTCGTGGTTTTGAGGGCTCGTCTGGTTTCTTTCAGTGTTGGGGGGTTAAGGCAGACAGCTGCAAAGAGGTTCAATCTCTTGCATTTTTGGCACATGAGACTCAGGGCTGGGCACAACTCACCCTTATGCCACATGCCTCCAGACCACTTGCACATGTCCTGTCGTTTGTTCATTGGCCAGGGGCGTTCCTTTGGCATTCAGACCATGACTTGATCGCTGCTATGCTCTTTGCGTCTTTCAGGTCATCGATGGGTAGTCGGTTCATGGCGGCTTCCATCGTTGTAGCTTGTTCGTCTTTTCACTCTCTCTGTTGGCAAATGGCTAGAATTCTGTCGAGGGTAGGTTTTTCTCCGACAGAATGGCTCTACGCAGTTTCTCAGATGATATTCCATGGATGACCTGTTGTCGTACTGCAAAGTTTTCATCGGGAATTCGCAGCCTATTGCCATCTTACGATGGCGTGCATGAAAGTCATCAATTCTCTCTCCTGGGCTTTGACAGGCCATACTCATTTGGAAGCACCCATAATCTGGGTTTAGTTCTGGCTTTAACTTGCTGTTTAGTGCTGCCTTGGCTGTTTCATAATCAGTGATTGTTCCTCAGTCTGGTAGTGTGTTGAACAGCCAGAGGGCAAGCATGCCCAGGTTGAGCATGAGTAGTGTTCGCTGTTCTTCTGCTTCCAGGTTTTTTTTTTGCTTTAATGTGGAGTTCAAATTGTTGGAGTCCTATCCCCTATCTCAGAGCTACCCCAGTTGCACATGGGTCAAACAGGCACATAATGGCTTCACACGTGGACTCAGGGTTTGGTATAGGCCCCTCTTGATTAACATTAGTCCTCCTTGTGCTTCTGGGCATCTGTTCTCCAGTGTCGCTTCCTGACGGGCTTTCCATGGTTTGCTGGCATCGGGGGTTGGGTTAGGCTTGTGGCTTTGTAGGTTTGTCAGTGTGCTCTGGCACATGTAGAAATGTTCATAGCATTTTCTTCTGCCTTCTTGCCGGGTTAGCTCTGGACCTTTTAGTTCCAGCGTCTCTTTATTAATTATATATATATTTTGTTAACATTATATGTGCTCCATTTATCTCTTCTCCACTGGGTGGGTGATGTTGTTTCAAATACGATTACTTTTGGTCTGTGCCGTGCGCTCATGCAGGGCACATGTATTGCCGGCAGGGGCCCTGGGGGAGGTGCTCCACTTCCTCCCATATGTGTCGGGAGCACTGCGTGGGCATGGATCGGGTGTTCACTCGCGCCGCCTGCGAGCTTGGAATTAGGAGGGAGGGTCACCTCTTACCTCTGAGAAGCTTCCAGCTTCGGCGCTGTGTGCTGCTCCCTTAAGCCGGCTTACTGTGAGAGAGGGACTGGCCAGGTGCCTGGGACCACGTCGCCTCTCTGCCAGCTGCACACCTGGGGCGGGAGCAGACCCTGCTCACACAAGGGTTTAGCTCTCCTTTGTCGCCATTGTGATGTGCCGCAGCCAGATGTTGGAGTGTAGTGGAGGCCTCGGCTGCGGTGAGGGGGCATAAATAAGACAACTGAACAATGTTTTGTATTCTACTGCGCAATGCCCGCTTTCTGGCATGCGTGCCTTTATTCTTCTTTCAACTCCACCCCTTCCTCTCTCTGTCACGTGGGGTTGGGCTCCACCTCCTCACACATGACCTGGAGAGTCAGGCATGACATCACACCATGGATCAGATTGCCACAGGGGTTCCCGCCCTTTCAGAGAATTCTCACTGAATGGCGCTAATGCAGGAACACCCACCCAAACATTGTTTCTGCATGTTGTTCCGCATATATACCATTCTGTGCCATCGTAGAAAGGGAGGTGTTTGTATACATCTGTGGCCAGCTTGACAGGGGTCATATGACACCACTGGCAGCACTCCCAGAGTTACATTCAAATTATGAATGTTGTCTCTTAGAGGTGCAGCATTCAAAATACAAGTTGCATTGCAAATATCTGAATGTTTTGCCGCACATAATTAGGTGCATGCGCACAAGCCGATTCATGAATATTATTGAAGCTGTCAGTGTGCACCTCATTTTGCGCTGCCACTTGGCCCTGTGCCAATTTAGTACAGCGAGCAGCACTCATTTTTTCATTTGGGCACAAAGTGCTGAAGTGCCTTGAGCATAGTGGATTCCATATGAGACAGCGGCACTTTTGATTGGTGCCCAGTATTTTTACTGTGATCCTTGACTGGGAATAATGCAATGGGGAGACAATGAGAATTTAGAGTGCTAGAAAATGTTCAACATAATAAATTAATATATGACTCTGAAATAGAGAAAGCAAATAATGCACCAACTTCCTTCATATGTATTTTGAATGAACTTTTTGTTGAGTACTCCTTTCAGTAAAGGTGGACACAAAAAGTGCTTCACTTTATTTTTTTATACTTGCACGAAATGTACAAAAATGTACCAAAATTAGGAGACTCGAAGTTGAGACTTCATACTGTACAGCAGTTTGCACTGTATTTTAAAATATGCCTTCCACTTATGGGCCTCAGAAGTATTCTTTAACATGCTGATTTTATTTTTATGTTCCCTGTGACATGATTTTCACTTTTTCTAATCAAATTGCTAATTAAGGCCTGGTTACGATGTGTGGATATTAGCTGTGCAGATACTGACCAACCGAATTACTGATACCGCAATAGGTAACAGTCATGTACCGTCTGATTTAGGGTTACGGTTACCCCCCCTTTTGGTGCCCCATTGGAGGTAAATTGTAATAGCGCCCTGCGTCTTCTGTTCTCAGGCTTGTAAACACAGCTGTCTTCTTGCCTTACTTACGTCAGTTTCTATTGTTACAGGAGCCATTCACTCCCAAACATTTAAGCATGGAAGTATTTTAACTTCCAAACAATGGACTGCAAAGGATGCTGGGTATCCAATTGTATCATTTACTACATGCTGGACAAAGCAAACAAATGGCATACCCTCTTTACAAACTACCAAAGCCCCACAAAATGCTGACCCAGATAAGCAGGACATGGCAAGGGTAATATGCCATAAGCAATCTCCTATGCCGACTGCTGAACATTGTGCAGTGCATCCCACAACACAGCATGCGTTGAAGAATAGAGCTTGGCAAAGAAATAATAAGATGTGTTACTAACATTTGTACAACGCCCACCTGCCAGTGAGTGGTGGGGCCTCATAGCGCTGAACATACATGAACTGCAATGAACGGTTTTATTGATAGTGTTTGTGAATATGTTAAATCTGCCGCTTTCTGCCCTATGAGTTTCGCTTGCATTTCATGAAACTCTGTAAAGTAATTTGTTTGTACCTTACCGTGGAGAAATGCGATTAAATAAATAAGAAGGAATATACATGATATTAGAATTAAGCTAGGGATGAAACATACATTTGATGCACTAGAGTGGGGGATACTCTTAAATGATTTCCTCTACCTGCAATCGCCGCCTGTAGGGTAAATTGTTAATACTAAAGAAGGGAAGCTATCCATTTACCATGGCCCTCAGCGATATACCTAAAATTAGCACCCGGGCGGGTGTGCCAACCAATTAGGTTGCTTGGATTGCGGGCTGAATCCCTCCATCAAAGCCTGCGTTCTGAAGAGCCTGATGGCTACCTCCATTCCCGACATCTTCCCCTCACCCTGTCCTCCCCTCCGGTGACCATTTCTTTCCCTCCCTGCCTACCTACCTGAACTCAGCTTACTATTATGTTGGCAGCACCACTCCAGCCTCCCTCCTGTCCTGCCGCTGCCATAGAAATGGGAGAGAGGCTCTGCATGAAGCCCAGTCTTCCAGCTGCATGGCAGCCATCTTAAATAAATATTTTGTTTGAATGAATGGGACACTGTGAGGCGGCGCGTTCTTTCAAACAAATTACATTGCTGATAGCACCCAGGGTTTCAAGATTTAAACCGTGGGGTGTTATTGTTATAATATACAGAGCAAATGTGTCCTAAAAGTCTATATTAAAGTCCAAACCATCCCAAAACAATCCTCAAAATATCTGTGAGGATGTTGCAGGCAGAGAGCAGTTGATATGGTGCTAAATATGAACTTACACAACAAACTAAGTCGCTGATTCTCAATGAAAGCAAATCAATGGCCTCTGGAGATGGAGAGTTACTCAGCCAGGTAGAGTAGTGTGTTGGGTGTGACTGCTTTGTAAGTGACGCAGGCAATTTTGAATATGAACCATATTTGAAGAAATACCCAATGCAGCTCTTTCAGGGTGCGAGTGATGTGATTGAATTTTGTTAGCCCCGTTAATGAGGCGAGCTGAGTGTGATGGACAGCTTTCATTGGGGCCCAGATGGCATTTTGGACTCATGCAAGTGGGATCTTGACACGGTCCAGGTAGGAGTTGACTGGGGCTTAGACAACTGTTCTGTAACTCGATCCAGGGATGAGGAGTTTGACTTTGTGGAGGAGTGCAAGCTGGTAACATGTTGCTTGGCTCTTCGTGATGATACGTGTCTTGAATGAGAGGTCACAGTTATTGTTAAAGCTGAGAGATTATGCACCTGTTGAGAGTTCCGGCAAGAATCCTTTGAGCTTCATGTCAGTCAGAGATAGTTAGGAATCCACACCAAGCAAAATGCATTACGGTGGCAAGGTAAGGCATGTTCGGTCAAGTCATAGTATAAATGTACTGACTGAAACAAACTGAAATGATAGAGATGAAAAAGCTACAACTAAGAAGTAGGAAGATGGAATTCCTAGTAATAATTACCCTTATTGGCCTCTAGAGATTCAGATATAGTGTCCCGGGAAAAGGGTAAGGTGTAGGGCCCATTGAAATCAATGGCAGTTCTGGGAGTGGCAAGGTGCGCAGCCAAGCAGTAGGCTGCCTTGTGAGCGTCCGCCGTACACACATTTCATGCGGGCATAGTCATCTTTCCTTATCCTGACTTCGAGACCGCCCACCCACTGCAGAAGGCAACCCCAGAACCAGGATGTGATTGAGAAAAGGGCCTCTCCTCCAATAAAATTAAAAGTCATGTGACCCAGCATTAGATATATATCCTGCCCATACAAACAAAATAACATGTGCAACCCTTGGCCTACGACTTGTGAGGTGCTGCATTGACATCATAATAATTGGCAGTTGTCGCAGACCAAGAATTGGGTCATTCATTGATCAATTTTGATGGTATGCCACTTATATTGATGCACGCGAGTGAGGGGATTTCAGTGGCAACATTGGATGTGTTTGGTGGTGCTAGCCTGTTCCAAAGAGCCAGCATGGTTGGTAGAGGGAGGAGAGGGAGTAGGTGGTCTTGCCTCAACATCGACCAGCTGCAAATATTCTTCCATTTGAACAGTACATTTCCGGAGACTGATTTTTATACATATCTGTTTTCTTATTGGCCGAATTGGCCACCTTCCCACATCTCAGCACTGTTTGGGCCTAATGTATCTTCAGTACATGCCCGATACAGCCTTTCGAGACACAGCTATCATTTCACCACTAGGGGGCCTTTTACCATTCAACATGGGTGGAGGCACCTGCACCTTCATTTGCTGGACTGTCCAGATGCTCGCTAGGATGGAGAGGAAAGTGTGACATAGGTATCCTTTCAAGCACATGGGCATTGGAATGCCTGTCATTCTCTCTAACAACGGTAGATGTGGGACTGAAGACCTAGCTGTGGTACCCCTAATGGATTGGAGACCAAGGCTCAAACTTGCCATGTTCTCATCACCTAGGCAAATGCCTAAACACCCATTAACCCCTAATACAACTGCCTCCCAGGTTTCAATATGCTTCACCATTGTTACTTTTAATAGTTTCAATAAATATTACATTTTATACCAGTGGCATGTATTTATTATTTATTAGTATTTTGATATAGCCCATCCTTTTTTACAACCACCTGGGGGCACCGCTAAATGTGTGTAGTATTTATTGTTACTTAGATTTTTAAATGTTTTATGTATACCTTGCTGTTTTAGCAGTATACTAGCAAAAGTACCCGTTCTTGGAACGGGTTCTGTAGACAGACATGATAACACTCTCATTAATTGTTGAAAATGAATGATCCTGTAGGTCGCTGTTCCGCTTTACCCAGTAATAGTGCAGTTTGTTGCAGGGCATTGTGGTGCAAATAGCTTGTAAATCATGCACCCTAGGGCCTTGATATGTGGTTGTCGAAGTCCAATAGGGACCTTGAGTTTTGTTCCTCGTGTCCTGGCCAATTGAGAAACAACATTGTTTCTTTCCCTTACCAGTGAACATGGTTTACGGCTTCGTCGGCAGGCACCATTTCGCAAACATCCTCTGGAAAAGTAATTTCACCTGATGCAGCAAAACATTTTGTTTCCCTTCCCGGCGGACATGGTTTACGGCATTGTAAAGCTTGTTTAGAAACACAATTTTTTGTTTCCCTTCCCGGTGAACATACTTTATGGCTTTGTCGGCAGGCACCATTTCGCAAAAATCCTCTGGCAAAGTAATTTCACCTGATGCAGCAAACATGTGGAAACTTCTGGAATGCTACCTGCCTTCACCTTTGACTCTCAGGTCCATTCACCTCTCATCCATTTTTTGTTTCCCTTCCCGGTGAACATGGTTTACAGCTTTGTCGGCAGGCCATAAACCCAAAAACACATGTTTACATTTACTGAAAACTGGGGAAAGGGGTGAAGTGTACAAATGTCATGTAGTCAGTATTGTTGGTAGGGTCCTAACAGGTATCTAGGCAAAATATGGTGCAGATTGGTGAAACGGTGTGGAATAGTATAAGGAACAGCGATTCGCTAAGCCACAAACCCAAAAACAAATTTTGACTTTTGCTGTAAACCAGGGAAAGGGGTGGGGTGCCCAAATGTCATGTAGCCACAACTGTCTGGAGGGTCCTAACACGTAACTATGCAAACTTTGGTGCAGATTGAAGAAACGGTGTGGAATTGTAATTATGTTTATTTCAAATTGTTTCTGAGAGACAGATTCTCGCAGATGCATTTCAGTTTTTCATCATCATCATTTGTAATAATGTGACTGCACCAGTTTACCTTTCCAGGCATATGTAGAAGAAATGACCGGTGTTTTAACAGCTGAATATTGTAACGCTCACCTGATTCACGCAGAGGCGCCGGTCTTGACTGGGTGAATGCCGTATCTTCAAAGGTGATGTTTAACACACGGTTGGCTCTTTGGGCTGGACCTCTGTGCACTGTATGTCTGACTCGAAGAGTAAGATGTCTGCAGATAGAAAATATGGGATTAATGAACTGGGGTTATTGGGTGCCCCCCTCCTCTTCCCTTTCTGTTCTCCTGTAGAACCCCAAAGGTTAACGCCCTCACCTTAGGTAAGTGAACGCCGAGCTCTCCATCTGCCTCGGGGCAGGTTGCCGTAACCAGTCTCTTCACTGGATAAGGGTGCAGGCCTCTTGACCTCAGAGGACTGCTGTCCGTCGTTAACTGCACGAACGGTAAGTTCTGGGCACTTCAAATGTCTTAAAAGTCTTTTGTAATGATATCTCTTGTTTTGCAGGGTTCCGGCGATGGCAGATGGCGGGCTGATGAGAGTTGAGGATCGAACCCGCGTGAGGAATAGAAGCGCCTGGAAGCACGTAAGTAAGCGCTTGTAGCCTGCTTCACGATGCGCACTAACTGTCCCTTTTATCTTGCAGGTACAAGTTCGGAGCTTTAGAGAAGCTGAAGGGTGCTGGAATACCCACTGGATTCGGCGTGGGAAGGAGTAATGGCACGTGAGTAATAAAGTTGCCCAATGTCTTTAAACGCACCTTCTTTTGTCTTTCAGATGCGGGATGCAGCGCCGAAGGCCTCCGGAGCGTGCGAAGAGCTGGTAAGCTTTTGTCTTTCAGATGCCGGAATGCAGTGCGAAGACCTCCGGAGCATGCGAAGAGTAGGTAAGCCTTTGTCTTTCAGATGCCGGAATGCAGCGCGAGGCGTTGGTGACAGCCGATGGACCAGGTAAGAGATGCGCTGCCACTGAAGACCGTAGTGCTAACCTGTTCTTTCTTTGTCTTTACAGGTGCTGCTGAAGACTGGATTCCAGGATGGTAAGCCTTTGTTCCCTTAGGCCCAGGATCAGAAGCAGAAGACACGATGAGCGTTCTGCTGCAGAGAATGCAGAATAACGCAAAGCAAGATTCATCCATCGGGTGTGGTTTAAATAGCCTCCTGTAGTGCTTAGGTGTCTCCTTCCACAGCCATGCCTAGGTAAGAAAAGAGTTCCTGCTTTCCAGAAGAGTTCCAGTGTTCTGAACCTAGGGAGTGGCTCCTGCCCCACCCAACACGAAAAGTAGTCCCAAACAGAAGAGGATCAGGGGTTCAACTGGCAGGTAAGTAAGCAGCATGGTCTGCTGCAGGTAAGTCCACCCAAGCATTATGAGCCCGGCGCTTCCAGCGCTGGGACTGGGCATCTTTATGAGCCTGGTGCCACTGGTGCCAGGACAGGGTCCAAAAGGTCCCAATTGGGACTGGCTGGCACTCGGAACCGGGGTTATGGATCTGCTTCCAAGGGAGTCGGGCAAGTCCTGATCTTTTGGAAGCAGAGATCATGACAGCACCCCCCCTCAAGGCCCCTCCCAAACCAAGCTTCTCCGGGGGTTTGGGCTTGTTAGGAAATGTTCGATGAAATCTTTTGATTAGACGAGGCGCCTGGACATATTCTGCAGGTTCCCAGGATCTTTCTTAGGGACCGTAGCCTTTCCAGTCAATCAGGTAAAATAGTTTAGATTTGGAGATCTTGGAATCCAGGATGCTTTTGACTTCAAACTCGAGTTCTCCATCAACTAGAATAGGTTTTGGAGATGTAGTTAGTCGGGTTTGAGGTTGCACGGGTTTTAATAGAGAGACGTGGAAGACCGGATGTATCTTCATGTGAGGGGGCAAGTCCAACTTGACCGCTACTGGATTTACTATGGTAGTGATGGAATAGGGACCAAGGTATCTTGGGTTGAATGTGCGTGGTCCTTTTAGAGGTAGATATTTGGTGGATAACCAGACTTGATCTCCTACTAGATATTGGGGGGCTTCCTTCCGATGTTGGTCTGCTCCTCTCTTGTATTGTTCTTTAGCCCTTTGAAGGTGAGAAACGGCTTCCTTAAAGGCTTGGGTGATTGTAGAATGCAGGTGGTCTTCTGCTGGTGTTCCAAGATCTTGGAGTGGATCCAACTCTGAGGTTCGAGGGTGACTACCGTATAAAAGAAAAAACGGGGTCTTCCCAGTTCCCGAGTGGACAGAGTTATTGTAGGCATATTCGGCTATCCAAAGGATATCTTTCCAAGTTTTTTCAGTTTGATGTAGCATGCAGCGCAAATACTGTTCCAGAGTTTGATTGGTCCTCTCGGTTTGTCCGTCGGTTTGAGGGTGGTGGCTGGTCGAAAGTCTCACATCAATTTGAGCCGACCGACAGCAACTTCGCCAAAAATGAGAAATAAATTGACTACCTCGATCCGAAATTAGAACTGAAGGAAAACGGTGCAGTCGGACGATGTTTTCGAGAAATTCTCGGGCCAGAGTTGCTGCTGTTGGTAAGCCTTTGAGTGGAATGAAATGCGCCATCTTGGAGAATAGGTCCACGATTACTAGGATCGTATTGTATCCGGAGCATGGAGGTAGATCGGTCATGAAGTCCATAGAAAGCGTATGCCAAGGGCGAGGCGGGATGTCAATAGGGCGTAAGAGGCCGGCTGGTTTTTCCTTTTGACTCTTGTTTTGGGCGCATACTCCACAGGACATTATAAAGTCTCTGATATCTTTTTTCCAAGACGGCCACCAGAAGTAGCGCTTGTTCTTTTCCGAGGTCTTGGTCATACCGGGATGTCCTTCCATTAAAGAATCGTGATAACAAGAGATTACCTTTTTCTGTAAATCTGTGCTGGGCAGGTATAACCGTTCTTGTAAATATAATAGGTTGTCCTTCACTGTAAAGTCCTTTCCCTGCAGATACCAATTCTGTATGTCTGCTGGAGTTACCAGTAGCCTGGCTTTATCCTTAACTTCCTCTATGGATTGTGTGGCGATTACACCTAGAATTCTTTGTTCGGGAATGATAGGTACAGGTTTAGGATTGATCAAATGTTCTTCCACTCCCATCCGAGAAAGGGCATCAGCTTTACCGTTTTTTGTACCAGGTCGATAGGTAATTATGAAGTCAAACTCGGCAAAGAATAGTGCCCAACGGAGTTGCCTAGAGGATTTAGCTTTTGCGGTTTTCAAATATTGCAGGTTTCGGTGATCTGTAATCACAATAACGGTGTGTCGGGCCCCCAGAAGATAATGCCGCCAAGCCTTAAAGGCGGACTTGATAGCTAGAAGTTCCTTATCAGTAATAGTGTAATTGATTTCAGGAGGCGAGAATTTGCGGGACCAAAATGCCACAGGATGCAACTGATTGGTTACTGGGTCCTTTTGTGATAGAACTGCCCCCATGGCAAGGCTCGAAGCATCAGTTTCAACGATGTAGGGGAGTTCTGGGCGAGGATGTTTTAAGATCGGTGCAGAGATAAATCTAGTCTTCAAATTCTGGAAAGCTTGTTCCGCCTCGGTAGACCATTCAAAACGTTTGTTTTTCTTTAACAAGGCGGTGATGGGCTGGACTATTCGAGAGAATTCGGGGATAAACCTGCGGTAAAAGTTAGCGAAGCCTAACATGCTTTGGACACCTTTTACGGAGGATGGCAATGGCCATTTGAGAATTGCATCGACCTTCTTTGAATCCATACGCACTCCGCTAGGTGATAAAATGAATCCCAAGAATTCAACTTCAGTCACGTTGAAAACACATTTTTCCAACTTAGCGAAAAGTTTGTGTTGACGCAATCTCTCGAGGACCATTTTCACGTGTTTCCGATGTTCAGTTTCCGATGAAGAATAAACGAGGATGTCGTCAATGTAAACAACAACACACACATCTATGAGCTCTCTGAGGACATCGTTCATAAAATATTGAAAGGCGGCCGGGGCATTGCAAAGTCCGAAGGGCATGACCTGATATTCAAATAGCCCATACTTGGTGCGGAAGGCCGTCTTCCATTCATCGCCCTCTTTTACTCGTACCAAGTGGTAGGCTCCTCTAAGATCCAGCTTTGTATATATGCATGCTTTTCTGACTTGGTCCAGGAGTTCAGGGATCAAAGGTAACGGATATCTATTCTTAACGGTGATCTGGTTCAGGGCGCGATAATCTATACAAGTTCTAAGGTCCCCTTCTTTTTTTGGAACGAAGAACAAAGCTGAGGAAGCAGGGGACTTGGAAGGACGAATAAACCCATTCGCTAGGTATTGATCCAGGTATTGTCGGAGGTGAAGATTCTCAGGCTCGGTGAGGGCATAAATTCTACTACAAGGAGGAGTAGATCCAGGTATCAGGTCTATCTGGCAGTCATAAGACCTATGAGGAGGTAGAGAGTTAGCCTGATCCTTCCGGAAAACATCTGGAATTCTAGGTATTCAGGAGGTAACTGGGGAGCCTCCGAGGAAATTGCTGCCAGTGCAACACCAGGTCGAGGGTGACAAGTAGAGACACATTCTGGAAACTGAACCGTTCTTGCTCGCCAATCGATCTGAGGATTGTGCTTCTCTAACCAAGGAATTCCTACAATAATCTGGAACTGAGGGGCCTTGATCACATCGAACACGATCTTCTCATGGTGTCCATCTTGACTTACTAGCGTCACTTCTTGGGTGGTATGCGTTACTGGTCCGGAGGCTATCTCCGTACCATCCACCGTAGTAATGACGTCCTTTACAGCCTTTGGACAAAGAGTCAGATTCCTCCTCAAAACCATTTCATGATCCACATAATTGCCGATGGCACCGCTGTCGACGTAAGCTTCAATCGCATGTAATCGATCCAGATGTTCAGGGCTAATGAGGACCATAGGTATCACGAAATGCGAGGTCACGGAACTGGTTTTAACGCTCGGCAAGAGGACCTCTATTCTTGTCGGGCAAGGTTGTTTCCCTGCTCAGAGTTTGTGACCCTGGTAACTGCAGCTCCTACTGCCTTCTTGGCTGGTTTCACCGGACAGTCTCGAAGAAAGTGCCCCGAGTTTCCGCAATAGAGGCATAATTGCAGCTATTTTCTCCTTTCCCGCTCCTTTTGTGTTAGTGGTCCTTTCAGGCCCCCTATTTGCATGGGTTCCCCAGAGTCTACTCCTTTGGTAGGAGTTGGTGGTTTGGAAAATACTCGAGCATCAAACTTGGAACAATCGGCCTTCCTCATCTGCAGTCTGTGGTCAATTTGAACGACTAAGTCAATATAGTCTGAACAGTCTTGCGGGGGATTCACTACTTGGGCTAACACATCTTTGAGCTCTCCACGTAGACCTCTATAAAACAGCGTAATCCTTTTGTCCTCAGGCCATCGAGTTTCCACTATCAGTCTGTTGAAAGACGCAATATAAGCCAAAAGGTCTTGATTACCCTGTCGCAATGAAAGGAGCTCATTGTCCAAGGCCTGCCCCTGTGAATGTCTTGCAAACAGTTTTTCCATACTGAGCTGAAAAGCTTGAAAATCATGGAGAACCGGATCATCTTGATTAACTAGAGGGATCGACCAGTCTGCCGCATTGCCACTAAGGTACGAAAGCACGAAAGCTACCTTAGCTTGATCAGTTGGAAAGGCTGCTGGCCGGCATAAGAAGTGCAACCGGCACTGATTAATAAATACTGCAAACCTCTTTGGGTCACCAGAAAATCGTTCGGGCGGAGCCATAGGTACATTCCCAGGTAGATTGATCTGCACTGGGTTCGTAGAGGATGTTGAAGGAAGATTTGCCCCTGATGCGGGTAACGGAGTTTGTCCGGCTTGTGACTGTAGCAATTGTCTAGCGAGATCGTCTGTTCGCTCCTTGGAAATAATCAGTTCCCTTCTTAGAGCATTCGTTTCCTGACGGGCTGCATGCACTTCTGCTCTTAGTTCCCCAAGTAACTGGGCTAGCTGGTCGGTATCCGAGGTTTCCATAGCGCCTGGGTTGGAGTTTTGCGGTAGACTTTGCGTTCTGTAACGCTCACCTGATTCCCGCAGAGGCGCCGGTCTTGACTGGGTGAATGCCGTATCTTCAAAGGTGATGTGTAACACACGGTTGGCTCTTTGGGCTGGACCTCTGTGCACTGTATGTCTGACTCGAAGAGTAAGATGTCTGCAGATAGAAAATGTGGGATTAATGAACTGGGGTTATTGGGTGCCCCCCTCCTCTTCCCTTTCTCTTCTCCTGTAGAACCCCAAAGGTTAACGCCCTCACCTTAGGTAAGTGAACGCCGAGCTCTCCATCTGCCTCGGGGCAGGGTGCCGTAACCAGTTTCTTCACTGGATAAGGGTGCAGGCCTCTTGACCTCAGAGGACTGCTGTCCGTCGTTAACTGCACGAACGGTAAGTTCTGGGCACTTCAAATGTCTTAAAAGTCTTTTGTAATGATATCTCTTGTTTTGCAGGGTTCCGGCGATGGCGCATGGCGGGCTGGTGAGAGTTGAGGATCGAACCCGCATGAGGAATAGAAGCGCCTGGAAGCACGTAAGTAAGCGCTTGTAGCCTGCTTCACGATGCGCACTAACTGTCCCTTTTATCTTGCAGGTACAAGTTCGGAGCTTTAGAGAAGCTGAAGGGTGCTGGAATACCCACTGGATTCGGCGTGGGAAGGAGTAATGGCACGTGAGTAATAAAGTTGCCCAATGCCTTTAAACGCACCTTCTTTTGTCTTTCAGATGCGGGATGCAGCGCCGAAGGCCTCCGGAGCGTGCGAAGAGCTGGTAAGCTTTTGTCTTTCAGATGCCGGAATGCAGTGCGAAGACCTCCGGAGCATGCGAAGAGTAGGTAAGCCTTTGTCTTTCAGATGCCGGAATGCAGCGCGAGGCGTTGGTGACAGCCGATGGACCAGGTAAGAGATGCGCTGCCACTGAAGACCGTAGTGCTAACCTGTTCTTTCTTTGTCTTTACAGGTGCTGCTGAAGACTGGATTCCAGGATGGTAAGCCTTTGTTCCCTTAGGCCCAGGATCAGAAGCAGAAGACACGATGAGCGTTCTGCTGCAGAGAATGCAGAATAACGCAAAGCAAGATTCATCCATCGGGTGTGGTTTAAATAGCCTCCTGTAGTGCTTAGATGTCTCCTTCCACAGCCACGCCTAGGTAAGAAAAGAGTTCCTGCTTTCCAGAAGAGTTCCAGTGTTCTGAACCTAGGGAGTGGCTCCTGCCCCACCCAACAGGAAAAGTAGTCCCAAACAGAAGAGGATCAGGGGTTCAACTGGCAGGTAAGTAAGCAGCATGGTCTGCTGCAGGTAAGTCCACCCAAGCATTATGAGCCCGGCGCTTCCAGCGCTGGGACTGGGCATCTTTATGAGCCTGGTGCCACTGGCGCCAGGACAGGGTCCAAAAGGTCCCAATTGGGACTGGCTGGCACTCGGAACCGGGGTTATGGGTCTGCTTCCAAGGGAGTCGGGCAAGTCCTGATCTTTTGGAAGCAGAGATCATGACAAATATAGAATGCAGCCTCTGCATTAAAACCAGACGGATGTAGAATTTCAACCCATGCATCAAAATTCTGTTTCTTTACCACCATCCTTTGCCCATAAAGCTTGAAACTGTAAAAATCAAATCTATGGTTCACTACATTTTACACATTTCTTTCGCTCAAGCAAGTGTGTAAATCCTCTGTTGAGCAAATACAGTTTCAAGTTTCTTCTTCTTATATCATGAAACATGGGGCGCAGAAATAGGAAATGCTGCAATTTTTCCTCACTTTCTGAGGTCTGAGAATTTCTAGTCCAGGAACAATCATGTTATTCACAAAAGATATTATTCACAAAAGATTTGGTGAATTTCAAGATTCTGTCACAGTGTCAGCCCATATTTAAATTGGCTTTTTGAGTCACTAGAGGAGTACGTGCCCCAGAGTGTATGTTGCTGTGCCCCACACACAAGAGAGGCACACATAGTTTAGTTTAGTTTAGTTTATTATTTGATAATGCGATCCAAACCCAGGGATAGCCGGGCGCTGCAGTTACACGAATACTTAAGCTTAGGTTAAACACATGCAAAGGATACAAACAGGAGAAACATTATGTCGGTTATTAACATATTTACAATAAGAACATAAGAGAAGACTTGTGTGAGTCTCTCACATCACGGGCGCGAAGAGATAGACTGTTTCGGAGGTTCCGGAAGTATCTGGTAGTTATGTGTGGTGATTAATCCGGGCCTAGATCACGGGATCAGTATGGTGGTCGTCGTTGGTCCAAAGCCAGTTTTTCACATTCCCTCTGAATCTGGAGTAGGGTAGGTTAGCTCTCAAGGTAATGGGGAGTGCATTCCAGGCTCGGGCAGCTCTAACAGGGAAGCTTGCTCCACCTGCTTTGGTTAGTCTGAACCTGGGAGTTTCAAGTAGGAGGTGATTAGATGCTCTTGTGTGATGAGTAAAGTATTTTCTGGTCAGTCTGGCCGAGATGTAGGGGGGCGCAGTATTATTCAGTCCTTTATGGGTGAGAGAGAGCGTTTTGAGGAGAACTCTGTCACTGATTTTTAGCCAATTATGGTCTTTTCTGATATTGGAGATGTGTGCTCTCCGAGGTATGTCCTGGGCTGCTCTAAGAGCATTATTTTGCTATGTTTGCAATTTGTTTATGACGGTTTTACTAGCGCCCGCATATAGGGCGTTACAGTAGTCCAATTTAGACATAACTAGGGCATTGGCTAGTGTGATACAATTGGTTTTGGAGAGGTACGGTCTGCAAGCCCTGATTAATTTGCAGGTATAGGCTGTGGAGGAAGCCAGGGAGTTAACTTGTTTTTTGAGGGATAGGGTAGAATCGAGGTAGAAACCTAGTGTTTTTACCTCGGTTGCCACTTTGATTGTGTTGCCATCTATGTTGAAGGCAAGATAATTAGGGCTGAGTTTTTTGAGATTAGAGTCGGAGCCCAGGATCAGTATCTCTGTTTTGTCGTCATTCAGGCAGAGGCCATGGGAGGCCATCCATGCCTGAATGATGAGGTAAATCTTGTTTACTAAGGCTGTGTCTTCGATAAAGTTGCCAGAAAGCCGTATGAGGATCTGCATATCGTCTGCATAATTGGTATAAGTTACCCCTAGTCTGTCAAGTTTGTCAAAGAGTGGCTTAGTAAAGATATTGTACATTGTAGGAGAGACACATGAACCTTGTGGGACGCCGCAGGTGATATGTATTGGGTCCGCTGAGGCTAAGGGGGAGAATACTCTCATCGTACGGTTGGCTAGGAAGGATTGTACCCAAGCTATTGCTTCGCTTGAGAAATGGGCAGCAGACGCTAGGTGGTTGCATAACACTGCATGCTCCATCAGGTCAAAGGCCGCCGATAAGTCAAGGAGGAGGAGCATAGCTGTTTTACCTTTATCCTTCAACTCGTCGATTTGTGTCTTAAGGTCGATTAAAGCCGTTTCAGTACCATGTAGTGGTCTGAATCCCGATTGGCGTGAACCTAGTAGTTGGTTTGTCTCCAGATAATTTTGGATCTGGAGGTAAGCTACTCTGTCTATGATTTTGAGGAGGAATGGGACAGTGGTGATGGGCCTATAATTGGTCGGGATGGCAGGGTCTAAGGTCTGTTCTTTAAGGAGAGGTGGTACCCAAGATTCCTTGAGGTTGGTAGGTACAGTATTGGATCTGAAGGAGGCGTTTATTAATTTGGTGATGAAAGGTGCTAAATCTCTAGCTGCATCCTTAATAACTTGTGCTGGGCAGCTATCGCCTTGGCAGTTAGATGGTTTCAAGGATGATATCACCTTTTCAGTTTCCAAGGTGGATATATTGGTGAATCTGAATGGTGTGCCGTTACTTTGCGTGACTGTTCTGGGTGTATCCGGTAGCAGATGGGGAGTAGGGGTTACAGTAGAGCTCAATGATGCTTTCTTTTTGGCAATTTTGGTTTGTAATGTTGTGATTTTATTAGCTAGGGCATTTTGGATGCTAGTGCACCAGTGTTTGTCCTTGGGGACGTTATCTGTGGGAGCAATCGGGTTTTCCATTTCCCGGACGATGGAAAAGAGTTCTTTAGAATTAGAGTTGGCTTTACTAATTCTCTTGTTGAATGTTTCTTTTTTGGTTAGGATTATTTCCTTCTTGTATTTTTTAGCAAAGTTGTCGAGTAAAGTATTATTCTCAACTGAAGGTGTATGCCTCCAAATGGCTTGGAGTTTACGTTTTTGAATTCGTAGTTCTTTGAGGTGAGGGGTGAACCATGAGTTAAGATGAGATTTTCGTTTGCTTTTACGTAGTTTGATAGGGGCAATTATATCCAGGGCTTTGGCCATGGTGTTGTTGAATGTCTCGACTAACATATTAGGGTCAGAGTTGGTAGCGCTAGTAGAGAGGGCAGGCAGGAGGAGTGGGAGAAGTTTTTCGGCCGTGATTTCTTTTTGGCTTCTAGTTGGCATAGGTGGTGCGACCTTTTATATGTGTAGGGGCTGGGACTTTTTGGGTGAAGCCATGATCGATTAAGATTGATTGGATGGTGTGGGCCTGTTTATCTTCAGCATCATTGAATCCCAAGTTAAAGTCACCTAGTAGAAGGAGCTGGGTGGAATCTTTGATGTTATTAGTGAGGAGACTAGATAGGTCTTCCTCAAAGTTACCTAGTGGGCCTGGTGGTCTATACAATAGAAAGACAGTTAGTGTGCTGTTATTGGTGATAGGTATTTTAGCAGAGAGAAGTTCGCAGGATGTGATTGTAGGGTGTGGGGTAAGTCTTACAGCAAGTTTAGTTTTGGCGATGATGGCCAGGCCACCTCCCCTAGCGTTGGGTCGATCGACTCGTATTATATTGTAGTCATCTGGTATGGCAATCATGAGTGAGGGGCCTGCGGCTTCGTGGAGCCAAGTCTCGGTGATAGAGAGAAGGTCTAGGTTGTCCATGGCAAGTATGTCGGCTATTTCCATATTGTGTGCTATGAGGGACCTTACATTGAGGAGAGCTCCTGATAGGGAAGGAGTTGTGATTTTTTCATGGGTAAGTCTAGGATTGGGGGGGTTAGGTCTCTTCTGGTTATGGAGGTAGTCGATTTGTGTTTTAGGGCGCCTTACTGCCGCTAGGGCAGAGGGGTTAGGGACAGAGGGGTTAGGGATAGAGGCAGTTGGTGTTGATGTAAAAGCTGATGGTCTGGTCCTTTTATTTTTGAGGTCGTAAAGGCGAGGTAGCCTCGCTCTGAGTCGTATGTTTCTCTCTTGCAAGTTGCAAGGTGTGGAGTTGGCAGGGGTCATTATTAAGGTGATAGTTAGAGTAGTGCAGAGTAGGGAACAGAATGTGTACGTTAGGCAAGTCTTGGTGATGCACATGTTGAGGGACAGGTAACAAGGCACCTAAAGTTTGCCAGTACCAGCAATGACTAATATGCATACAGTAGAGGGCGCCTAGGTTTGACAATCCCAGTAATGACTAAAATACATACAACAGGCGGCACCTAGGTTTGGCAATCCCATACGTGACTAAAATGCATGCAACAGGAGACACCTGAATATAGTGGTGGTGACTCACAGAACACAGAGCCACAGACAGGCAAATACACACACACACGCACACACATGCACACTTCAACTACTTCTCCCACACCATTAGCACTAGTTTCTTTGAAATCGCTTTTGAGCTGAACCTCCAGTGCCCTCAGCGTTCTACCCTCCCCTCACTCACCAGTACACACACACACACCTGACCGAGCGCTGACTTTAGTAAAAGGTACTGTGCAGTAGCTGGGTCCCAGTGCTTTTGAGCTGAACCTACCCTACCCTTACTGTAACCCTGCAATGTAACTGTTTCAAGTATCACCTTAAGTATAGCCATTAAATCATGGTCCACAGAGCCAGCTTTAGAAGACAGAAATCCCTGATGCCAACGCTTTGTGGTCAAAGGCAGTATTGAGCCCCAGGATGGTAACATCCCCATACTAGTGGGGCACCCTCGCCCAATGCCACGAAAGCCCTCAATTCAAAAGTACTGTAAGAAAGGTAAGACGTGAAAAAGGAGACCCAAACATAGCACACATTTCAACAAGGGACAGCCATAGAATATGCAAAACTTTAATGTGCTAAGCAAATTGGGAATTAGTTGCCATAAGCCAAAACAAAACCCAGTATTCAAAGGAAAAAAGCAAGATGCTTCTGATTATTAATATTTTACCAGAAACAGCGTTCTTTGCGACCGAGTTCAAAACCTGTGCTATTTGACACATGGACATACCGTCTGAACTCATTCTGGGAATTTTATAACATGGAGGGACGACCGCCAGAGTCCACAGAAACCCTCAGCCAATCCAGCTGTGAAGCTGATTGCTGCTCCTGGCATACATGACCTGTGACCTCGTACTGAATTGTCTTTGAGATCATTAGAAACAAATCAACACCTTTATATTAAGAAGGCTAGCACGTTGTTTTCATTCTATAGGTCTGCAATACAAAAGTGTCCCTGTTTGCAGACATTGAACTGAAAAGCACTGGCCTTGTGTGGATTTGAACCAAGCTCACATGCTGCTCCTTGTTTAGAGATGAGTGTCCTAACAACTCCACTAGGAACACTGTACGCATGATGCATAGAAAGCGTTAACACATCCATATACCGCACCTCAGGGCCTGACACCAAAGTAGGCAGCCTAGGTATCACAAGGAAAGAGAAGCTAAGGATAACGAAAGCAATACTGTGTGGTAGCGTGAGGCGTAGGCGCATGAAGGCCAAGAGGGTCTTACCAATATTAGAATGGACAGAGGAAATGTCCTGTTTCACAGCACGCACTATGCTGAATATAAATCTCTCAGGGAATGAAGTGGTGTTTATTAAAACCTGGGCTAAATTACTGAAACTTTAAGAGTTTCCCGCTCTTTTGTATGTGTGCTGAACTGCCGCCCTTTCTGAGTAATTCTTCAGTAAACATTTTCTAAGAGCATGGGAGGGGAAGAGGTGTACGAGGGTCACTCGACAACTGCCACTGAAGTCAGAGTCATAGTTTACTCACAGTATTCTTCCTCCTAGAATAGCAAAGTTGCCAAATTGTTTGAGGCTGTCTATGTTGCTTTACTTATTAAAGGAAAAGAACGGGGTGCCATACATTCTGTGATAGTGTGTGCTTATCAATTGGTAATAATGGTATGAGCACTTTACGTAGCCAATATCGCCCTGGTACAGATATTGATATCGGCTCCCGTCGCTCTAACTGCGTCACTGCTTGCATGTATTGTCATTTTTTTTTAATTTCAGAGCAAGGGGTATGTCTGTGGCCAAAGGATGCAACAGGGCATTGCCCAAAACTCAGAAAACATACTACTGTATCAAAAACAGCCAGTGAGCTACATGACATTAAAGCAATGCAAGGAAATTACAAAGGGAGGAGTCCATAAATACAGTAACACATATAATAGAATCCGAGGGTGTTTGCGTCAAAAGAGTACAGCAAAAAAAATATAAGAGAACACAAGTGGGTGGGTGGAAGGTTAGTAAAACAGAGTTGGGACATGCTCAGTTAAAATGAATCTATAAGGCTGAAAGTAGAGGAGTGTGGAGGAGGTCAGGGATTAGCCAAATTTGGACTGCGGTGGATTTGCACAATGGAAAGACTTCCTCTGGAAACACCTGATTTGAATATTCTATAATGTGTCATTTCGGGATCTCCACACAGAGAGTATCCTAACTGCACGTTGATTAGGAGCCACTAACGACGAGTTTTTCAGCCACGTGGAACAGCTTGGGGCTCAGTAAGGGGGAGCGTCTACTAGACTGTGGCAGGCTGCCTCCAACACCACCAGGCTCTCATTAGGAATGGTAGATGAAATTAGTTTGCCCATCACCTGTCCTGTGGCGCCCCATGGCCTCAGTGTTTGGGACCTTCTCCACCTGCTCCTGGGACCAATTTGCACCTTCCATTGTTTACAGATAGATCCTCTTTAGGGTTGGGATTTTGGGCCTCATTATGAGTTTGGAGGAAATTCAGCGGTAAATCCACAGAATTACCACTAAGCTCAATTAACGTTAGTGCCACTTGGTCCCATGGAGTTACTACGGGAATACAGGTGGGGGTAATTCCCCATTTCTGGAGTCCATAGGACTCCATGGGGCTTTTTAGCGGATTTACCGCTGGTGGAATTACTGTGCAGTAAATCTGCCAATTTTTGGAGGTAAAGTGGAGGTTCAAGGGGTAACAAGCTGGAAGTGATTCCTCCACTGTTCCTCTGCGAATCGGCAGATTTACTGCACAGTAATTTGGGAAGCCTTTGCATTTTGGGTTGATTCTTAGATATTTGATTGGGGCAGAGATGAGCGCCAAGCTGAAGGAGGTTTACATTGTGGCCTACAGTGTCCACAAAATTCAACACCTAATCAAGGTCAATCCAATAAAGCAACTTCGCATAGACCCAGCCACGGCCAGAAGCACTCATTTTAATAACAGATACATGCACACTGCATTGCACATTACATAACTGCACAGCAGCCATGGCCCACTGACTTGGAATTGCCAACACCATACACAAATATAAACCTGAAATCTCAAATAAAAGTGGTGCAACCAAATTTCACAAACCATCATATATATTGATGTCTGCCAAATGGGTAGTCCCCCATCCACGTAGACCTGGCAAACTGCATTGAAGGTGATAATGCACTAATCCCAAGAAACTCTATCCCCTGCACTCAAATAGTTCACAAATGAGAGCTAATGCATCCAATATCTTTGTTGATGGCTGTAATTCACAGTAGGGGGACATCTAGAGCCCACAAGTATCTTCCTCCACAAACTTCCTTTAAGACAATGGCCTATCGCGGTACTACATAAAACCAACTTTCACCAAAGGATCCATTCCATATCTTGTAGCCTTCAAGAACACAATCCTACCCAAGCAGCCGGGTCGGATCACCTCCAGATTCAATTATCCTTCAGCTTTGTTAAAATAAAAATACACAATCAAACACACCCCAGAAGACCTGGATCAGAGACATGAAGAACCTGAATTTGAATATTTCTGAGAACCTAGAGCCAAATGTATGTACCTTTGAGCAAGGGCACACAACTTGTGGGCGTGCTTTACTAGCACCAGTGCAAATGGCTTTACATTGTATTTGCACTCTCATTCATGTAATTGAACATGCGCAAATTGCATTGATGTTTCAGCAAATGTATTGCTATCTGACCTTGGATATCTGCACGGCTGATCATGGATGAAAAATTGAAGACATGAAGGGCCTGATTCACAGAAACATTTTATAATGGAGCAATCCCTTAGCAAAATGTTCCATGAATCAGTCCCAAACTGTCAAGCACATGAAGGCCCACAGTCGAACATCTCCAATTAATTGCCACCACCCACCTCAAAGAGAATTACAACAAAACAATCAGCTCCTAGGCTCCCAGTAGAACTAAATGAGGACAGGAACACTTCGAGCCTCATTACACGGATGGCGTTAAGGATTTACCGGTACCGGTAAAATACCGGTACCGGTAAATCCTTACCGCCTTACTATGAGGTCCCTTTGCGGGTTGGGGGATTTAACGCCTGCTTTTTGCAGGCGTTAAAAACCAACCCGCAAAGGGACCCAGGGAGCTAATTGCGGTACCGCAATTTGCGGTACCGTAATTAGCGCCTTCCCCATTCCCATTATGCCCTATGGGGCAAAAATGGGAATGGGGAAGGGCAATGGTGGAAGGGGGAATTACCGCCCCGCCAACCTTGGAATGGGGCAGTAATTCCCCTTTCCGCCAAGGCGGTGCCAGTATTTTACCGGCATGAACCATGGCGCTATTAGCGCCATGGTTCTCTGTCATCCGTGTAATGAGGCCCTTCAAGTGTTGAATTGACATTGATTATAAAGCCAAGAACTAGAATATGGGCCTCATTACGACCCTGGTGGAAGACCATGGTGCTATTAGCACCATGGTCCATGCCGGTAAGTTACCGACTCCGCAATGGAGAAAGGGGGAATTACCACCCCATTACAAGGTTGGCAGGGCTGTAATTCCCCTTTCCTCCATGGCCCTTCCCCATTCCCATTTTTGCCCCATAGGGCTCAATGGGAATGGGGAAGGCGGTAAGTACGGTGCCGCAAATTGCGGCACCGTACTTAGCACCAAGGTCCCTTTGTGGGTCCCTACTTTAACGGCTGGTAAAACCAGCCGTTAAGGTCGGATCCCGCAAAGGGACCTCGTAATTAGGCGCTAATGGGTTAACGGCGCCACAGCCTTTTACGGTGCCGTTAACCCATTAACGCCAGGGTCGTAATGAGGCCCTATCTCTCTATATATAAAAGGGACATTTGTGGATATGTGTGTGTGTGTCTGTTTGAAATGTTCAGCATACTTCCCAACATGCTACAAACCTGAAATTTGGCATGTGTGTAGGTTCCATGGTGTGGACAGTGTAAAAAGTATAAAATGTACATGTTTCAAATTCTTTTTTTAAGCAGTCTGCAGTGCTTACCCCTGCCATATGGCTTTTCGCACTGTGGTGCTGCTGTAGTTCAGCAGTTCATGAAAACTTCAGCAGTTCGTTGTTCCTAAACTTTCCTCCCTATCAGCATTCCAGCTGACATTAGCAGCACTCACTTTTGAAGTCATGCGGGTGACACAAAACTGCGCTTTTGTAGTAATGCGGGTGACAGGAACCGGTGCATGTCTCTTCAAAAGTGTCCACAATGATGTTGATGATTTTGTCCATCACATCGTGGCAAATCTCTCATAATAATTACAGAGACTTAATTTCCCCCAGAAGATGTATGCCATCTTAACAGTACGAAGCTTACATGCTTCAGCCCTACACTTACGGCACTTTTGTTGATGTTGCTGCTGCCTCGGCTCTAGATTGGGACACCAATAAAGTTGCTGCGCAATCTCTATGCTCCAACTCAAGAAGTTGGAATCGATTAATGGGATTTTTGCTTTTCTCATGGTCAGATTTATGTGGCTCGCTCCAGAGTTAGAAACAAAGACAATCTCTTCACACTAGATCCTACAGGAAAGACTAGCAATATTGTCTACAAAGAAACATTAATTAAATAGAATTCAAACTAGGACTAAAATAGGGATTACTGTGCGAAGAACGGGGACACCTGCTAGTACATAATAATTAGCAAAGAACATTCACAACAGAAGCACAGATTTAATGCTTCTTAAAGCTTCCTATTTGCAATCTCAAATCGCAGCCTCCAGATATTACGCCAAAAAGAATCTGTGAGGTAATTAGAAAGCTCCCAAATCAGAAACTGCAGCACAGGAAACCCTTTTAAAAGACAAAAGACAAATGAGAACAATTATCTGATATTTTTCCAATGATAATCTACAACTATCAGAATGCAGATCTCACCTGTTTCAAACGCCAACATTCCTCAAACCCATGGCCCTCCCACACAAAAATCTGTGAAGATGTAACGATTTCCCAACCCTCTAGCTAAAAGAGCCACAAAAGCCTCCTGACTCAGACTTCCAAAACTACCACAGCGATTTGAGTCTCTATGAAGGGGCTCTTGAAAAGCCTCGGGCCTGGCTGGTTCCAAATTGGAAATGTCTATAAAGAGCAAAGGAAATGTGCCAAAAAACCGAAAACTGGTCAGGTTGCCCCAGTTGTAAAGAGGCAAACACCAGACTCTGAAGACTTAAATTTAAATAGCTATTTTCTGTCATACGACTCTCATGTTTTGGCAAAACCATTGAGATTTCTGGATCTACCCATGCAATATATATCTTGCAGTAGGAAATTATTTAGAGAGTATCAATCAGGTTTCAGGGAAGGTTTCAGATCTCAAATCAACGCTTTTCAAATTGTGGATGTTGTTCTGTGCATCACTGGCTCAGGCAAGACCTGCCTCATCACACTACTTGTCCTCTCATACCCTTGACCACACAATACTATTTATTACTATTAAGTACAGGATGAGCATAAGAGGAAAAGTCCTCAACTGGTTTTTTCATTCATAGAAAAACACAATTTTATTATTTCCTTTATTGTTATATTGGTTTACAATAGATAAACCTTACACAAGATATAACAATAAATAATCAACATTTAATACAATAAAAAATATACCGTAATTTCAATTAAAAACATTCCAAAAGAGATAAAAGATAAGTACTTCTTAATAAAATGCTATGTGCCTAATAACTTATTTCGTCCTTGCATACGTTTTTGCACAAAGACCTATTATTCTGATAGCCTCCAAAAAATGTAATACAGCGATTGTCAGTAGGGTTTTGTTACCACTAGTAAGGCGACACCAGCAATCTTCCATTGAACGCCATTTGTTCATATTGAAAAATTGAGTGTGAGTGTGAAAGTGAGCTGCAAGTGAGGCACAGTTCGGCACAGGACTCTGCTGGATTCAATCTCTTGTTCTACCATTGATTGGAAGGTCTACTTGGGAGCTCGGCGCTCGGCTTACCTTTCCTTTGCTTCCTGACAAAATCCTCACCGCTGCGCGAATGCGCGCGTGAGTGTAAAACTGAGCTGCAAGTGAAGTACAGTTCAGCAGTTTGGTGAGTACGGGGATCCTCCCCTCTGCTATCCTTTTCTTACAACCGCTGGTTCTTTGCCTCCTGCGTAAACACGGCCCCGGTGTCTGCTGCTCTCATTCCATTAGTGGAAAAGGTATGCCTCTGCTCAGAATTCACAATGAAGCGGCGTGCCCCTGCTCCGTCACCACACCTTCTCTACAAGCATGGGGCTTGGTCAGTGCCCAGTGACATGGCTGACACTGCGCCCTCCCCCACTCTTTGCCTGAAGCCACTGCACCTGGCCCATTGGAAGGCCCTAATGCTGGCACTCATGACTTTCTGGCAAAAACACTTGCCTTACAAAACGTGCTTGTCCGCAACGCACATTGAAACTATGTAATTCGACTCTGACTGAGTCAAAAAGCATTGCTTTTTACTCGGTTTGCAACAAGTTATGCGCTGACGTCTCTTCCAGCAAGGCACTGTTGGAGGATATTATTTCGGAACTCGCTACTCCTCTTCAGTGTTTGGGCTCCATTACTCTTGAAAAGGTGGCTAAAGTGCTCATAATGTCAGCCGCATGGCCCATTGAAGTGTCCTCAACTGCCACCTCTACTGTTCCCTCATTTACCCCTTCTGTGGAAACCTCGATTCAATACCATTCATCGGTACCTGCTGCCAATGCCACTCTAGCCCAGACTGGGGGCTTTGTTTCTTCCTTATTTCTTCCTGGTGATAACACTCCCTCTGCTTACATCTCAGGGAAATCTGTTTGCTTGGTCCACTCATGCTGTTCCCCTGAGAGTGCACCTGCGATTATTACATCTTCTTTTCCAGCCCTCTTGGCCCATTTGCCCAGCTTATGTGAGCATGATTCAGAGGCCCTTGCTGCATTAGCTTGTTCCACTTCAGCCTCTTCTGGGGATTTTCTGCGTATTCCGTGGCTTCCCTCATAACCTTACTTCTGGTGATCCCCATTTGGCGCTCTTCATCCTGTCTTTGTATGTAAAAAGAATGGCTTTCTCCACCTGTTCCTCGGCATCCTATTAGAACTCTCTTCGAAATGTAATGTGATCACTACCAAATTGAACGCCCAATATCTTTTGCTTGCAAAAACCTTAGACTTTGTGGAGTCCCTTGCTCAGGCATTGTCCTGCCATGAACCATACTGGTCAATGATTTCACGAACCAGTTGACTCCTCTCTCTTCTTCTCCCAGTTGCTCCACGACAGGGGACACCCCTACGACCACTGGCCATACCCCGCAGGCAGCCCATCCACCCTGACCATGCCCAGCCGGCAGCCCATCCACCCTGACCATGGCCTGCAGGCAGCCCACACCACAGGCGACACCACTATGATCCCTGGCTAAGCCCCGCAGGCAGCCCATCCACCCTGACCATGCCCCGCAGGAAGCCCACACCACAGGGCACACCCCTACAATCCCTTACCATGCCCCGCAGGCAGCCCACATGGCACCATGCACTTGTGAGCCCCAACAAATTTCCCCCCACCAGTAACGGGCACTTTCCAGCAGGCCCTGACACATGTCCCTCCACCCCACCCCCATTGACGGCAACCTGTCGGCAGGCCCCGACACATGTCCCCCACCCCACCCCCATTGGTGGCAACCTGCCAGCAGGCCCCGACACATGTCCCCCCACCAGTGACGGGCACCTGCCAGCAGGCCCCGACACATGTCCCCCTACCCCACCGCCATTGACGGCAACCTGCCAGCAGGCCCCGACACATGTCCCCCCACCACACCCCACCCCCATTGATGGCAACTTGCCAGCAGGCCCCGACTCATGTCCCCTCACCAGTGATGGGCACATGCCAGCAGGCCCCGACACATGTCCCCCCACCAGTGACGGGCACCTGCCTGCAGGCACGACACATTTCCCCCCACCACACCCCACCCCCATTGATGGCAACTTGCCAGCAGGCCCCGACACATGTCCCCCGACCCCACCCCACCCCCATCGATGGCAACTTGCCAGCAGGCCCCGACTCATGTCCCCCCACCAGTGATGGGCAACTTGCCAGCTGGCCCCGACTCATGTCCCCCCACCAGTGATGGGCACATGCCAGCAGGCCCCAACACATGTCCCCCCCACCAGTGACGGGCACCTGCCTGCAGGCACCGACACATGTCCCCCTACCCCACCCTCATTGACGGCAACCTGCCAGAAGGCCCCGACACATGTCCCCCGACCCCACCCCACCCCATCGATGGCAACTTGATAGCAGGCCCCAACTCATGTCCCCCCACCAGTGACGGGCACCTGCCAGCAGGCCCCGACACATGTCCCCCCAACCCCATTGACTGCAACGTGCCAGCAGGCCCAACACATGTCCCCCCACCCAATGTGCTGTCAGAATAGAGGCCCATGTCAGAAATGCCAACCCAAATCCCACCCCACACCGCAGCACTCCAGTCCAAACACACAACCATATATTGTACCCACTCCCCACTAAAAGCACCACGCCTTGACATTCAAAAAAGCACATGCATTTCCAACAGAGCCACACAGTGGTAACACATGACAGAGGCAATGGACAGTGACACATGCCCAAAACTAATGAGAGTAGACCACACCAATAATGAAGATTTGTGAAATGTATTAAAAAGAAAACAAGATGACAAATTCAAAACCACACATGCAAATGAACAAATTATCAAAGCAATGCCAAAAAGAAAGGTAAATCCATGGTAAAATAGAAATCAAAGATATGAAAAATAAAAAGTGGTCCATTGTCAAACTCCACAGAAATAAAAACAAAAGTTGAAAAACCAGAAAAACCATTACTCCATGGGACGAAAAAAATAAAGAATGCATGTACATGTCCGGAACTATCCACAATGTAAGTCACAAGGGTCCATGATCCCAAAAACAAATGTAACCTATCAAAAATCTAATCAAAAACAGAACTATATACAATTCGGAGGAGCAGAGTCTGTGGACTCCAAATCATAAATTAAACGAAAGGAAACCTATTCCTAAATAACTATCTACAAAGACGGTGGGCTAGTCCGACAGCTCACTTCTTGATGTTCTGGGCCAGGGCATCATTGAACTCCACGTCGATGTCCCGGAGGCGGGCCTGTTCCCTGGCCTCGAGGGCTTGCAGGGATGTTGCCATGGACTCCTCCAAGTCCCTGCAAGTTGCCAAGAGGCTCTCAGGCCACCTCAATGCCCAGTGCATGGAGTTCTCTGCCCTGACCATCATGAGCCATGCCCTCTCCGCCCGCTACCGCTCTGCATCGATTTGCTGGCACAACCGCTGCCACACGGAAGAACTTGGAGTCCTGGGTCTTTCTGCCCGTCGGCCGATGCCTGCCCCTGGGATGTTGTTGGCCCTGAGTGATGACGCCTCCCACGCCGAGCCTGCTGCTGCCTCAATGCCAAATTTCTCTGCCACCACGACAGCCTCCAGGCCAATGGAATACCCCGGCGCCATTTGTGCATGTGCCGTACTTGATGATGCCTGCACATCCTCCATTTGTTGGTGTGACCACCCCTGCTGGACCCCCGACTCCCGGCTGTGGCAGGGATGTGCACTCCACCAGCCTGGCTGCAGGCTGTGGGGCAGCTCCACAGGGGACCCAGGTGATACATGGGCAGGAAGACGGCACAGAGGATGACAGGCGCATAGGGGGTGCAGTTGAGGAGGGGGTCGCAAGAGCATCAAGCACACGGATGAACCCTGCACCAGTGACCTGTACTAGCAAGTAGCAAGTCGAGCCGGCCAAGCAGGTATTCGAAATGACATGCACTGTCCTGCCTAGAACCATGCACGTCATCCCGAATACCACACGTGCTCAACGTCACACCGACTAGGACAGGCTGCACATGGTCACAGATTGCCACGTCCGCAGGTAAAGGACAGCCAGTTGTTGAAGACGCATCCCCTACGTGAGTACAGATCTGGAAAGAGGCCTCCCTGCTGGTGCGGGATGTTGCAGTCACAGGATCAGGGACAGGATTACACACAGGCACCTCTGCAGAAACCTGTGCTGCCTCCTCCCCCTGCCCCTGAACTGCACCACTCGCACCAGTAGAACCACCCCCTCCAGGACCCATGCGTGGAGCTGATACAGCCTCCTCCTCAACCACATCCCCCACCAACCTGGATGACTCGGTGCCATCTTCCTCAGTACACCTCTGTGGGGGCTCAGCTGCCCCTTCTGCTGCCGAGGAGTCCACCTCCAACCTTGGCCTCTTGGACCTCCCCTCGGCAGCTGCGACCATGGACACGGCACCAGACTCCTCACTCACGGAAGATATAATAACCTGGAGGGGAGCTGGGCCTTGCCTCTCTGGTTGGTGGTAGCATTCCTGCTGCTGTCTCCGCCCTCTTCATTAGTCAATGCTGCAGACAGGTAGAGACAGAACAAAGGCATCAGGGAACCATGCAATGGTCTGCTACACACATGACAGTTGCACATGTGTGTCAGTGTCAGACATCACAGATGGCATCACACTCCCCAACACTCATGTCATTTGAACGCACACTCATGCACAAATGAACTGGGATTGTGCAGCAGGCATCAGCATCCATACACACGTAACTGCATGAACATCCAAAGGTTGGCATGATGCCACAAGCAACATGGGGAGTGCCGATCGCATGCACACATGCCACCGGTCACACATGCATCTGTACATCTCCACCACCTGTCACAGTGCAATCATCGGCAACTATGTCACATCTGCCAATCAGGTACCCAGATGTCCGGGTCACATGCATCCATGGCGTCTCACTGTCACACACATGCCAAACAGACACACGCACATGTACACCGTGCACGTACATGAAGCATCCATGTGTCACACCCCAACCATGGTATAGTACATACACAGAAATGCAAACATGTGTGCATCTCCAAATGCAGTTGGGCATCATGCATTGAAATAAATACACCATTGATGTGCATCGCACATGACAGGACTCACATGCAGCACGGGCATGTCCCTGCACACACACATCCATACATGGGCCATGTCAGACATATGTCCAAGCTTCACACTCCTGGCACACCTCAACATGCACTGTGTGGAATGGGATAGGCCAGACACTCACCGCTTGACTCCAGACAGGTCTGCCTCTCTAGGACCTGGTGGTGAAGCACTGGGTTGATGCGTTCCAGGACCCTCATCTGGTCGATGGTAAATTGGACCTGGCGCCCCCCTTTATGTTCTGCACGCAAGAGTCGCCGGCCCTTCATGAGGGTCCTGGACCTGTAGTCCTCCCAGCTCTTCTGGATGTGTTTCAAGTCGTGGGTTGCCACCCCCTCCGCGTTGATGGCAGCCACAATGTCCGACCAGGTCTTCTTCCATCCTTCCCTGTTGGCGCACGATCATCTGAAGAGGGCATCATAATGCCCCAGGACTTGCTCCACCAGGATGCCAACTTCTGTGGCTGAGAAGCTGACAGCCCTCTGCCTCTCTGGCTGGGGGTTGCCAGTGGTCTCAGATGGTGTTTGCCTCGACATGAAAACCCCCAAGGAAGGTGTGGGTGGGCAACTGGGTCCTGGGGCTGGGCTGTGGAGCGATGGAACAGCAGTCGGGAGTCTTCTGTTCCAGCAGGGGTGATTGCAGCAACTGGACCCCTGCAGATGGCTGATGTGCAGGCACCAAATAGCAGGGCACGTGGGCGGCAGGCAGGCAGGCAGCAGCAGATGGCTTGTGGGAGGCTGCCCGGGGCTCTGGGGGGCAGGAAAATGGCCTTCTGGGCAGGAGGGTGATCTTCCGTGTGTTGTCGTGTGGCCAGCTCAATGCAGAGTGATTTAGCACATGAACAAGCAACATGTCAGAGTGTATTTCGAGGAAAGGGCCTTAGCATGTAAGCGAATAAGTGACGTGACGCTGGCGGGTGTTTCCCTCAGCAGGGGTTAAAGGTAAGCGCGGGCCAGCAGATTGATGTACGTGCTTATCATGGAGACTGACGAGTGTGTTGCTACTTCTTGTTGTTTCACGCGCCATTACTTCACAGCGGATCGAGGACATACCTCTTCTTTTGGTGGGGGTCTTGCCTACGCGTGTTTTTCTTTGCCACGCTATTCAGAGGGTGAGTCGCGCACACTATTTTTCCCACTGCGGGTCCTCCTGTGTATCGCATACCCATTTCCGAGGTCATACTAGCCTGTGTGTCCCACGTGTATGTGTTTTTTGTGTCCCTGGGTGCCACCGCATACTGCGGGAGGTTAACTCCACACACGTGTGCTACCAGGGGTTGCGTGCACGGTTTTATTTCAGATTTGGAGTGCCTGAGCGTTGTGTGACCTGTCATTTTCTCACAGGGGTCACATACAGCCTAGCAGGAGCACATGGGTGCTGTTTACAATTGCCCAGGACAATTGTCGTGTACACCTCCCGTTGGCACTAGTACATCCATGCCATGGTTGGGAGGCCACGAAAGGTGAGGGGTGCCTCAGTTGGGTGTCCTCCATGTGGTGGGCGTGGTCAGGGACGTGGCCAGGGTGACCAGGGAGTAGGGGGAGTCCAGGGTGGCTGCAGAGGGGAAGAGGCAGGGGTGCGCCACTTTGGCAGGATGTTCTGCCACGTGTTGGTGCAGTCATGCCACCACCCCCTGCAGCTCCGGGAGATGCAGCTCTTGCATCTGACACTGGCACCTATGTGACCCGGCAGTCAGTTTCATCTACTGTCACAGGCCCAACGGTAGTGGTAGCTGCAGGTGCAGCTGTGGCAACCACCACCCAGGCTCAGGGTTGGCCAGCGCATGATGCGTTGGCACCTGAAGAATCCCAGGCTGAATTCCAGGTGGTCAGGAGGTACAAGCAATCTGCGCACAGGAATGCTCTGACTGAGGCACATGTCCCTGGGGCAGTGTTGTCATCTGCTGCCCCATGCAGCCGGGTGTTGGCAACTGCATGGGTAGATGCAGCCAACACCACCCCGGCTGTGAGTCTGCCAGCCAGGACTGTGTCGGTCACAGTCCTAGGCACAGCGGCTGTTGCTGCACTGGGACCTGTCAAGAGCACCCAGCAGCAACTGACGCAAGTCAGGGTTTCATCCTAGTTCCACCTGCCACTCCCTTGGTCCAGTCCACCAGCGCCACTCCCCCTACTGACCAGGGCAGCATTTGCCAGTAAGGGTCCGTACCACTGCCCAAGAGGAGGAAGGTTGCTCCTGCGCAAGAGGCTTGGACCACACACACGGCTCTGGCCTCCGGCATGTTGAGGAAGAAGCCTTTCAACAAGCAGGAACTGGACTTCTTTGTGGGCTACGTGTCGGAACACGAACGCAATATGCTAATGGGCCCAAATTGGCATACTATACCTGCCCAGCGTTAGGCACACTGGAAGCATGTTGCGGATGGTGTTAGTGCATTCAGATATGAGGTGCGCACAGCTCAGGACTGCAAAAAGCGTTGGGATGACCTCTGACGCTGTGCTAAGCAAAAGCATGTCTCCAATTATGCCATGACTAAGGTGACTGGCAGTGGGCCACCACCTGAGGAGGAAGAACTCACTCCGCACGAGGAGATCGCTGCAGAGTTCATCCTGGCACAATTGATCAAAGGAGTGGGAGAGATGTAGGATTATGATGCCCTGTCCAATGAGTGTTGTTGCGTGTTTGTCCAGCCCATGTGTTGTTTTCTTGTGTGATGTGTTGTGCTTGACTGCCACTACATGCTATGTGTACGTGGTTCTCATGTGTGAGTCATGCAATGCTTCACTAATACGTGCCTGTTGTGATGCATGCTGGACATGTGAAGCAGACGGGGACTGTCCCCATCCCCACACATGCACCCTACTCACATGCTAGTCACCCGGCTGCCCTTCCGGTCCATGTTCCAGCTCACTGACCTGTCTGCATGTAGCCTGTGGTGTCTTTCCACTCAGCACTCGGACTATGTCATCGCATAACTGACATGCATGTGTGTTCAGCCTGCATGCGGGTACTCCACGCGGGCATGCTTCCTTGCCTCTCCACCCCCCTGCACCTCAATTTCACTATGGCACTGGTGGGTAACATGTTGGACTACTGCAATAGCCTGTTCCATGCTCCTGTGTACATGCACACTTCCCCCTGAGAACCTGTCAGACACATACTGTGGGGTACATCCTTTGTCCTTGATGCAGGGTGTCCCACTCAGACTGTGCAGATGGTAGATGCTCCCCAGGGACATGAGTGCCCATTCATGCTCCATGTGCATTCCATGCACGCCCCTATGTGTCCTTGGCAGGATGATCATTGTAGTACGTGTTCGGGATTACATATGTATCATGGCATTTGGTCATCCATTCAGTGCTCACTCTGGCTCAGTCCGGCATCACGCACATGTTTAGGGTGTCATTGTCTGTGTGGGACACAGGCCTCCCCTTGTGACAGGCCCCCTGACTCTGTTCAACTGGTGTAGTGCCTTATGCATGAATGGGTGTACTACTGACGGTTCATCATGTGTCCTGCTTACTGTCCCATTCTCATCTGCTGAGGTGTCAGTTGACTGAGATGATGCAATTGACCAAAGCCAATACTATCTGCCAATACACAGTTCTCTGGTCAACCTTTCATTGCCATGCAATGCCTCAATGCATTTTCACTAAGGGGGGGGTCTAACTGTAGCCATGCAAACCAGTGCATGCACATTGCACATGATGGCTGAACTTGCCCTTACACTGCCATCACGTTAAGTGATTGACATCAAAATGTACTTGTTGATGTAGATTGTTGGTAACGTACACATGTACTGCACTGCACCCACCCACTTCAGAGCCAGGTTACACCGTTCTACATGCCTGCTCACTTTTGCAATGTCAAAATGACCTGGCATGTATGTTCAGATTTTCATCCCTTCACTGTTATGAAACGCACTAGCACAGGTGCATCCTGTGACACGTACTCTGTATTGGAACTCCCTAGCAGGTGTTTAGAAAAGTTGATTGGTCTATCTGCGGGCTATACTAACTGGTATAGCCCGCAGATTGATTATAGCCTGCAAATCTGGTTGTAATTACCGTGGAGCTACCTGCATGTGTGTATGTGCACACTTTCACATACATCAAAGCAAGCAGGGTTGAATCTGCTTGCGTTGCTGTATGGAATGCTGTTCATATACTCCATAGGGGTGTATATGAACACAGGTGTATTTGTACACTTTCACATATACATATGAAAGCAGCTTCAACGTTGTGTAGTGCAACATTGCAGCTACTTCCTTAGGTGTGTGTGAAAGTGTTTATTTACACATGTGTTCTCAGCAGCATTTTTGTTAAATAACTAATATGTCGTTATTTTACGGAAATGCTGCTGAGATTTCAACCGGCACAATTCTGAAGGTGCACTGTCGTGCAGTACGAGTACACCCAGGCCCACTTAGCAATACTGGTGGAGCCTGGGCATGGTGATTTGACACAGTGAATCATGTTTTTTGGCACATTCAATGCACAAAGTGCTGAATCAGGCCATGAAGGGTGTTCTAGAGGCTTCATGGACCGGCAGCTTGGATGGTACTGGGCGTTATGGTCCCTCATTCCTCGTTGAAGGCCCTCGCTTTGCTCGGGACATTCACTATGTCTTCAGGGCCCATGACACCCGGTACGGGCCAAGCTGCAGATCGATGAGGCTATATTGGTGATGATTTAGTGATGCATGTCTACATGCATATTACGTGTGTCATGGTGTGTTTTGATTCACTTGCAGCTGTGGCCATTTGGCTGTTCAAACATGCTTATGCTACGTGCCATCTCTTTGTTGCCATCTGTCATTTCTGCCTGTGATATGTGCCTGCCAAAGGTGGTGTGTGATGGAGGCGAGATACTACATTCAGTACATGTGTAGGTTTCGCAATTTACACGCATCCATTTCTGCTTTCGGGATGCCATTGCATATCAATGCCACTGGATGCATGCCGGAATTTGAGTTGTGTGTGACATGTCTGCTTCATGTGTTGGTTGTTGATGTAGTGATGTCTACGTGTGTGTGGATTATGTGCTGCTGACATGTGTACTCATGTTTATTTTGTTCACGTTACAGGTGATGATGCAATGGAGCCAGGGGATGGTGATGTCCTTCCAGACACGGGGTTGCTTTTACATCAGCAAACCGGCACAAGTGGGGGTCGTGGGGTGGTAGACCACGAGAACCCATTTGTGCTCCAGACCGTCATGTCCAGGGCTGGCAATCAGTCAAGCTCTGATGAACACTCTGAGCACAATGTTGAGTTGGATGCACATCATGACGATTTGTCACCAGTGAGTGATCCTGATGTGGATGATCTTCTGTCCGCGACACCTGCACTGAGGGGCCAGGTGGAATGAAACATCCACCTTTGGTGGTTCTAGACGCACGGTCACACTCCACACCAGTTGCTGATGTGCCTGGAGCATCATGTCAATGGAGGGATGTAGTCCTGCAGCCGCAGGCAGTGCCAATCCAGCAAGGACCATGGCTCCTTGGGTTACACAGGTGTAATGTCCTGCAACGCATTCCATGTATGGAAGTTCACCGCAACAGGGGGCAGCTATTGAGACAATTGCTCAAGGCATGGAAAGTGAATCCATGCTCCGCCCTGATAGGCAGGTGGAGCTCCAGCAGCAGGCAGCGCAGTCCACGTGCCACTCACTCAAGCTGGGCATGGCGGCTGCAAACAGGGCAAGCTGGGCTGAAATGGTGTCTCTGAGCGAAGCACTTAATGCTCAGGCAGAGGCACACAGGGAAGCCCTAAGGGATGAACACCAATCCCTCAGATCTACTCTGGGTGTGTTCAACATGTCCCAGAGGCAGCAGTCAGAAGTGAGGTTGGAGCAGCTTGAGAACACCATCTTGGCTGAGCTGCGTGCATGCTGGGAGGTGCTCGAGATGTCATGTGAGGCCATGCAGGCAGAACTCTGTGTTACACATGCTACCTTGCAAGAGGAAGCACGCGTGTCACGTGAGGTGCTGCATGCTGACCTACGTGCCATTGCCACACAGGACCAGGCTTACCAGACCCGCATGCTTGCTGCCATGGAAGGGAAAGCTGCAGATAGGCATGGTCAGGCAACTGTGTCATGTCCACCTTCTGATTTCCATCCAGAGGGTGAGTAGGACGACGACTTATCTTCCACACAGGTCGGGCCGTGCAGGCTTTGAGCCCATGGAGGTTTTATTTTTATCTCAACATCATTGCATGTGGGTGTTGAGGTGCACCCTGTACCTCCCCCCTCCTCGGTGCACCCCCACCCCCGGGGTTGAAAATGGCCATTTTTATTTTTTTTAATAATATTGTTTGTCTATTGTTCATTCAAGTGACGGTGTGGTGCTTTGTGGCTTTTGAAAGCATCCAATGTGTGTTCCAGCTGGGCCCATACAAGCTTGTCTCGTGAATGTGTTTGGGGCTTGGGGCCCTGACACATATGCCACTCATGCTTCCCCTTTCCATGGGCTTGCAAGGATGGTTCAGTGTGACAGCAAATTACACAGGGGCATTGGACTTTCATCATATCTGTGGCCAGTCTGCAGTCCTACTTGTGTGTACACCCCTAGTGGGGATTAGGGATGTTTTCTCCACGGCATGTTTGCAATCAATTTTGGTGAGTACATTTTTGAACTGTGCTTTCATTGAAGTTGATTGTGATGTTTTTTCATTTCTTGCCTGTATACGTGCTTGATGCACTTCATGCTGTAGATGGTAGCCTGCACCCTTTAGCTGTCAAAGCCACACTGATGGTGGGAGGGGGCTGGGTGGGGACAATGTCAAGTTGGTACGTGTTAGGTTCACCCTCTGGAAATTGTGGCAAAGGTGGATGCATTAGGAATGTGACACAAGAACCACAACTCACGGTCCAGTCCTCACCTGGGATGGCCGCCTAGACTACTTCTACGCTCTGCTCCATTTGGACAGCACGTTGTTTCTGTCTTCCCTCTTGGACTTCACTGCTGTGTTACGGCACAGTTTTCCTACTGGACTCCAGCTCTTTTACTCGTTTTTCACACTCTGGTGCATTTGGTCCCTGTTTTTCTTCCTGCCACTGTCCTTGTTGCAGATCTGTCCGTCCGTCTCTCGGGCAGTTCGTTCCGCGTACTCATAAGCTGCATAGGTTAGCCTCAGTACACTTCTGTACCACAGCATCTCTCTCTCTCGCTCTCTCTCTCGCTCCTCCTATCTTTCATCTATCACATCCATACATTTATGTTGACTTTGGCCTTTTACCAAAGCTATTCAACTGTTCTGGCTCTTAACTTGATGTCAGCTGTTTCCGGCGATCTCGCATTTACTCTGCCTTTCCAGATTTGTGCTGTCTCTGCCTTTCTCCGTTCACGCTATCAAGGATTGATTGGGTTTCAGCTCAACCATTCAGTTGTGCCAGCCTCCTTGGTTTTTTTCTACTCAAGTTTCAGCACTACCCATCAGTTGTGGCATCCTCATTGATTATCGTCTACTCAAGTTCTTACCCATCCTGTTGAACCATTTTACAACTGTGCAACCATGGAAGTTATTCTATCATTCAGCTTGGACATTTACTTGCCCATATAATACAACTTCAAGTCACCTACTTGAGACTCTTCGAGGGTTTTTTGGTGACTTGAGGCTTTTTCACTGGTTTGGGGGTTTGGCTTCTAGGAGTTCTCTGTGATTTGGTATTTTTACAGTTCAAGGTGGCCTCTCAGGGAGCTAGACCCTATTTTCACGAAAGGAAGAACAAGAAAACCAAGGAGAAGGGGGATCCTGAAGCCAGGTAGACTAGAAGGAAGAAGCCGAAGGACCCCAGAGACAGTTCTTCTGAAGGTCAAGATGATGAGGAAATGAGGGGGGTGGCTTTCGATGTCTGACAGCACGCTTGCGTTACAGTGATTGGTCACTGTCTGACATTGTCAATGTGGGGTACTATGCACATGATGTGTTCTGCTGGTCAATGGATGTTCCTGTGTTGGGTTTACTTTTCAGGTGTCAGGGGATTGGTGTGGTTTGACAGACTGGGGTGTCCACATGGGCAATGTTCACATGTGATGTGTACAGGACACTGAGGGTCATTTCATTTCACATGCATGTATTGAGTGCATGTCCCTACTGACACACGCACTTACACAACACACCACCACACATACAACCACCCATCCATGCCCACTCGTGCACACAGATTGCCTTCTCTGCCATGCTGTGTCCCTGCAGCGCATGTTCACTTGCAATTTTCAGATCGTGTACATGCGTCAATGGGTAATTTTTGTTGCTTGTCCTTTTTTATTATGCTCAAGGTGTATCCCCAACACAATGGCCGCTCACTGTGCTGTGGGCTGAGTGGTGTGTTGCAGGGGACACACACAGCACACGGTTTTGGGATTTGAGGATTTGGATTGCCCATAGTGCATGCAAACAGGCATTCTGTCTTTTGTTGATGGTACAGCTGGTGGCATGCATTTGTGTATGACTTTGTATGTGTGGGAGGTTGTTGGTCAGTCATTTGATCTGATTCCATGTCAGGTGTGATTGTCTCAGGCCTGTTTACATTTATCACGTAGCACTTTGTGACTAATTTGTCATGTGTTGTGCATTTGGTTTGCTCTTTTGCTGTTGCATGCCATGTCATGGTGTGGCCAACGAGGGTAATGGGGGTTGGGAGGGTTTGGGTGACATACCAGTGATTTTCATGGCCTGTTTTGCTGGGGGGTGGTGTGATATGCACCTTGCATGTGTTCCTTTTGGTCACACCAGATTGGTTATGTTTAAGTAGCTTGGGATGCAGACAATGTATCACTTCTGTGGAAACATTCTCAGGGTGGTAAGGTTGTGACAGTTGACTGTCTCTTTGTCATCATCGATTGTCACCTGGTATGTGCCAAGCCTGTGTGCACTCCGCAGGGATGGGAGTTTAAGTGAAAAATGTGGCCACAAGCTGGGTCTGGGCTGCCTCGCCACGTGCCCTTTCCCCTCCCATGTACAGCACCTGTGCATGTGGTGTGGGATGTGGGGCACCACCAAGTCCACCGGTACGCCCGGCCGTGTTGCAACATTGTGCAGGACACATGCTGCCACAATGATCCTGCACACTACTGGGGGTGCATATAGTAGCTGCCCGCCAGAGCGGTCAAGGGAGCAGAAGCATGACTTGAGCACTTCGAATGTGCCCTCCACTATGGGCCTGGTTGCAATGTGGGCTGCTTTGTATCTTACCTGGGGTGGAGGCTGATGGAGAATGGGAGAGGGCTCTAGCGTACCCTAAAGCAGTCTCCAGAAACCACAGATTTAGACATATACAACTGAACCTGTTATACCGAACATATTTAACCCCATCCAGGCTGGCGAAATTCAATAAATCACCACACTCTGTCTGTACCTGGTGCGGAGAGAATAATGCGGACCTGATTCACATGTTCTGGTCGTGCACCAAAACACAGTCCATGTGGACCACCGTACAGCTGACAAGCGAAAAAGCAGGGTTGACTAGGTACAAGTGGACCCCGGACGAATGCCTTCTGGGAACGTACCCCAGGCCGGGCAAACTTAAACACCTGGCCAAATTAATGGACATCATGTGCATACTGGCAAAAAGGACAATTGCAATGTCCTGGAAAAAACCTGCAGGACCCCAACAAAAGGTATGGCACAGAGAATTGGAACGTTGGGTACAAGCTGAAACAAAGGCATGGGAAGACAGTGTTTCCAGGTCCACGGACGCCTCGAGCATGACCCTAACGGCCTGGAAAGAACTCACAGGATCCTTGTTTCACCCCTCGGATGACAAGCCCCCATGAACAAGAACAAACCTATGGAAAACGGATTCACAACCAACATCACAGGACCCCGAGAGCAACTAGCCACAACTTCAATGGGTCCTTACAAGCTCAAGTCCCCTCTCTCCCCTCCCCCCGGCTTGCCCAACCCCCTCTGAACCGACAGACTGCCCTGCCATGATAGAAGGGGCACTTGGAGACAGTTAAAGTTGAATTGTCCTCTAACTATGGACATATTTTATGTCATGCAAATGTAAAAATGATAAATGCCAATAAATAAATTTAAATATAAATCTTACCTGGGGTGGTGTGGTGGGGTTCCGTATTGGCGTCATCATGTGGGTGCTCAGAGGGTAGGCACTGTCCCCTGGGGAGGTGATGATGGTTGTCATTAGTTGGGTTTGTGTATTTGTCTGTGCGTGACATGCATGCATGGGCACAGACATTTCTACTCACCAATGAGCCATGTGTTGCCATGCTTCCCAGCTTCCAGGGTCCGGCTCAGGGCGGACATTCTGTATATGAAACTGTCATGGGTAGTCCCGGGATAGTTTGCATTGACAGAGGTGATGAATCCATGGGCATTGCATGCAACCTGTACGTTGATGGAATGCCAGTGCTTGCGGTTGTGGTAGATGTTCTCAGTAGCCCTAGGTGGACGTAGGGCCACATGGGTGCAATCTATGGCACCGAGCACTTTGGGGAAGTGTGCCACCCTTTAAAAGTCCTGGACCACAGCCTGCCTTTCTGCGGGTGTTCTGGGCATGTATATGTGCCTGCGGACTGAGGGGCGCACAGTCATGATTGCCAACACCTGGTGTATGCAGCATGACTGCGTGGGCTGTGAGACGCCCCCGACTATGGCAGTTGTCCGCTGAAATGACCCAGTGGCCAAAAAATGCAGGACATTGAGCACCTTTTTCAAGGGGCTCAGTGCTTGGGAGCACAAGGTGGGTGATGTGAGGACATCCTCCCACTCATTGACCAGGTCTAGGATGATATGAGGTGGAAACCTATACCTGCCATAGACCTCATCATAAGGCATCCCAAAAAGGCTGGTCCTGGGCAAAAAATGCAGGGCCTGGCTATTCTCCTCCTCCTGAGGTGTCCCACGATCACTGCTGCGAGAAATGGGACATTCATCATAGTTGTATATGCGTGTTTGTTGTTTGCACGCACTTCTATACTGCGCGGAGGCGCTTCCGCCTGTCTTCGTGTGGCGGACGTGTTTACGTCTGTGCGTGTCTTTTGATGTGCTTGGGTTTTCCCAATTCAATTTCATGAATACGTGTTGTTCGCCTGTGGGCGTTCCATGTATTTCCCAGCAGTACCTCCCAGTTACGCCCTAATTTTCACACATTGTGCCCCATTCTGCGTGTTCCGCCCCCTTTTTGGTGTGTGCGCTACATATTGTGTGCTTTTGCTGTGCACGTCGTGCACGGCATTTGGGATGTCGCGTTGACCTGTAAGGTAGGCGCAGATTTGGCACAGCTCCCAGGAAAAACACGCGCACAGACTTCCATGAATCGCTTGCGTGCGAATCAAACGAGTGCGCTGGATTTTTCTCCATTGCGCCACCGATTTCGGGGCACAATTATTCCATGAATCGGCCCCTTAATGTCATATAGAGGATATTAACAAGCCTCAACGTGATCCACAGAATCCAGATAACTTAAGCACTGGTGATACAACGGTAGACTATTGCGATTGTCTCAGGAGATATCACACCTCCAGTATATTGAAAACATACCACCAAGGTTGCTCTTTGGCCTAAAGAAACACAACCAGGCCACTGAGTTATTGAAAACCCTGCACTCAATCCCCATTCAATATCACATTGAGATCATGATCCTCTGCATAACCAAAAGAGCTACATGGAACATCAGTCCTAAATCCATCAGGAACCACCTCAGAAAATACCTATTCTCCGGAATAACCTACCTTTTGAATTGCTGCGCGAACCAGATCACCTCAAGTTCAGAAATTCCTTAAAAACATCTTGTTCCGGAAGGCCTTCAGCAAGTCTGGTTTAAATGATCGTAGTGCATTTACAGCATAATGCATCACTCTTCATGGAACAACAGGTTTATTTGAAATGAATAACTTTATCCTAGGCAGTACTATTATTGTTCTAGTAGATTACTAAATATCCCTACCTCTTCCGCTGTCCTCCAATCAACCTACCTTTACCCTTATCTTTCCCTTTTTTGGCATGTGCTCTGAAGTATCTTGTATGCAAGCAGTGTATTAGCAATCACTCAAAAACTACATTATCTGTATTTTACAGTGTCAATGGAACAAGAAGATATCATCAACACTATGTATTGGCTGGTTCACATTCAAAACTGATTGTCAGTACATGGCCTGAAGCGAAATCCACCAAAACAGACACCATATTGCTCTCCCCTCACCCACCTCATCCATAATTTCAGATCTGAATGTGCACCTTTCCAACAGCCAGGGCTACCTCACCCTTGTGTAAGCTCTCTGCTTTGCTGTGAGTGTGTTTTGTGAACTATGCTTGAGTATGTAGAGGTGGTGGGTTCGTAGCAGGTGCATTAAACATTTCATCAACAAACCGTGTCACATAATCAAGAACATGGGCAAACAAGCAGAGCATTAGCGATAAAACAGGCATATCCACAAGAGAGCATTGAGTCTAGTAAGGCCGCTCATAGTTCAGGTTACACAGCCGCTTGATCTGGTGATGGGGAAGAGGATAAGAGCTCCAGGTCAGCCTTGCTGTTCAAATAGCTACAAAACTCTGTCCACACATTTTTGGGGTGAGCATTCACAGGCAGTGTGTTAATATAGTCCTCCTCACACACCTGTGTCCAGGTAAGAGCCCTCAACCACATTTCTAGTGAAGGGGGGGATCGCTGCTTCCAGCACTGCAGGATGCATCTCTTAGCCACAATAGCCCCCACATTCAAGAATTTATCAACCTGCTTTGCCCCAGACCCCTGCCACAGCCCAAACAGCACAGCCAGTGGGACAGGGTCAATACGGAACCCCACCATCTCTGAGAGGGCCTCAAGCACGGCCTCCCAGAACGGAGCCAACGCTCCACAAGACCAGAACATATGGACATGATCCGCTTCATTGGATCTGAATTTCTGGCAGACGTGAGGATGATCACGTGCAAATTTCCCAACCACATGAGGAGTATAATAAAGGTGATTAGTTGCTTATATTGCACACATCTAAATCTAGAGTTGAGGGAGACCTTACGCGTGTGTGTGTACACATTTTCGCCCACATATTGTCAGTGATTTCCAACCCCAGCTCATGACTCCAAGCGTCCCGAACCTTGTGGGATGATTCTGTGGATCGTGCTATCCGCATTTTATAAAGGGCAGACACTATGCCCCTACCCCCTACAGAATTAGCAAGGTAGCAGATCTCACGGGACTCAGGGGGGTCATTCGGGTACGAAGACCACATGTCCTGCACTGCCGCTCTGAGTCTATAATAGTGCAATAACTCTAGGGGGGACCCGGAGTGTCCCAGCCTCCATGTCTGTGGGGTGATGAATTTTCCCTCGGGGAACAGGTCGGAGAGCGCACGATACCCCAGGTCTAGCCAGTGTCTCGTGAGGAGTTTATCCTGTGTAGGGGCGAGGCCTGGGCAACCATATGGGCAACCATTTATAGTACGGGCGGGGTTCGGAGTAGGGTTGCAGAATCACTTTCCACGACCTGATTGTGGTGGATACCGGGTCAGCCGGGGCGTCAGAGTGATACGAGTGGAAGAGGATCAGAGACATAAGATTCACCTCCTCAGTTGCCAGGATCTCAAGTTTAACATGAGGAGGAGGGTCTTGGTGTTTATACCAGTGTGTTGCATGTTGGGCTTGTGCGGCAATCCAGTATTGGGTTAGATCCGGAGCATTAAAACCCCCCTTCTCGTAAGGTAAAGTCATATGCTGCCATTCCTGCGGACGGCCCCAGAGTGCCATAGGAACCGGCGAACCCCGCATGCAGGTCCGTAAAATAGTGTTTCCCGGGCCAGAGTGGGACGTTAGCGAATATATATAGAAGCTTTGGAACTATAATCATTTTGATTAGCGGCAGTCTCCCTGACAAGGACAGTAGGAGGTTACACCACCTCTTCATTCTGGTTTCTGCATATTGTGCGGCGGCCACGTAGTTGTCCGCTAATAAGGAGGATCTTGACAGGGATACCTGGACCCCGAGATACTTGATGCCGTCAGGGGACCACCTGAGTGGGAATTTGCATGCCGTTTGAGGAGTTGCGGGTGTGAGAGGGAAGATGTCTGACTTGGTGTCATTCATGGTGAAGCCCGAGAATGTACCTATTTTGATTATCTCGCGGATGATTGGGTCTAGGTGGGCAGAGGGGTCCCTGATGTACAGAAGCATGTCGTCCGCATACAGGGATATGATTTCGGGCGTGTCCCGCAGGCAAATCCCCTTGCGAGTGTGTTTGTTTCTCATGCTATCTGCCATGGGCTCAATGGCCATCACAAATAGTAAGGGGGAGAATGGGCACCCCCGGCGCGTCCCTCTATGGAGGGTGAAAGAAGCTGACAGGTGAGAATTAACCAAGACTCTGGCCTTTGGTTTGGTATAAAGCAGTTTAATGTAGGAGAGCATGCATGGGCCGATTCCCATCTTCTCCAGCACCGCCCACAAGTACTGCCATGACACCATATCGAACGCCTTTTGGGCATCTAGTGTCACAGCATTAGCTTTAGGGTCAATTCTACAGATGACATTGAACAGTCGCCGGATATTTAGAGCAGTGGAACGGGCAGGGACAAAGCCACTTTGGTCCGGGTGGATCAAATATGTCATAATGGGGAGAAACCTGTTCGCAATAATCTTGGCGAATATTTTGGTGTCTGTGTTCATGAGAGAAAGGGGTCTGTAGGAGCCGCACTCATGCAGAGGTTTGCCCAGCTTAGGGAGCACGGTAATGATAGCCTCACGCAGGGATTGGGGGAGAGTGACAAGGCGGAGCGACTCAGTCCACACCTCATGTAGGCGCGGGGCCAGTATAGCAACATGCTTGTGATAAAATTCAGCGGTTAGGCCATCCGGGCCAGGAGCCTTGCCCTTGGGGAGGGCTGAGATGTCTATGGTTATCTCATCAAGGGTGATGGGGGCGTCCAATTGTTCTTTAGTGGCTTCAGATATATAGGGCATGGGGATACTGTCAAGGAGGAGATCCAGGTCTTGCGGGGTATGCTCACACTGTGGGGCGTAGAGGGGCGCATAGAATTCTGCAAAGGCCTCTAGAATAGGTTGGTCGGACCAATGCTGCACTCCGCTCTAGTCCCTGATACTATCGATCTGGGTCCTGCCCCCCTCGATTCGGGCCAGCTTGGCCAGGGTTCGACCAGGTCTTTCCCCCTCGCCATACTTCTGAGCCGCAATGGGTCAGGCATAGTATCGTATTTCCCGGAGGGCATGGGACTGAAAGGTTTCCAGTTCAGTTCGTATCTGCGCCAACTTGGGTGGGACGGAGTCGGAGGCGTAGTCGCGCTCCAGTTCCTTGAGTTGGTCTCAGAACGTTGTAAAGAGTTCCTAATGTCTTTCAAGACCCCTGCTTCCCTAGAGATGCACATCCCTCTTATGAACACCTTAAATGCCTCCCATCCAACCCCGTCGGTTCTGTCATGACGTTTATTGTTGTTGAAAAACAAGGTGATGTCTGCAAGGATTTCGGCCTTGAATACTATGTCATGGAATGCCTCTGGTTTGAAGCACCAGCTGGAGTGTCGAGGGAGGGCGGGCTGCAGAGTAATGTCCAGTGTCACAGGGGAATGGTCGGAGAGCGTGCGTGGTAATATCTGCATGCTAAGAATTTTCCCCATGAGCCCAGCCGACAGGAGGAAGAGGTCAATTCTGGAATGGCTGTCATGTGCAGAAGAGTAAAACGTGTACTCCCTAGCCAGTGGGTTAAGGGCTCTCCAGGTGTCAACTAGGCCAGCGGGGACCATGTGTGCATGTAGCTGTCGGGCGGCTCTGGAAATCGTCCTGTGTGCGGTGCCTGATCTATCCAGCTCAGAGTCTAATATGAGATTCATGTCCCCCCCCAGATAATCGGGACCTCGTCAGGAGCAGGATGTTGATGTCATTGAAAAATTCAGGAGCATCTATGCTCGGAGCGTATGTATTAACTAAAAGGCACTCTGTATTAGCTAGGAGACAGTGAAGGACCACATACCTCCCTACGCACTAGTCATATAGACCCTCTGGATCTATTTGACTAGTGCGTAGGGAGAATTCCACAGATTTATGAATCAAGGTGAGGACACCCCTGGACTGAGAGGAATATGATGTGGAATATATATTGGCGCCCCATGCCGGTGCTAGTGAGGATGAAAGATGTGCAAGGGCATGAGTTTCTTGTAGGAGGAGTATTTTGACCCCATGCCTCTGGGCGTATGCCGTTATCCTGCGAGCCTTTGTATAATTGCTGAGCCCTCGGATGTTCAATGACATTAGCCTAATAGCCATGTTTCGGTCCCATGGCGCATCCCAGCACCGTGCAGCCTTGTTTGTTGACCATGTGATGGTTATCGATGCAATGGCGCACCCTTTCGCCTTATAATCCACTACCTCCCTGCCATTTTTAATATAACATCCCACAACTTTACCCCGACACCCTCACTGCCCACCCCAACCCAGCAGTGTACGAAGACCCACCCAAAGACCTGATACAGGCGTGTCAGACCCAACAGGGCAATACCCGCCTATACACCCAACTGGGGCGCAACCGGTGGTCATAACATGCCGAACACGGCATTGCAGCTTCAGCGGGGGTCGCTGCTGCCGTGGACCCAACTTAGTTGAAGGAGTGGTGCAGTGCACTGAGGATCGTACAGCGATATCGGATATTACACTTTCTGGGAACCATTACAACAGATTACCTATAACAGAGGATATACAGGATGCAAAATCCATAAGTTCAACAAGGAATTTGCAGACGGCGAGTGTGGTGGTGGCGCACAAGGAGGCCCACCTACGAGAGCAGGGCGAGTGACCTCAACCATCATCTATTGGCTCACCCACCAGATCAGGAAGTGAAATGTGGGATTCGATGAATTTTACTGCTTCCTCCGGCACAGTGAAAAAATATAACTTATTTCGATGGGTGAGCTTTAGCCGTGCCGGGAACAGCATGGCATGTTCAATTTTCCTCTCTCAGAGCATCTTTTGCATGCCGTTGAACTGTCTGTGCTCCATTTGGACACTGAAGGAGAAGTCGGGAAAGATACGAAGGGTTTGAGACTCCAGTTTAAGCTCCCCCTTCTCACGAGCCAAGCGTAGTATGGTGTCTCTATCTCTAAAGCTTAGAACCTTAGCAATGATCGGCCTGGGGAAGTTGCCCGGCTTGGGCGGGGCGTCAGCGCTCGATGAGCGCGCTCGTTCGTGAAGAACAGAGAGAGTTGGGGATTGCCCAAGAGGTCTCTTAAGAGATTTTCAACGGCCAGTTCTATCTTGCCTTTGAGGGCGTACTCCGGGACCCCCACAATGCAGATATTATTCCTGCGGGATCTTGACTCTAAGTCGTCGCACTTCGCCTTGACTTGTTTCATATCACGCACCAGGTCAGAGACAGTGTTTTGGAGAGTGTGTACCTCATCCTCGTTGGTCCTCATTCTGGTCTCGGCCTCCACCAGCCTGGCGCCGTGCTGATCCAGTTTGGCCCGCATAGAGGCCACGCTAGCATTAATGTCATCCAGTTTCTTGTGGAATGACGCAAAGTTCTTCGCCATGGTTTCCATCAGAGTCGTGAGGTCAGGTTGGGGGGGGCAAGCAGGTGCATCCAAATCGTCCTTGGTCGAAGCAGACCCTCCCTGCTCCTGTCTAGGAAGTGACTTATCGTATTTGTCCATTGCCCCCACCTTGTTAGCCCCGCGTGACTTACTTGACATGTCTAGGGAACACACTGGAGCAGCACAGGGCAGTCTTCGCGGGGCGCTGGCCCGTGGGCTCGGCTCCCTGAGTGTAGCAGAATCGAGAAGGGGAGGACGGCCTCCAGCTTACATTTAACAAGAGACCAAACACAGTGTAGAGATATGGGTGAGCCGTGTGTCAGGTATTAACGTTCTAAGGCGCCGGCGGTTCCCTGCAGAGATGGTTGGTGAGTCCCGCAGTCCAATGCAGCAGCGTAACCAATGCGGGGAGCCAGTCAGGCGGGGCGCTCCGTAAAACCAGGACGGCCCCAGGCCTCCAGTGTCAGAGGAGGTGGGCAGCGCGATCAGAGGCTGTGTGGCGGGTGCGGAGTGTAGGTGGCTGGGTGCGAGGCTCGGTGGCCGACCAGGTGGCAGGCGGCAGGCAGAATGTGAACAGGGCAGGTCTCCAAAAGCACTACCCTCCCCAATCAGGGGAAGCCGCATAGGTGGCACAAGCGGTGAGTCCACAGGAGGAGGGCAGCCCCAGCTGCAGCGTTAAGGGTCTTGCAGGGGGGGAGTGGCGCCGCGTCAACTCTCAGGCCAGGGGGGCCGCACAGTCACATTTAAGTTCCAGGGCCCGTGGGCCTGCAGCAAATTGGCATGTATATTGTCCATAGATCCTGTAGGATTTGCGCTGCAGGCAGGCTATGTACGTAGTACACATTTTAGGGGCACAGTGCGCACCCTCTACAGCCCCCCAGCTCCTCACCTGCAGATGTTCGGTGGCAGACTCTGCGTCACAGCTAGGGCCCCAGCCACCGCCAGGCCGCACCCAGGTGGCCAGGAGGAATGTGTGCAGGCAGGCCGCAGCGTCAGAGGGGCAGCCAGCAGGCCGGGCGCCAGCGAGGAGGCCGTGCCGTCTTCAGGGCTGCGGAACCGCTCCAGCAGTCCCCGCGGGGCCAGAGAAGTTAGCAGGGGAGCCACCAGTCGAATCTGATACGACACCTCTGAGGCGGCAGGCCACTCCAGCAGCCCCCGCAATGCAGAGCAAGACGATCCGGCAGCCGCAGGCAGGACGCAGCCGCCGCTTCCACGCGTCCCCAGGGGCGAGCCAACAGGGAGGGCCCGCCCGTGCCAGCGACCACCACAGGCGCACACCGCCACAGGGAGAGCGGGGACGGGGGAAGAAGCGCTGCCCCAGAGATGTGCAGGGGGCCGGGCGTGCGGGAGGCCAACCAGGAAGAAAATCAGGCCCACCGCTCCAGCGGCCCCCAGAGGCCGAGCCCACGGCGGCAGCACACTGGCCAGGGGGGCACCAGGAGCAGGCAGCCGCCCAACGAGGGATGGGGAGACGAGGCCCCAGCAGGACACGGGGAGCCGTGCCCGCAGTAACGTCACGCGGCCCGGCGGATCTCAGTTGTCAGGTGGCGGGCCCGGGAGGAGAAGGGCTCTTCTACAGCATTAAAGTTCCGTTTTGCACCCCAACACGGACCAGTATGCTGCTGCAAGGTTCACACACATGATGCGCTCGTTCCCAACGCTAGATGATGCGAAGAACCGCTGATGAAGATGGATATCCAGCAGGTGGGTCACTGAGCTAAGAAGCTAGGCAGCCATCTTGCAGGCTGCTCAACAGCGCCCCCCCAGATTGGCTAGAATATTCTAATGGGAAATATACAAAAATGTCACCCTCATTTGTGCCGCCCCACATTGACTGCGACTTTGGGGGCGCACAAAATACCAACTCCCATTACTACGCCCAAGCAGAGCGGGGGTTGCTGGGGTGTCCCCTGCTCTCTTTGGGGACATTAACGGGAGTTGGAGATTTCGGGGGACAATAAAGTACATTTTAAAAAAGCCCACCCACCACAGTGTCAGCTCCGACCCACGCAAGTGGGAGGAACCAATGCTGCAGGGATAGCAGGGAGTCGGCGGCACACACAGCAGTGTGCCGCCATAAAGTTAAGTGGGGTGGAAGGGGTCGGGTATGGGTCTGCGGGGTGGGGGACGTGGGTTAAGTGATCTATTTGATCACTGCGCTGCGCCATAATTGGCGTCGACAATTTCGTCAGCGAATTTACGGGCAGCGCAATGATGACATAGATTCCTCTGATGTGGTAACTAAAGTAAAAACATTGAATGTGGATGTAAAACAGTGTGACTCCACCTGGAGTGAGGACAGAGGACTTTAAGAACCTTTGGTAAATAAAAGGTAAATAGACAATGTACAAATCAACAGTAATATTTACGTTAGTGCAATAAATACCAATACACACATGATTTATATATGTCTCTTATCTCTTTCCTTAGTGTATATTACCACAATGTGACAAAATGTATTTATTTATTGTATTATGGCTACAGCGCCCTGATGCTTTCGGACCATAGTCTGTCCTTTATAAATCATAAATAAATAAATAAATAAATATACATAAACCTTTTTTGCACGTCACATACACAAACGCATTAGTTACAATGTACAATTTAAAACCTGATTAATACAAATTAAAACGGCTGAGCATTTAAAATACGTTGCCAAATTTGTACTGTTATTAGTATAGTTGCATGGTGAACAAATCGTCTAATTAAGTACAAATGCAAAGACATCAGGAGTACACAAACAGCTAGTAAATGTGTTAAAGTTTCGACTTCTAAATGTCATTAACGACATCGCCTGTCCGATCTTGTTATCCTGTTTCTGGCACCAATTATCTCTATAAATCACGTGAGGGATGCTTTCATAAATAGCCTAGAACAACATTAAAAACTTTGGTTTCTAATTTAAAATTATAAAAAAGTGGTAGTTCATAATCTGTTCTCCATTAAAGATCCAATCATGTTCATATGTTTTTCTTTTAATATTATCCGGCAGGGATAACAACTCCTCTTTTCGCGCTCTGAAACACTTGTGTTTGCGCTCTGAAACACTTGTGTATGAGCGCGATATAAATAAAATATAATTTTATTTCATTTCTCTTTTTTGGAAAATACTAAAGAACGTTTATTATAGCAATTTATTACTCAGGATTCCAACACTCTGCAAGAGGAGGTCCCCATTTGTTCATTTAGCTGCAAGAAAACACAATCTAATGGAGGGTTCAGCAATTAAGCATTTAATTGGAGTCACTTCAAATTGATATGGGCTTTGATTGACATCTGCCCGAAATACGATTACGCCTATTGGTACTCGCTGAGTCAAAGCTAAAGTTTCTTCCATATTAATGAAGTCATTTTATCCCAATCAACCCAATCTGACATGATTCCAGCACCAAAGATCAATTTGGGCCCTATTTTCTGCTGATAAAAACACAAACTGACCAAAACGCCTGTCCCACACATGCATTTGAGTTGCCACCACTTTAGCTAAAGTATTTAAAGCTTTGGATGTTTCATTCTAATTTACTTTTTTGTAGAATCTCACCCCAAACTATATAAACTGATGCGCAATCTCAATTTAATAATGCTCCAGATACCAGTTGGGAATGTTCTGCTATACATAGAATATGCCTAAAACCGAAACGAGGCTGGTGCGCGTTCATGTTTTGCAAAGACGAACCGATATTGTCGATGTAAAAATTAAACAGAAATGGCACCAGAACACACTCTTGGCGCAAGCCACGGTGCGTCCTGATCCGTCTAGAGACATCACCATGCTGATCCAACCTAACCTTAATCGAGGTGTTAGAGTGAAGATCTACTAAAATATTTATCAGGGTAACCTTTTGAGTGTAATTTACTCCACAATAAATTACGGATCACACAGTCGAGGGCCTGCGATAAGTCTAAAAATGCTACATATTGTGGAGTGTTAATAAGATTAACTTGTGTGGCTAACAGTTGTATGATAAAACAATTCAAGGAGGTGCCAACACCTTTTTTTTTAAACCTGGCTGGCAATTAGCCAGCCCCCCTGCTAGGGCTGCCCATGTCTGCAGTTCCTTAAATAGAACTACCAAAAAAATCGTACTGTTGCGTCCAATAATGAAACAGGGCGATAATTCCGGGCATCCAGCCTATCACCTTTTTTAAACACCAACATAATGATAGCACATTTCCAGGAATCTGGAGTACGCTGTGTTGATATAATGTGACTAAATAATCCCTGCAAAATGATTGCCCAAAAGGTTGAACCCAAAGTGGAGTTAGATAACCCATCTGGCCCAGGGGGCCTGGAGAGTTTACATTTTTTATGATCTCTTCAATTTGCGCAACATGAAAATCCATAAGCCGTTCACTACACACTACAGCCTTAGTAGTATTGTTAATATCACGATTTCCAAGCAATTTTCAAAAGTGATCAAACCATACAGCTTCTCCAATGGGTTGTGCTTCTAGCGAAGCTTGCGCTTCGGGGTGTTTGGCTAGCGACTAAAAAACCTCACAGAGTCCCTGTTCCCCAAGGACCTTAACATAGACTCTGAATCCCTGTGATGCATCAAGATTTTGTGGTTTTCATCCACTTTTTTAAGGATTGCTTTAATTTACACACCTCTCTCAAACGAGTCCCAATATCACCGCCTTTGAGTTGCCTGATACATCAGAGTTCTTCCTTTTTGTTCTGTGTGGCAAGATCAAAGATATGCACGTGCTTAGATCTTGAGATCAAGCCCCCAAGGGCCTACCAACATGCAAACTGACTAGGAGTTCCTGCATAACCAGCGTATACTTAAAAAGGAAATCATGGGTAATGGTAATGTAGTACCCTCCTGTTGCAATGAATAAGAGAGATCCAAACTCAAAATACAGTGATCACTCTCTAGTAGGTGATGTATTTCCGGTTTACAGCAGCTACAAAATATCTCCCTTGATACAAAAATGTAATCCAAAGTAGAGGAGGAAATCGCATTATACCAGTTAAACTTTGGAAGGCTATCTCCGGACACACAGCCATGCAAGAGCTGCAAGTCCCAGGATTCCATTTCCTGGCGAATAAGATACCCCCCTCTGCCTTGGTACTTGAGGTGTTTTCAAACGGGGTTTGTCAAGTAACAAAGGGGGTCCAAACACTCACTCACTGTTAAAGTCCCCAAAAATGATGATGTGATTGCCACAGAGGACCAGAACAGTAGTAAATCAGATAATGATGCTAAAAGTGAATCGAAAACAGCCTTCTTGGGATTCAAATAAATAATAATATATCCCAATTAGCAACTGGAGCACTTTTCCCCACACCATGTAAGGCACCTACTACAGAGTTCCAATGCATGATTGTACTCTTGGAATTGAGCCCTGTTGCTAAGCTTAGACCCACGCGTGGTGCAGAATCACCCTTAGTAACTCTAATTCTTAATGGATCAAACAGATCATCTACTGCATCACCATGTCGCACAGCTCATGTGGACATTAGCTCATCACGACCAATTTTACCCAGGGTTTGCAAAATATTATGATATTTTACTATATATTATGTCCAATGATAATGGCGTGGGAGCTTCATCCAGCAAAGCGTTACGTACCATATTAAAATACAAACGAACAAGATTCACACAATCGGCCCAGACAAATTCAACCTGATTAATATTAGCTGAACTAATTAGTCTCAGTCTTAGTAACTAATGTAATAAGGCCAAAACATACTGTCGGTTAAGAAGGATAGAGATGTTGTCTTTGAATAAACGTTCAAGATCTAAAGTACATGCATTGTTCTTGTCACCATTATTGGGTGTATATTACAAGGTTCACCATGGCACACCAGCACTCGGATCTACAGTAGTTGATTTTAAATTAGAATTTATAATACTCAAGGCCTGTGGAGGAACCCTGGTGGTAATAATCCTGTGCTCTAAAGAGCTTCCAATTTCATTAGAATGTGAACCCCCCCGCCCCACTTCATACTTCCAAATTCAACATCAACCTTAGTATCTTCTCTTCCAAAATTAATAATACTGGAGACACTGTTTGAGTGATATTGGATAGTAGTGACTGAGCAGCAAGAGTACCCAGCTGATTAGCAGTGAAATCAGTATTAACCCATATAGCAAACAATGCTGGCCTAGAATCGCCCATACTCGATCTAACAGGAGAAGCTGAGTCATCATCTTCTGGTTGAACTGTCAAAATACTTAGATCCAGGGTAGTGCCATCTGTTGCCTGCACTGGAAGAGTGGGTTTCAAAAAATGTGTTATATATGACGATTCACGAGATCTTGTCACTTCTCCCCAGTGGGGAGGGGGGAGCACTTCCCTTTGAGGCTAGGGAGGTGAGGCCACTACCCAATATTCCCACTAGGGGTGGCGGAAAGCAGGACCTCACAGGGAGAGACTCCCCTCATCGGTATAAGGGCTGCTGTTCTGTGATGAAACTCCTTAACCCTCCTACCCTTGATACCATGCAACCCTTAAAGGGATGGTCTAATAAAAAAATGTATTTAAAAAATAGATAGGCAACATAAAAAAAAATACTAGCATTCTCCGTTTTAAAACTTCCTATGTAAAATGTTGAGCTATTCAAGCTCAAAATTCGCAAAAGCAAGCACATGGGCGCATCCATTTTGTGAAATGGAGGCCCTCCTGTGCTGGCTTTTGCTTTTGCGGCACTAATGAAGGAAAAGCCAGCCAGCTGTAGTAAACAAAAGCTACCGCTGGGTGGCTTTCCATTCATTAGTGCTGTAGGCGGAGGGCGGGGACCGGAGACCAGAGCAGGAAAGCTGCAGCTGAATCTCGGTAAGTGCTATTTATTTTCTTTTTAAAAAAATAAGCACTAGCTGCAGTTTTTTTTCAAAGTTTTCCGGGCTGGAGGAGCCCGGAAAACTTAGAAATAAAACCGCAGCTTTAAAAACATTGTATTTATGTTTGCGGTCGCTTTTGAAGCGACCGCAAACATAAATACAACGTTATTGTGTTGGGAAATGCTGCGGTTTTTCTTTCCAAGTTTCTCAGGCTCCTCCGGCTCGGAGGAGCCTGAGAAACTTGGAAAGAAAAACCGCAGCGTTTTCCAACACAACCGCGTGTGTTTCTGCCTGCTGTGGCTATCACTTTGGGTCTCCGGTGCTCAGCACCGGAGACCCAAAGTGAAAGCCACAGCAGGCAGAAACACAACGCGGTTATGTTTACATGCCGCGTAGTGTTTCTACCTACAGCTGATTTCCCATTTGGGGCTCTCGGGCTCCCCGTGTTGCCTTTCTATTTTTTAAATAAAAATTTTTACTAGACCATCCCTTTAAGGTTCTTAGAGACCCAACATGCGAGTATTACTGTTTTTTACTGTAATGTCCCCTCTTCACCTTGCTTAAGAGTTTGACTCTACCAAGACGAGGAAGAAAGAAAGACTGTAATATTCTGCTGGGAACTACCCAGCTACAGGACATTACAAGAAAGGAAGGACTTCTTGAAGGAGGAAGCCAGTGTGAAGACTATCAGCCCTGGGGAGTTCGAACCTTGGGGAGGAGGAAGTCCGAGGAAGGAGCAACTCCTCAGTCGAGAGGATGCCATGGGAAGGTCAGAGAAATCTTACGAAGCCAGAGGGATACCCGTCCTGAGCAGAAGCTGGAGAAAGGCCAACGGTGGCATGACCTCTGGAAGGTTGACCATGTGGTCCCTGAATGACACCGATACTCAGAGGATGGAGCCCCTGTGGAGCCACAGCAGTTCAATCGAGAATGGAGAGCGGCCAAAGGGATCAGGTCATCCAAAACCCCGGGAAGAACCGGTGACGTGGCCCCATCAAACAGAAGGTAATGAGAATATGGTAGACCCGGTAGGGGCTTGGTAACAAGTGAACAGTGCACTGGATGTAATCTCCCTCATCACAGTGACAGTGTTAAAGATACCATAAGTAAAAGTGCATCAGGAGTAATCTCCCTTGTCACAGTAACAGTGTTAAATACACTAGTGAAGAGTACATCGAGAGTAATCTCCCTCCTCTGAATAATCATAAGAGAGGCATTCAGGATCAAAATAGGTGATAGGAGTGGTCCTTCTAATAATCGTGTTGTTAAGAATAGTGGAAGAAGTCAATGACACTTTGGGAGAGATCTGCCTTGTTTCAACACCCAAGTAGAAGAATTTAAATTGTGTTAAAAAGGAAGAACTGATGGGCAATTGGTCAATGCATGGAAAGTCCCTGGGAGGAATTACAGGGGCGTGGACGTGTAAAGGCTGTCAACAGAGACTATCCGAGAACAGCCTTTAAGGTGAATGCCATTTGACCAGGAGAAGGGAGCCATCCTCCTGGTCTCACCTTTTTGTTGAACTGAAGCTCATAAAAAAGATTGTTAAAAAATCAGCCTGAAGGTAGATCCAGTTGACCAGGAGAAGGGAGTCATTCTCCTGGCCTGACTTTTGTTGTTAAGAACTTTGCATAAGGCTGTTACAAAGCAACCCTGTGGTTGATCCACTTGAACCAGGAGAAGTGAGTCATTCTCCTGGTGTTATTTCTGTTTGTTAAAACCTCTTTGATTAGTGATAGGGTCAGAACAGGACAGAGTTGGACAGAGGGCGGACTCTTTAGTGTGACAAACACCCTGACGACAAGCACCCGAGTTATTATTCATTTAGGTAGGGCCAACCCTCTAGCGGTAGGGAGAGTTATATACTTTTCTCATTTGTTGAAACAAAGCTTTTGTTCGAAATGCCACCACTGTCTATGACTCCTGCTTTTGACATACCACATCAAGCATTCTTTTACTCAGAAACCTTGAATCAGTGTTTGTTTGAACCATAGTTATTTACACCATCAGTTACAAAACAGTCCACTATCGTAAAGCAGCAGAAAATCACAATCTTAATACACTACACAACACCCAATCAATTCTGGACAAGTTAAGCTCAAAATGAAGTGTGAGCAAAATGGCACTCCAGCAATTCAAAGGGGAGGAAAGACCAGGTTATTCAAAATAAACAACACTGAGTTATAGGCAGGGCAATCTAGAAAAGGCGTACTACAACTAGGATTCAAGTCAATAGGCCTGGGCCAATGTTAATGGTTCAGAGTCTTTGCAGAGGATCACACAGTTCAAAGTAGTTCGCGGTTAAGTCTTTGCCAAGAGTTCAAAACGAAGTTGGTCGTAGGAAAAGTTATTCAAAGGAGAAGAGAAGGACAAGCCTTCGGAGAGGCGAAAGATTTCAAGCACTTTCACTGCGGTCGTATGGAACAAACGACCAGATTTGCACAGTACCTTAAATGGAGAAGAATGCTGTAGCTGAGGCAGTTGTTCCTGGCAGTTCCTGAAGGCTCATGGTTTCTGAAGCTTCAGTCAAGATGACGAGAAGGAGGATGTCTGGAGGGTCTTGCACTGCCCAGGGAAGAAGCCAGCAGCGGAGCAAAACGTTGAATAAAAGGTGTGCTCCTTAAAACCCAAACAGGTCCCGTTCCCCCTGGCTATCCGGTTCACTGCAGCGATGCACAGCAAATTCGAACAGGAGAGGGAGGCTGGCGTTTGGTGTTTGGTGAGCTGGTTGGTCCCACCAAGCTCAAGGGAAGAAGATTCCTTTCAGATCTTCTCTGTCATCGAAGTTTCGGGCGATTCGGACCTGCAGCAGGGCTTCACCGGGATGTCCAGTAGTTGCAGCAGTCGTCTTCCTTCAGCTTCTCTTCGGTTCTCTCGATCCAGTGGCGACTCTGCCTTCCAGTCCCAGAGACCGGCTTTTTATGCACCAAATTCCCCATTCACACAGCCTGGCTCTCAATCACATAGCAGGGTTGTTTTCCTAGCAGGACAGCCACCGAGCCAATCAAACTAGAGTGTGACATGGGTCTCCAAGTAGACCCTGTGCAAGGGGCCTAAAACCCCTCCCTCACATCCTGCCAACCCAGACACTCAGGCGCCTAAGGAGGGCTTCTGTGTAGAAGCCCGCCAAAGGACAGCGAACAAAGGAACCAAATCTGGTTTGTCGCGCAGAGTAAAACACGAGAAATACCTTTACAAAAAGAAATGGTGAATAAACCCGACCGGAACCAAATAAAAATAAAAGGAGTCCAGTGGGTTAGAGTTTGAGGCTACCACCATAGCCTCTAACGGTACCGAGGCTATTTCCATAGCTTGCGCTAGAATAAAAATGGTAGATACCACTGCCACCAGCCAAATCTTAGAGAAAGGGGAACAGACTAATGTTCCATGAGAATCAGACAAAAATGGGATAACTATTAACCCCTCTGGTACTCTATTGGAAGGGTCTACTGGGTCTGTAAATTTAAAAAGACTAGTAAAGTCAATGGCAACTTTACATGTTCTGGGAGACAGTAGTCAGTCCCAGAAAATGGAGTTTAGAGTGGGAAGTCTGAAAAGTCAACCCTGTGTCACTGCACTGAAGGTGCTGTGTGACACACAGTTACAAAATGTTGCCTATGGAGTTGGTGAGAATCCATATCCATGAACACAAACATTTACAACACACAGCAAAACACATATAAGAGTGGGAAAAAAGGCTCACACTCTTACCAGGTGAAAAAAAAGAAACCCTAGAAATCCAGCAAAGCTGCTGAGGGACTCAACAGGTAAGGGAAATTAGCCATTCTGGAGTATTCTCCCTAACAAGGAGATCCGGCTCAAGATTGAGAGGGCAGGGAGACCATTCCATAGGGAGGCTCCTGCGGAGGCGAGGGATCTACCACGCACTATCTGCTTAGATAAGCATCTGATCTGCTGAGAGTTGGATCTAGAAGACCGGAGGACTCTAGCAGAGGGGGTATTTAGGGAGAGAGAGTTGGATGTAGTGTGGTCCCACCCTCCAGAAAGCCTTGTGGATGATACGAAGGGCCTTGGACTTCATCCTAGCAGCAACCAGGAGCCAGTGGAGAGATTCTAGGGCTAGAGAGATGTGGTCCCTGGGTTGAGGCCAAGAATAAGTCTTGCACACCTATTCTGGATTAGTTCAAGGGGGCGAATGGGAGGATAAAGGAAGATTGGGGAAGAGGCTGTTGCAGTAGTCCAGCCTAGAGAGGACCAGATCTCTGGAGACATTGAGTTCTGGGTGATGGTGAGGAAAGGAAGAATACCTTTGAGGAGTTGTAGTTGATAGTGGGCCTTCTTGGTAAGGTCCACGATGTGAGGAGAGAAGGAGAGAGAGGAGTCAAAGATGACACCACATTTTTTTGCCTCACAAGAGGGTGAAGGGATGGGACCCGTAGAGGGCGGCCAGAGGATAGGTAGGAAGGAGGGATCTGAGGTCCCAATGAGAAGGATCTCAGTCTTACTTGCATTAAAACAGAGCTCATTAGCAGTACACTATGGGCCTGAGTCAGAGAGCGTTTCCCTATGAGATTGCACCATTATAAAAATGCTTCTGTGAATCTGGCCCTATGTTTGAGTCAGAGATCAGGGGGAAGGAAGAGGGGACAGTATAGGGAAGCTTGAAGGAGAGCTGTGTGTGCCATCTGCAAAACACTGGAAGTGAGGAGGGAAAGAGGAGATCAGGTGGGCCAGAGGGGCAAGGTAAATGTTGAACAGCCACGGCAAGAGGATAGAGCCTTCAGGGACGCCGCAGGTGGAGAGTGTCATAGGGGAGGAAAAAGGGCCCAGTTAAACCTGGGAAGGTCGGTCGGAGAGGAATGAGGTCAACCAGACTAGTGCCAGATCCGTGATGCCATCTGAAATATGTTTAACCACCATATGATTGGAAATTCCATTTAGGGTGCATTACAAGCCCTGCCTTGGGAATAATGGCGATGTTCCTAGTACTCTTTGGTCATTGAATAGGAATGTTAGTGGTCATTGCCAAATTAGTCCTTAATGGTACTAGGGACAGAGAATGCATCTATGCAATGCCTGTATGATGTTCTCAGTGAACCTGTTTGGCAGTTAGGCCTGTTATACATGTACTGTTGGAATGATAATGATTATCAAGTGAATGTCATTATTGGCCACAGCCGTATTCTTGATTTAAAAGTCATTTGCTCTTGCTTTATATGATATCATGTGTCTCCCTTCCATGACAATTTGAGACTCAGGCAAGGGATTTGGAACCATGCTATGCGGGAATGGAACTCCTGAGCCCCCTTAGGGCTAGCCAGAGGGGTGTTTGCCATCCTTCGGAGGCTGAAGGTACTAAGTGACTTGATCAAGTGCCTGGCAGACCTAGTGGTCATCCTGGTGCAGGATCCCAGAATATCCCAACTTTCTTACTAACTTCTTATCCCCGGCTGCCGGGGGGGTTTGTTTGTTTACTTACGTGCACGGCTGTATTACATTGATGACATCATCACGGTACGTGATGACATCACAACACTTTATTTATTACGGTGGCCATTTTGGCTTGTTAGCGCGAGCATGAATGAGACAGATTGCACGTTCACAGACCCAGTATAAGACACTAAGCAACTCCCATTAGTGAGCCTATTTTAGATCCTTGTTGGAGCATGTGTGAACCCTACATTAAAACCCATTTTGGGTACCATTTCTTTTCAAATAGATTATAGCTCCTGTTCCATACAGTTCTTTCATTGTTCTAGACAGGCTTGTTTGGTGAGACGGAGTGCAACTTGAGACTCAGCTGAAAGTCCTTGCATTCTGTGGGAAGGAATACACACACACATGTTTGGGGAAGAGGATCACCACTCTGTTCCCTCGAGTAAGTGCTTTTTGTTGATGTGTGGTTGAACGTTTTAGAGATAATAGGATAGTGACATCATTATGTGTGACACATCATTACTTCTTGTGTTCCACCCTGTTTATAGCTAGTACTTTGGTACTTTGGACAGACAATGTCCAGCTAGAGGCAAAGTGCTCCAACCACCCTTAGAGGTAAGAGTGGAGCTCATTTAGGAGTTTCAGAGATAATGGGTTTTATGGATCAACAAATATTTAGGTTGTTTATTTCTTCCAGGATAGCAAGAGGAAGATAGGCTGTTACTTCACTAATCAGGAAGTCAGCAAGCAGCAACACATATGGTTGCAGGTGGTCCGCAGAGGTTTACTCAGCATTACCACCCAGGTATATCATTCTGCATTATATCTAAGAACCCTTGGGGGAAGGGTCACATGTGAGGTCTGGTTATAAGACCAGTAGAGAGTATTGCATGTGTGTCTTTATGCCTGTAGGGATCCTCAGGAAGAACAGGGTGATAGAGAGTTGGACTCATCCACAAGCCTTCGAACGTAACACACATTGAGCCCCTAGTGAATGTCCGGCAGATTTAAGCCTTAAGGACAGAAACGTGCACAAGTTGGGCTAGAAAAAGATAGCGTGATAATTGTGTCCAGTTTATCCATGCGTATGTTAACAAGGTCATTGTGACACTGAAGACTATGTTCACTGTATATTAATGTGTAATGTTGTATACATTCTGATTTTGATGTTCAGGTTGTATGTATGAATTTTAGTATTTTAGCTTTTATGTGTTTAGAATAAATAGTTATTAATTGTCCAATAAAATTGAGACAATTGTTTATACCTATAAAATTGGTGACACTTGGGAGGTTGATTATTTGCTCGAGGCCAACCCTAGGGATTGATGAGGATATAAGTAGTGACACCCTTGAGTTGACCTTCCTTTGGTTTATTTAAATATTTATTTTCCCACTTAGTAGGAAGGTGGTACACCCCCCAGTGGGACTAGCCGATGTGAGACCATTCCTAGTAGACAGTATTTTACATGCTATTGATCAAAACTGCAAATATGTAGGAACATGTGGAATATGATTAATTGGATTTCTATATTCAGGCATTAAACCAACATTTGGTCCATTAAACTGATTCTAGATTAGCTCCTTCAACTCAGATTAACCCCTCTTCTCAACTTGCTTTACTTCTTTTTCAACTCAGCAGACAGTATAGTAAATTCCAATGCTGAGAATGGTTGCACGTTAGCCCACAAAATAGGCTGTGAAACAGGCTTTACAACTCATTATTAAATTAATCTTGCACAATTGGAGAGCTGAGGGGGCCAGACAGGCACATGATATAAGGATGTCACCACCAACAACAATGATAGTGTGAAAAAGGCCCTGGACAGGCATAGAGGGATGGGGCTAAAGGTTACTTGTGTCATTGTTTCCTCCTGTGAGGAACTCACAGACACTCTCTCTTTTCCACCCCAAACCTCAAGGTGCTGTGGAAAAGGGGTCACAGGGAGTTGACGTGTTTGCATTAGGACTAGACCGCTCCCTCCTCTCTTTCATGTGAATCTTCAGTGTCATAGTTTGCAAGGAACAGCCTTTTCTTTCACTTGCCTTCTCACCCCCCACACCCCTGCAGTTTCCCTCTTCAGCAAGTAATGCCAGGCCAATAATGAGACAGGCACTGTCCAAGGTCTGTATGTCTCCTGTACCATCTGAAACTTTGCAAGGGTTTCTCGAATTGCCTTTCCCCCACAGCTAGGGAAGGCAAAGGTGCAGAGGCCTCAGCCTCGTTCTCCACCTAAGCCATTTGCTGGGAAACCATCATTATCCCCTCCACCTGTTGCTTTGGCGTCTCCCACAGCACCAGCCCTGCAAACTTTCCTCACTCATCTCTAGGCTTCCCCACACCGCTGTGGCACCCTCTCTGAGCTAACTTCGAACAACCTCCTGTCCAACTTCAAGGTCAATTGGGGCATTTGTTAGACATTTCTATATCTACAAGCTCTCCACCTCATTAAGACATGCCTCATTCCTCCCCAGACAGCCTGCCAACTCTTTCCATCACTTCTGCCACAAGGACTCCTTGCATGGGCCCCTCTAAAGGCCATGACTCCAGCTTTTGCTGTGCCAGCTTTTCTGTGGCTGTGGCAAACCCTCCATAGTCAACCTTGACTCATCCAAATTATCCTTGGCCTCTTCCCAGTGTGGCAGTGGCAATCCATTCATAATCGACCTTGCTTACTGTCCTCTTTCAGAGCCATCCCCCAATGACTCTTCCACCTCAGGCATCACCTGCTTTGGCAAAGCAAAAACAAAGAGGTGATAGCTGGAACGATTATAATGAATCTTAACCTCTGGCATTGCTCTGGGCAACCATTCGTTCTTTGCCTGCCAAGCCATTACAGAAGGGGAAAGACCATATACAAATCAGGCTTGGTCCCACCCCAAAAGGGGCAGTCGAGCCCGAACTGCTAGGTCACATCCCTTCTGCACGAGACCACAAGCATCATCAGACATGTTTCAGCCTTTTTGGGCCTCATCAGTGAGGAGAACCTTGGGTCTCTAGGCCCACCAGGCACAGGACCCACATCTAGGCATACCCGTCCCACTCGGGGTGACAAAGCAAAAACCAAGAGGTGCTTTGGCTGCAGCCCTCTGGCACCTACACGGCCCACTACCACAAGAGGCACACAATTCTCCACTGAGACATCAACCTGGTAATTTTCATGCTCATCCCGTTGAAGCAGGGCTCAAGTCGAGTGTACACGCGGGGGGATGGAGTCCCCCCACTTTATTCAGAGGGTGGACTCAGTCTCCCCCAGCTAAAAGAGAAACATTGGATGTCCTCTTTGAATGTATGAATTAAAGAAGACCTCAGGGATCAAACTGCAGTCGTAAGGTTTGCAGGCCGGACACTTCAACCAGAGACGTCATTTCACCAAAACGCCAGGGGTAGCAGAAGTGACATCACACGACCCTTGACCCCTGATGACATTACAGGAAGTGATGTAATTTGACCCCACCCCGAAGTGATATCGCGGGAAGCGATGGAACACGACCTTTCACCCGTTGACAAAACAGGAAGTGGCATCACGTAGCATTGTACACTACGAAAAATATGGTCACGATATCACTATAATGTGATGTACATTTATACAAGAATGGATCGTCATATGTATCATTAAGATCAGTGTGTATAGGCCCATATTACCAAATTACTGTGAATGCAAGCAGATGTCCATGACCAAATGATAACAATGTGTTATTATATAGCACTTACGCATAAGTGCTTTATATAGAAACAATATACACCCAATATCACCCAACCTATGTTGGAACTCATTTATCGACCACAGAAGGATGAAAGGCTGAGTTAAGGCGTTTAAGAACAGACTAAATCAGTGACTCACCCCCTGAAGTGTTCCTGAAATAAACCTTTAATGAGTCTAGCAATTATTGCATAGAATTCCAGAAAGACACATTATTTGGTATTCCCATTCTTTCTTATTTAGGGTAAGTGCTGAAAGTGTTAGACTTGTGGCACTCCTGTTGTTACTTTTCTTCTTTTTTTTAAGGGGCCTGAACAAGAAAGCCAGCCACTGCAGAAGCAAAGAGCTAAATGGTGCTGGTCACAGCCCAGGAGCTTGCATTATAAAAAAAAAAGAATCGTTTTTTATGGGCTTTTTTTGTCAGAGGACGCAAGGGAGCCCCCAGAGGTCGCAAGGGAGACCTCTGGTGACACCTAAATGGCGTCCCCGACTTCAACACTGCACTATGTAACCTGATCAAAACTAACAAACAAAGGTGAAATATCCCATTTCGGTACTGCAAGTCCCAGAGAAAACATTTGTATTAGTTCTTGGAGTTTAAAACATGCACACATTTAAACGTTTTCAAAAACACTATTAGAAGAAAATATCCTGTCTTGGTTTTGTGTGTGTGTGTTGATTTTATGAAAGGCAAATGTCATTCGTCCTGTTCAATTTGGGTGGTTATGCAAAGCCAATTTAATGAAATGCGCATATTTCACCTTGATATGCTCATTCCTGGCGACGTCACATCCCATTGCGTTTGTTGATGAGTCCCCCCACTTTTTAATTTTTATGACTTGAGCCCTGCGTTGAAGTGAACCTCCTCGTTCGTCTCCATGTCTACTTCCAAAACCAAACCCCTGCCCTGCTACATTTACATTTAAATTCCTTTCAAGGGAAGGACTGACACTAGGCAAAAACAACACAGGGGTGATTGATTAGGGCAAACAAATGGATGCACAAAGACTTCCTGGACAAACAAAGGAAGGTGACTAAGACGCACAATAGATTCTCTGGTTCACACACACACACTCGTTGGAAGGATTTTAGTTTTTAAAAACAAGCATGAATACCAAAGGGAACTTTTAAAATATGTTTTGGGTAAATTGTAAGGTGAGGTCAATAAATGGATGAAGTCGCACAAGGCCTAATAGGACAAACACACAGCCACATGGGATAAGAAATACAAAAGGTGAAATGTTTTTGTTTGTTTTTAAACTTTGTGAGGTACTTCAAGGGGAAAGAAACATTGACGACGCATTTTTGTGTTTTTAAACCTTTATGGGGGAAAGTGAGGGAAGAAATGAAAAGACACAATGGGGTCTTAATATCAACAAAAAAATCTAATTCATTGGCAAAATAAATCCTATAATACCCCTTAAAATTATGTTTAAAAGAAAAGCTGTGGGTCTCCCCTTTTCTCTCCTGCCCACAAAATCCGTAAATAGAAAGTGCAACTCATATGGTCCTTTTATAGGGCACAGAACGCTCCGGTGCACCCAAAATCTCACAAGGGAGGTAAGTGGCTATAATTGGCCAAAGATAACAGAACCCTACCTGTCTGACGCCCCAAACTACGTTGGGCACTGCTTTGCCTTCCAGCGAGTCCTGCAACAGCTCGTTAGAAATCCGAATCCCACCTTCTGCATTAGTAATTCTGATAACTGCACTTTCTTCACTTTACATCACACGTGGGCATCATATATCATGCCCGTGCTCTTGTATGCATTGCAGATGGGTTGTTATATTGTGAAAATGCATCCATTTTGTGTTATTCTGTGTTAGCCTATGCGCACACATTGAAGTGCATCCTTCAGACTCCATTTTGGTTTCTTTGCTCACTTGCTGGGTTTTCATGTCACATGCAGAAAATGATCGCAGCCTGAAGGGCTGATGAACGTGTTCCTACAAAGGAATGCTTAGCTAATGGAATTTACCAGCTTCAAGCCTTGAACGTGCAGACACAGAGATAAAGGGTAGCCTATGTGTCTTCCTGTCTCGTGCTTTCCGAAGCTAATTGCGCGACCAATGTTTAGGAAACATGATGTACCATGCACATTCTAGGAAGGGAAGGATAATTAAACTACCAAGCCAAAATGCGAAGTGCCCTTTTGGTTCAAGGAAAACACACAGATAGAAATTGGCCAGGAATGTCTCCTTGGCCTGGGAACAGGGTGAACTTCACTGGTCTGAGACAGTAAGTTGTACAGACATGACACAGAGTGAGGATCCATGTGTTGCCATGGAAAATGCTCACGTTATGCAGGTCGTAAACTAACTGTAATTGCAACAACTGATGCCGCTCTGAACTAACTGTATAAAGAAGCAAACGTCGCCCTGTAAATTGCTCAATTTCTCTATTACTGTTCGCAGACATAGCGGAACCTGAGACCGCTTCAAGCGAAAATAAACTCTTGTTATATATTTGTTTTGTGACTGGTGTTCTTCATTGATTTGCAGTAATTCATTTTGGGACTTACAAAATTGCATTTAGTAAGAACCTTGGCCATGTAGCTAGGGTAGAAAGGGGGGGCAGGGTTCATTATTAACCTGATAATATTGTGATTATCCGAGTCTGTTGCAGACTGTTGGGTTTTGAAAAGGGCTGTTGGTCATCAAAATACATTTACAAAATATCCTGACACGTTTACGTGAACTGAACAAGATGTGGCAAGCAACCCCAGACAGCTTGGTAGACTTTGTCACTCCGTCACACAATCCAAGAAGTCATTCACTCCCTACACTTCTGAACAGCCGCCGAGCTCTGGCTCTCACTCGTCTGATGGCAGGAATGCCCTCTGACAGGTATCCTCCCAGCATGCACCTCACCAGCCCTTCCATAACTCAGCCACAGAGCCGCCACAGAACCGCCATCTTCAAGGAAGTGCAATTGTTGCCCCTCTATGGCCACAAAGTCTTCATGACAAGGCAACGATGGCCAATCACCGCCCAACCTAGACTAGAAACTAAATCTCTCTGCTAGTCCAATCAATACCAAAAGACAAAACATTGCAAGGCTTGAAAACAAGACAAATTGGAAGCAGACCAAATGATAGGCACCCAAACGATGGAAAAGCATAAGAACACATGTCAGGCTAGACATCCTCTCCTGCGCTTCAGGAAGGAGTTGAAAACTCTACCCTTCAAAAAATATGTTGCTTACGGCTGGCCACTGGCTCGTGTGTGTGCATACCCTTCCTTTGACTTCTTTCTCGCTTACTAATTGCCCCCCGTAGGTTCACTCTCTCCAATTGTAACCTAACCTGTCACCCCTCTCTGAATAGAACTGCATCCCTTTCCCTCAACAGCAGTCTGTTGGGTGCTACCTTGGTTTGCGCTATAGAAACACCTATGCAGAAAATGCACCGATTCTGTAAAGTAGTTTTCAAAATTACAGCAGATATTAAAACAGTAACCCTACATGCGTGCAAACCAAATCTGGAAAATTATAGCATGTAGTGCCATTCATATCACTTATTTAAACTAATGAAATTAAGTTAAAAGATATCGGAGGAAGTTGATAAAAATTTCGAATTTAGCCGAGAGTGCATTTGAAATGAAGTAGAGAAAGTGGCTGCTCCACCTGTTAATGACAAGGTGACTCTCTTTGAGAGGTTGCCGTTTTTTAATTGGCTCGCATGTGTAGGCTGCTGTGAGTCATGGATCACTGTCAACCACTCAAATTCAGATAATTCTGTGGAGCAACTCATTCTGGCAGCATAACCAACTACATTATTTCATTCAGATTGCATTGTACTTCATCCAGCACTTTCACAAACCATCATTGAACGGCTTAGTAGAAACCGAAGAGCGAGTGCCGCTTTCCCAGAAGGAAAATACTAAGCATAGCAAATCCTGGCCAATATAGTGCGCAGTAAATCATAATGCAAGTTTTTGTAGAAGTCAAGAAAAAGAAGTCAAGGGAAAAAACAAGTCCAGGGAAAAAATAAAACAACGGAAAGCCTCCGTGCTTTTAACATTATTATTTTAAAGTGGTCTCCATTCAACAAAGACATTCCAGTTCCCGGGTAATTCAGTGCATATTCACACTGTTATTCTGATTAGTAGGAAAGGCTGAGCCCACACTGTGTGCCTTGGAAAAATGCTACCTTTGCAAATTAACCAAATGCAAATCCAGTACAGCGAAAGGGCTACATGAGCACATTGTGCATGCAAACATATGTAAAATGTCCACCATGAAGTTAAGCAAACAGTTGAAGGGGCTGGCATGGGAAGGTATGCGGTTAAGTCGCATGACGAACTGAAGCGGTGCATGTGCACAAATCAAGCTATCCTTCAGAAAGTGCTTGCAGGCTTGGTTGGCATCTGCAGATGGCACGCCATACATACCCAGAAAGGAGAATCACACAACTGTGCTGCCAAACGTCTCAATGCAATCATCAGCTCTAAGTGTGGGGCGGCCACCTGCCTTGGGGACAGAACTTTATCCTGTGTAATCCCCAAATTGTACTGGTGGGTGAGAATCATCCGCAACTAAAAGCCAGAAGTCGAGGGTAAATCATATATCAGAGCAATAGTTTTGATCTTTTGCTACTATCACCCAGTCATAAGGAAGAGCCTTACATGAGTCAATGTGCATTTCTTTTTGTGTTGTGCATGACTTGTGTTGCCTTTTAACAAAACCTAGTAATAAGAGCTCACAGATCTTAAATTCATACCAATTGAAGCTTTGATAAAAAGCATGTTTTGTAGGAAGACAAGCAGGCAGATGTTGAAAAATGTTCCTATATTCTGGCATAATTGTTTAGATTCTTCATATAGATCCATTTGTACATTTACCAACCTTGTTACATTTAAGGTTTGCAAGACCTTATCAAGCATCATTGAACTTCGGAAAGATTTTTTCTATATGTAGAGGTTAGAACGAATCATTTCTATTTTTGTATCTACAACTTAAATGACATTTTACCTTCTAGATCCTGAATAAATATGGGTGGAATGTACCAACTCCACTTGTGTTGTGCTTTGACCATGGAAACACTGATGAGGTAATGACAAATTAAGAATAAGTTTAACATATTTTAAGCCTTGTGTGGAGGGAAATTGGTAAATTAAAATTTGATGTACTCCCCGTTCCTGGCACTGCTGCATTATGCCCACTAGGCCCCAGAACCTACCATGTGTAAACAGTGTTTTTTGCTTAAGTGAGTTGGACACTGTAGGACGTACTGCCCATGTCTTTGTAATAAAAGCCTCTCAGCTAGCTTGGTGGAATGCTTGCTTTCTCATCTCACACTTCTGACTTGATTCTCTTTTGGTACATGCAGACAGGATCTAGGCTCTCGTTTTATTTAGAAGACGTCATCATATTGCTAATTCTCTTGCTTGCCTCAAAGCGTATGGGAATCTGTAAGGCGTGGGGGCACCTTGATTAAGTGAGTTACGACAGGATGACCTCACTGATAACACTGAAAGAGCGCAGCTGGTGTCAAAGGCTGAAATAATGAGGATTTGTCCTTTGCTAGCAGGATGAGTTTAGTATGCAACCTTGACCTGCTGAGACTGTCCCTCACATTGGAAAGCATGTGTCCTGTTGGGTATAAAGGCGTGGGGCTGGGAGGAAAGGGAGCGTTTGGAATTGGTGTCTCATTTTGCTGTGGGGTTCATGCTGTCACTGTGTTCTGCTAATAAAGTGTTCACCAACCGACCGGAGCCGTGAGTGATCCTTTTTCGTCAACACTTGGAAGAAGTTAATAAGCTTTGTACCTTTTGGTACACTTTTTTCTATTTTTCATACCAGAACAATGGCGACAGAGGCGGCAATGAATCTGCCGGGATTTCTTGATGTCCCATATCTGGTTGCAGAGGAAGTGCTTGAGGATGTTTGGCTACAGATTTAAGTGTTTTAATCTTCCTCTTCAGCAGGTGATATATTTAAAGTATCAATTATTATTATTAAAGTCCTATGAATGTAAAAAATCAGACAAAAGAACTCAGGAGTCTCATTGGAAATGGGCAAAGCAAGACTATGGGCCTCATTATGAGTATGACGGTCCTGTAACAACATTGCTGGTAAGATACATGCACCGTTGTTACCAGACCGGCATACTCTGAGTTCTGCGAGCGGGTGCCTTTCTGCCTGCCAGGTCTGACCTGGCGGGCGGAAAGTCACCCGCTCACAGACTGTGACAGTAGCACCGACTCAAATGGGAATACGGAGTCATTTTTTCCAGCGCCTGGTAATGGGTAATTACTGGGACCGCCAGGGCTGTAATGCCCCGGTAATTCCCCATTGCCAGGTCCCGGGAAAAAAACGACTCCGACAACAGCCGTGCCGTTTTTACCGGCATGGCCACCGCCAATGTCGTAATGAGGCCCTATGTTTATTACCTGGTTGCAACCATTATAAAAGATACAATCCTGTCAACCAATCCCCTAAACTGATTACCAAACCCACCTCCAGTTTTCCTTCCCTTGTATTCCCTCACAGTCTCGTCCCCTACATTGGTCGTAAATCCATTTAGGTATTCCCGCCACCCCTTTGATAACAATAGAACACTTTGTGATCAATCATAGTCACTCTTTGGTTTCCGTCTATCCTCTTGGGACCGCGTGTTTCTTCACTTCTGGGTCAAGCGCTCTAATCTGACAATATTCAGTGTCTTCCTCTTCAGGTGAGGGGTGTGGGGATGACACCCCCAACGCACATCCAGTCGAGAATAGTACCCCATTGTCCAAGCAGGTATAGGCCAGTAGAATCCAAGATGGAGGTATGGGTGGCCTTCACCCAGTGCACCCAAGAGCTTCCAAAAGTGCTGCCTCAGCAGTCCGTAAGTGCATATTTGTTATAATGGAAGCTCTCGGTGCAAGTATTGCCAACAGCCAATAACCGAGGATATCCCTTACCAATATCTATTTCTAAAAAGAAAAATAAACTCTCGGGTGTATACATATTGATGATACTGCAGTTACAGAATACTGTTCCTAGACTTCTCCGATATCATGGTTTATGCACCCATTATGATCATAGTCATCCAACAGTCTTCATGGCAACATTTTACACTACTTACACTACAAATCTGATCCCCCCCCCCCAGGTCATCAGCGTTAACAGTCCTTAAAACATAGAAGACAGCATAACTTAGAGCAACTCATGCTTTATCTCCTTCCTTAATTCGCCTTCGAAATGAGATATTCTCTACAAACATATGCCAACTGTTCATATCTGCAGACATCCATCAAGACCTGCTGCAAATACACATCTAGACGAACACACCTTTACATAATTGTCCAGAATGTTAACTGAATAACTAACTGGCAGGAAAGCCTTAGAGAAGTTAAACCTTACATTGGACAGAGGCAAAATGGAACCAGCAGCAGGTAAAACCAACTGCATTTACATACCTAAGCTTAATACCATATTGGAACAGGATACTAATAACTCACAAAACCATGTAAGCCATCTTGGAATAATCTCACAAAATGCAAAATGGTAGACATTTTCAAAGAAAAACGTGTGTCCTTCTATTTCTGCAAGAAAAGCCCAAAGTTTGTCTTTCTGACAAAAAACAATGCAATGCCAAAGATGATTTGAAACAGCAACATTACCACCAGGAAATTGCCAAGGATGGTGGTGCCGTTTACCACCATGTTGAATCTGACATCTTGCGCCACTTTTCGGGTCCTACCACCTGTGCCATCAAGCTGACCACAAGACCGCAGTGACCTTCACTGCCAAGATGATCTTAAAAGCCATGCTAACAAGCTTGTCCTGACACATGGGCAAAAGGATGTTAATTCTATTGACAAGTGTCAGACTAGGCCAGATGGCTGCACTGGCATCATAAACAGGATTTACAGAGCAAATAACAGTGCGGGACAGTGCAAGTGTTTGACTGTCGAGGCAATGGTAAGTCTACTTGGGTTGGTTGATGTGGCCCCATATCAGGTTGCAATGGAGGTGCTTTCAGAGGTACTCACATCTGCTGTAGTAGCCATGAGTGTAGTAAGTCAAGTTAGTCTGAGTACTACTTCCCTGTGGGTCTGGGAACAACTTGGACTGCCCTCTGGTGTGCTAGAAACCTGAAATCAGGTAGTCAAATGCGGTTACTGCAGAGCTCGGGGACGAGGGGGAATCCAAATACTCAGGTTGTACTCATTGCCTCACCAGTCACATACTGAACTGACACAAGCATATCTACAAAACCCAACACGTGTGCAGGTCATTAGTGTTTGATGCAGAAAGAAGAGTAGACCACTGATTTGGAACCAGAAAACGTCTGCATTCTGTTGGCTTCTCCTGGTAAATCAAGACCAACATTAATAGGTGGTGAAAGCCATGCCTACCCCTGCATCTGCTCCACAGGACTCTGACGCCGGGATTAATCCCCTGTCCGGCATAGTGCTTCTGGTGTGCATGCCCTAAAATTGCTGTATCAGTTATGTTGGGACATTTTAATAGAATAGGCACGCCTCCATCGAAGCCCACTACTCACACCCCTACTTACAGGTGCAACCACCAAGTCATGGGGGAGGCCCCTCTTCCAGAATCAGACAGCATCAGGGCTGTAAGGTGAAGAGTGAGAAGGGAGAAGGATTGCAACACCGCTATGAGCCCATTCCCCGTTCTCATGGAACTGTATCAATAGTCAGACACAAAAGACTAGATGCCTGTGAATCCGAGGAGAATTACATAATCCTAGTGATTAGATAACATATCATCCACAACCGTTGAAACAACACTGGCAAACAGACACATAATGCCATTTGATAGCCTTAAACAAACATGCCAGAAAAAGCGGCGAGCACACAAAGTCTGTATATAAAACTATTTAAGAACAACCATCAGCAAACGTCAATGAAATTGTAAAACAGAGTACAAAATGTAGCAACATTGCAATGAGAAAGATAAACAATGGCCGATAATTGGATTCATCCATCCGCAGCCATCGATATGGTTAAATTTTACCAAAGGTACCTTAACTACTTCCCAAATCCTCTTCCACCACACTCCCCTGCCCACACAAACTAGTCTCAAAATTAAACAAATAACATCTTGGTAAGGGTATTCCTGAAGCCCCTTCAACTAACAAAACAATTAGAAAGCCCAATAGGAAGAGCATACCCCTACCATGCCCACTTGTCATCCCACCTAGTGATCGTGTCCAGCCACTATCACAAAAACAGATACAACTCACAGGAACTCTTTTCCATGCTGATGGAAAGTGGTACCAGTGGCTCTTTCCTCATTGCTGCCTCAGGTCAATATTTCAGGAGCTACTGTTCCTCTTGCAGGTGGACACGGCATAGTAGTGCCACGACTCAAAAAAGCTTCAGTGGCAGAACCGCTGCTGTTACTGCTAAGAACACACTGGCGGTGGTTGAGAATTGATAACATGATGATTCATCAGCTCCAGATCTGATTCTTCAAGAGTCGCTGCAGCTATACATTGCTCTCCGTGTCCACCTTTGTGTCACCCACCACTGGTAGCACCAGATCCCTTCCGCAGCCCCTGCTGTGCCCCTCGGGACTGGTGTCACTCCCCACCCAAGGTCATGTTAATGTGGGCAATTCCAGTGGAGTAGTTACTGTGTCACCACCTATGATGATCAAGACTCTGCAGCAGGGATCAGATGTCTATGCAGAGCCATCTGAAGCACTTCTGGGGCCCTGGGCATCGATATCGTTGGGAAACCCCTCCACCAAACCAAAGGAATTAAATGATCAAGAATATCTGGTCGCCAACCTCGTCGCAATCACAACCCACAGGTTAATATGCTGCCTCGCAGCATTCAAAATAAGCAAGAATGAAGAGCATTCAATTAGAGCAAGAATGAAGAGGGTAAGGGGACCTAAAGGGAGTAACGACTTCCTTTAGGGCTCTTTACCCTCTTCATTCTTGTTCTAATCAGAATGATAAAAAGTAGCATTTGAAGGCCAACATTAGCAGTCTACAAAGAGGTTACTTCTGCTTTAGTATAGCTACAGGAGACATTTTATCAATAGCATCCAGGAAGGTATGCAGCTTGTAGTATTAATGCAGGACCGTATGTAAAAGGTACATGTAACCCAGAATAGACAGAGAACTCACATTAGCTGACTTACAGAATACAAAAGTGATTGAGCATGGATAGATGAGTCAATTTGGAAGGAAGGAGAAAGCTTTGCAGACCATAGCATGGATAATGGATGCAGATTAGAAGTGGGACATGGGCCCTCATTACGACCCTGGCGTTAAGGGATTACCGGTACCGGTAAGGGTACCGGTACCGGTAATCCCTTAACGCCTGATTACGAGGTCCCTTTGCGGGACCCGACCTTATCAGCTGGTCTGTACCAGCCGTTAAGGTAGGGACCCGCAAAGGGACCTTGAAGGTGATTACGGTACCGCATTTTGCGGTACCGTAATTACCGCCTTCCCCATTCCCATTGAGCCCTATGGGGCAGAAATGGGAATGGGGAAGGGCCAATGGTAAATGGCGGATTCGGTAAGTTACCGGCGTTAACCATGGCGCTAATAGCGCCATTGGTTAACACCAGGGTCGTAATGAGGGCCATGGTTTTCAAATAGTGTTGCCATTAGAATACAAAAGAACAAGTGCCTGTGGGGTGCAATAAATGAATGCTCACTATTATAGTGGAAGCAACACTATAGCCAGTGACACCATGAGTGAGGCTTTTTTGAAGATGATACCCTGAGAAGGAAATCACTCGGAAGGGCTGACAATTTTGAAAGGTTTAGGGACTGGCAATTTTGAGACGTTAGGCAATACAAGATTACATGAGATGCCCAGGATCACAAAGTGGTTAAGGGGTGAAGCTGGGATGTGTGCCACCTCTGCAATTTCTGCATTTGAACACTTTCATTTCCAGTTTTTACCATGATCTAAAATAATCTCATTTTATAAAAATGACTTAGAAAGTACACAAATCACATTATGAAACATGACAATTTTAAAAAGCAAAATATTATAGAAGGGTGTTACGCAAAATGGGAATGCTTCTAGCTTCATTTTCTCCATCATCAAGGGAAGTATATAAGTACCAGCATACCAACCAATGTGATTTTACAGATTTAATCTGGGTTTTCATTTGTATTTTAAAGCTTTAAATACTTCCGAAACATTGGCTTGTGAAATTGTCATTTATAAATGTGCAGAAAAACCTTTTGACTTTTACAAAAAAAAGCAAACCGTTTTTTGTTGTTGCAAACAAGCGGACCTTAAAATATGCTAGCCTGCGGCTTGCAACATCTGGCCTGCTCTATTCTGACTACCACCCCTTCCACTCAAATGGCCTACATAAGAAGAAAGATCAAGTAATGGGCTAAACGATGCCACCAGCATGCGAGAAGGCAAAACTCACAGAAGACGGCACAGTAATGTAAGAGATATTAGATGATTTGACCAGGATCACTGCAACGTCGGCGGTCAAAGCCAGGATACAAGCATGAACACTTTTGTTCCACAGTCTTGAATTTGGATACTTATTCACCTCTTGGACTAAGAGTTTATGCTCATCTTCGGAGGTGAATGCCTAGGTTTTACAACACCCCATCTGAACAAACCAATTTCTAGACCTTCACCATATGGATGACATGTCAGTCTGTATAGCAAACCTTATCTGGTGCAGGTGCATTGCTGATAATAGCACCTGTTTTGCTGCAAAATCCAGTACATATGCAGGCAGGCTTATAAACTTCAGACATTGGAACAGCTCTGTATATATGCAAAGGATAGACACGAAGGTATGCCATCTCAGACTTTTCATCAGATGTATCCAAGGACACAAGTTGCACCAATGAGTAATGTGTGGGTGAGACTACCCTTCTCATGTCTTTGCAGCCGTCAAGTGACTCCAAATGAACCCCACACAGCCAGGTTCCCTTGCCAGCATCTATATTTCACTGTGACTGGGGATGCAAGGGGAAACATCAAAGGTTATAGTGTCCTAAGAAAGAATATGCATTATTGATAACACTCCCAAGTGGGAGAGATTAACTCAAAATGCTCGCACAGCCCTCGCACTATCCCAAATATGACCTACAGATATGCTTTTCACTTATCGCAACTACGACTATCTCACTGCAAAGTATATTGTACATAAGGTGTACTCCTCCTTATACTTTGGAGTTGTAAGGTCTCGTTACAATTCTGGCAGTAAGTGGTCAAATGGGCAGTAAATCCATTGCCGCCAACTTTACCACTAAGCCGAACTATGAGTTACAGAAAATTACCACTAACACCGCCGGCGGAAATACCTTTGGCGGAATTTCCCCCAGCAGTAATTCCTCTTAGAATTGGAAGAATTAGTGCTGGGGCTAATTCCGTGGATGGAATTACCACCAGAAACAAAAAACCTATTCCCAAAGCATTACAAGTGGAAAATCAGTGGCTTTACCTCCAAAAATCTGCGGTAATTCAGCAAAAAACACAATGCAGTTGCCTCCACCAAAAAGGTGGAGGTAAATGCATACAGGTGAATGAAATCAAGGCACAGTTGCACCAAATCCACTCAGGAGTGGTATATTAGGGCCACACCTTCCCCAACACACATCCAAGCAACATGCAGCCACAAGCAGATGTCAATTATGGGATCCACAGCCTCCGACTATTCATCCAGCTAAAGCAGCATGCAAGACCCCAGCAGGAAAGGAGACAGGCACCACAAAGGTGCAGGAGACCTGTGCTGCGGAGGTCACGCATACCACGTGTCCATCCATCCCCTTGGAGACTGACGGACAGCCAATTAGTGACCCTCTATTGTTTGGACCATCCCACGATCACAAAGCTGCTTACCCTTATTCAGGCTGATCTCCATAGTGCCATCGCAATCAGAAGTAGAACTCTCCAACCTCTCCCCCAACCCCCTGCTGAAGCTTGTGTCCATCCTACACCACTTCTGTGCCATGGGCGGATTCCAGCACACTGCTGGGACACTGCATGGGATCTCCCAGCCAACTTTCTCAAAGGTGCAGGACCAAGTCCTGGATGTGCTCATGAGGCATGCCCATCAGCACATCGCCATGCCCATCACTCTGGTGCAGGTGCATGCAGCAAAGGCAAGTTTCTACACTTTTGCCCATTTCCGCCAACACAATAGCAGCATTGGATTGCACACATGTGGTATTGGTGCCCACCCCCCCTGGCAATGGAGCAGGCCTACCGGAAAACAGGAAACAAAACCATTCCATGAATGTCCAAATTACATATGACGTGGACCTTACTATCAGCCACTGCTGTGCCTGATACCCTGGAGCCACACTTGATGCCATGACACTGAGGAACAGCACCCTACCAGTGTACATGGACACACAAAGAGGACAGCTTACCTGGCTTGTGGGTAAGTAGTAGCCAATCTGAAAAAGACATATCACCATGGCACACATGGGGAATAGAATGAGGAGTAATTTGACACAACTACAAGTCCCATGATGCATCAACAAAAAAGCACTGAACAGGCAGCGAGCTATGACTGCCCTACCCCATTACACATACTGAACTCAGGTGACCACACAGGACAGCCTGGCATGCAAGGTAGCAGAACACAATCAGGGCACCCCTCAAACCCAGTCCCTGACAAAGTATGGTCATAGGGTCGTACATGGCCTACCACCAAATCAATAGCAGCAACTGCATTGCTGATGTCAGTGCATAGATAAATACACAATGAATGACGTCTCATGCACTGTGAATGCTTGCAAGTGTACCATGTAGGCCAATACCCATCCACTGCATTGCAAGCAAAGTGAACCGTCCACATGCACTGATGTGCGCACATTGGCCAACATCACATCAGGCCCATATACATGTACCCTGACTCACAATCCGCAATGTCTCACACTGTCCATTCATGTTTTGTAGGTGACGTGGCTATCCGCAGTTACCATGGCTGATGACACCTGTGACGAACCCTTGTACACCATAGGAGACAGCCTACAATGAGACCCAGAGAAGGACCAGGTCATGCATTGAACACACCCTCAGATTGCTGAAAGCCAGATTCCGTGCCTACAGCACACAGGTGGTGCCCTCATTTACAGCCCTGGGAAAGTTGGCAAAATTGTAGTCATATGCACAATGTTGCACAACTTGTTTATACGAAGGAACATAGAAATGCCACCAGATGAGGACCAATCCTCCCTGGCTCAGATGAAGAAGACGTGGGCTGGTGAATAAGTGCCCCTCAGGACATACATGCGGAGGTGAGGGAAGGACAAATGGTCTGCCAGGACTTCATGGACAATTTCCTCTAACCTGGCACCTATGCTAATCAGACATCACTTTACATTCACTGAATGCACATGTTTCATCACCATGGAATAAGCACTGTACAAATAATCATGACTCAACTGTGTTTCATTTTCGAATCAACTAACCCTGAGCCCCAACACCATCACCCAGCTCACACCCTTACCCCAAACACCATCACCCATCCCACACCCTGAGCCCCAACACAATCACCCAATCCTGCACCATCGGAATGTCCCATGAGCTGTACACTAGCGCTTCCTTTTGTCCCCTTTGTCTGCAGTCAGGGGCACGAGGCGATGTGCAGCGATGTGTCCACCTGGACGGCGTGCTAGCCAATGACTCCTCAGTAGGGGTAGCGGACACTGAATTGCCTTGCACACTGTCCCGGAGTTGTTCCATTGTCAGATCAATTCCCCTGGCCATTGTAGAGGAGCAGCTGCACACCTCTGCAGGAAATCCTACCCTTCTGTCTCCTATATGTTGGAAGCCAGAGACTGCGTCATGTTTGACACCAGCAGTTGGGCCAATTCCGCAGCAAGTGATTGAGGAAATGTATCCTCTGAGAAAACCCTATCGAATGTATCCCCGAAGGGATGACAATCTGAGGGAGGAACTGCCTGAAGGAATATGAAAAACAGTGAAGAGGAGCCAGTGACATCACAAGAGACGAGCGTGACACACTGAGAGAACTGGCTGAAGAGAATGTATGGATCTTGTATGGATGGATCTTGTTGTTTAAACTTTAATATGCAGAAAAGAAGATTGCACGCATGCGAAGTGCTAACTGTACAGATGCTGTAATGCAAGTAGATTAAGTAATCTTAGAAGCTAGCTATATGTAGTGAATAGACTGCAGGCAAAGCCGCCATTGTATAGAAACTGGACATCAGTGTCACAAATTTAGTAAGCCAGGACTCATGGACAGAAAAGGCGAGTACTGTGTTGCAGCAAGAATAAGCTGTGATTGTGGAAACGAATGGCGAGGCTGTCTGGCCTGGTATCAAAGCTGAAGCAGCCAAGGTCTTTTATCTATTCTTGAAGGCAGTGAACGTGCAAAGCTGAATCATCCCTTGTTAATGTGCAAAGAAAGAACACCAAGTGTGCCAAGCTTTATTCATTTAAGGCATTCAAATGCCCCAGAATGGACCAAATCTTGGTCTCCTGTCACGTGAGCCACGGATGGAAATAGAGTTGAGCGTGAAGTCCTACAACAACGATAGTGAGTGCTAGCACTGCCATATATTCCCAGAGACAAGAATACTTTACAAGGCCAAGTTCAAAAACAATCTGCATGGTAGAAGGCATGGGTGATGAGAGAGATGTTGGGCTAATTGGGTGGGGAGGTAAAGTCAAGTCCACCTCCTGGCACCTGGGTCTGAGCTTACATGCTGCTAAGTGAACCAAATGTTCCAGACATGGCACGAGCGTGCCAACCAATTATAGAGGGATGTATAATAAAGGGCCTTATAGTTTGAAGACCAATGATAAACTGTGTACTTAATAGTGTTTATTTATTTATTTAGGCATTTATTTACAGCTCACAAAACCCTTGATACAAGAATATGCAGATAATACAAACTGGTAACTGGTGTTGAAGATGACATGTTTTTAGAGGTAGGCATACGTTGCCCACCTGATAGTAGACAACCAATCATCATCCCAGCACTTATAGAAGTATACTTAGATGTTACCCTTGAACGTATCACAATCCCTTGTAGGTTTTTCTTATTTGCCATGTAGTATGATGTCACGTCTGACGTATTTTTTGCAGATAAGGATGTTTTTATGAGAAATGTACTGGGAGCTCGATTGAATGTACGTTGATGTCCGTTGTAACTCGTTGTAACTCCCTGTTTTCAATCATTGTTAATAAAACAGTACCTTTGCCATCTTCCTGAGTGGGTTTGATTATTTGGTGTCAGAGTTATTCTGCATCCCCATCCACTGCATGCGCGCTACCCAAAGGGCCATGTGCTCACCATGATCTCATGTGAGGCCAATATCTGTTCCGCCAGTTCCCTCACCCTCTGGCTGATGAGACTGTTGCTGGCGTTGGCATGTACAGTGCTCCGGCACAGCAGATCGATGGATTGGGACATCCGCATTGCGGCCCCCTGGATCATTTTGCACATGGCCTGTGAATGCCCCAATTGCTCTTGCGCTATTGCACGCATCTCAGCCTGACGTTGCTCCATCCTCTCCAGACACTCCCAAATAGCCTGCAACATGGGGACCGCCACTGGCTGAGGGGATTGTTGTGGGCCCGACCCACATTGTGGGATGCACAGCGAAGTTGCTCTGCCTGGTCATCTGAGGATGAGTCATGCTGGAATTGTAGTGCACAGCGGGATGAAAAGGGGGAGGGGGAGGAATGCATGGGCAAGAGGCTTTGCTGGGGGGATTATTCTGGCGAAAAAAGCCTAACGGGTGAATGAGGTTGACTAGAGATGGGTGAGGATGACTGTGACTGCGTGTCTGCAGCGGGTGCAGTGGGCTGCTCACATGGTAAACTATCATCCACACTGTCAGGTCAAATACCTTGTTTTGGAAAGTGGAAAATGTACACCAATAACACAGCACGAACAATAAACAGCAACAAGAAGTTATATTTTTATATTCATTTATTTTAGTCCAACTATTAAACTTCCCCAAAACTGAATCTGGACAGAGTCTGTTACTGGTCTGGTGGTCCAACAGCTTGACTGTATTCAGGGGTAAAAAAATCAATTAGCAAAGTAGCCAGGCATCAAAAGTCACTCAACCCCTCAGCTCTGCATATGCAGCACAGCTTTCCTTACTCGCCGAGTCGTCGATTGGCACTGGCTAATTGCCAGGTCAATTTTCAGGCCTGATGTTTTTATTACAAAAAGAACCTTTGCATACCATTTTGTAACTGTCAGAAGGGAAAGAATAGGACATTTGGACATCTTCGGTGTTTGAGAAAATCAAACTCCCTTCTTCTCTTGAGCGCACTTCAGCGCACTATGCTTCCAGTTACTGACTACCGGAACACTTTCCCTTTGGGTTTATGTTATGCCAGTTCCTTGAGTAGTCCTGATGCAATGGGTTTAACACAAGGTTTGTAAATATAAATTCAGAATTTTCATACAATACTGGATTTCATTTTGTGCACGAAAGGGCTGCACGTCCTCCTGTTGTTCTTCCGTGTTGATGTATTGACTGTGCCTCTCATTCTTTAAATGTTAAGTATCACTCTTTGAACCCCATAAGGTCCCAGGACGAGCATGCTCGTCCTTTTTGCATAGACTTGCATAATAGCCTGGCAGTTTGAACAGTCTCAATAGCAGTAGTCTTTTTAGCCTACCCACACAGGGCTTTGACACCCTATTGGTCATTGTCCACGGATCCACATTTTGTAAAGCAACCACAAAAACACAACAAGATAGCTCCTTTGGGTGGATCACACGATGGCTGCATGAACCATTCACATTTATTCTCTGTCCTCAGGTGTTTTGCAGAGGCTTCCGCAGCTTAAGGCACAGACCACGTCCCCTTCCTTTCCCCTCTTATCAACATTAAAATCGCAAGTTGAAAAGGCAAATCGTAGAACGGTGCAAAAGCGAGGGGATTAAAGTGCAGCGAGCAATTCACTCAAACTCTGAGTGCATGATTTAGAATGAGTAACGCTTGTCATTGCATGGTCATTACACGTAGAATGCTCATGCATGGAAAACAGTAGTCCCGGGCACACGTGGGGTGTGTAATTTATAATGAAGGAACTAAATAAAGCTGGGGATTTATAACTGCAGATTATCACGAGCGGCCCAGCCAGCAGGGAGCAGAAACACTAAATGCTCACTGAAAAGCTATACATCCTTTGTCAAAGGCTGATGTGGAGACACCTTTGTTAAACCCCAGAACGAAAGTAATATAGAAAAGAATATGTTTCCGTGTCATAAGACTGCTGAGTGCCAACACTGGAGCAGCTGCTGGGGCCCCTCTGAGGCTCATGTCCACTTTCAAAGATAAAGTTTGAAAGGCCAAGACGCCGTCCCTGGTGGAAGCACATGCTCGTTGGCAAGGGAGCTCTTTGCCACCACAGTCTGCATTTAAGATTCTCAGGCCAGGCAATGCTTTCTTTACCCACCCGGCAACGGTGGGGCTGATTGAGAGTTTAGCATTGCCCAGCAAGCTCAGACCAAGCAGAGCAGCTCAGTCTCGTCAGCGGGCCCCGGCACAATGGGCAGGGGATGACTTGTCCACTGGCTGCTTGGTGTCACGTTTTTTTTTTATTTTAAATGACTAATTACTGACTATACGAGAACAAAAAGAGAAAAAGAAAATAAAGGCTCACTTAATGTACAGCTACACTTTGCAGTGCCTTCCCTGAACAATACAGAGGAGCTTGAGCACCCCTTCACAACCATCCCCAACTCACACACCCTCTGCTCCTGCCCTGGGACCTTTACAGATAATTGCAAAACGGCCTTGTAGGTGGGTGAAGTGTATCAAAGTCCCGGGAATGTTGGGGCTGCCCATGGGAGGCTTTGTATAAAAAGAGTGGGTTGTTTAGACTATTAAAGTAAAGAATCATTTAAAACAAAATCCTTTAGGACTAGAAGACCAGGCAATCTCTGCAGCTTCTGTGAACACTTTGTGTTCAAATTCTAAAAGGGCCCGACATGGTAATCCAGTGTGATGTAATTGAAGGTTATTTTGTCTAATTGAAGACGCCCACAGTATTTATACCAATATACCGGTGTACCGTTGCACCCCTAATCTACAGCAGTGGTGGTGGGTGCACATGTTGTGGTGCAGCTGCAGGCTCACTGTTGGCCTGCGTTGGCCTTCCAGTTGTTTCCTTTGCGCCCCTAGCCATGGAGGTGGAGGGCACTGTTCCATGAGGCCTTTTCTTGGGGAGGCACGCTCCCACTCCTGGACCGGTCATGGGCTGTGGCCTTTGTGGCGCCTGTTGGTGCTGGTGTTGTGGAGGTATCAGCACATTCTGATGGTTCCGGGGTGTCTTGTGTGCCTGCTGAGAGACATGAAAATGTGAGTCAATATATATATGTTAATGTGCTTGGTGAGTCGACATGTACTGTCGCCTGTACTATGGGCTCGTAGGGTGTTAGGCCTCCAGGGGGACATGTCCCATGTGTTTGGCAATATGGCTGTCTTCTGCATTGATTTATGTGCAAGCTTATGGTTGGTGTGGGGGACCTGCCTTGCTTGGGACGTCCAGTCCTGTGCATTAATGACCTACAGGGTCGGATCACATGTGCACATGGAGGTCAGCATGGTTGTTGCTTGGTTATCCTGTAGTGCTGTCGACTGAGCGGTGACCTGCTAGTTGTGGTGAAGTCCTGTTGACATGGGGTTGGACATCATTCTATTCATGTGGGCCTTTGTGCTACTTTTCTGTTGCTGTGGTTGTTAGTCTGACACACACGTCCAGAGGTGTTCTTTATTGGCCATACACTACATGTTTGGTACCATGCTTGCTGTGTTGTCTGTGCATGGGTGACTGGTGTGCTGGTAAGGGATGATTGTGATGTGTACTGCAGATGTGGATTAGTCCTAGTTAATGGCAGTGCAATGGTGGCACTTGACAACGTCATGCCAGGGGCGGCCTGGGGCTATCTATCTATCTATCTACCTCTATTTTTCTTTTATAGTGCCATTTGCCTGCAGGCCTTAACACACTGACAAGACAGTAGACAAAAAAACATGAAAAGACGGGATGTGGTAATTGGAAATGGAAGACGTTTCTTGAATTGAGCCGTCAATGTGCATCGGGTGGTAGAGAATTCCAAAGGCCCGGAGCCCAGGCATTGAAACTTGAGACAGCGTTCTTTTTTAGGTGTACTCTGGGCTGATGGAGAAGAATGTCTTTGTTGGACCGTAACCTCGCCTTAAAGAAACTCTCGAGACCACGCATAGCAACAGAGGTTTGAATCCCGCATCCACACTTAGAAACCGAACTCAAGTACGGGATTAGGCACGTTATAAAAAACTATAAATAAACAATAAAAACACAATAAATAACTAATTAAATGGGAGCTTCTGCTGCCAGACATTTAAACATCAGGATAGTGCCTTTGAACTGAATTCTTTGGCTAATCGAAAGCCAATGCAATTTCTTGCTTGCCTCTGTCACTTGAGACCGACATTCCTGCACTGTGCGCTCTGCGCTCCGACGACATAGTTTGAGTGTTTTTTCCTTTACAGGGGTCCAAGAAATCTGTATGCCACTTCACCTTAATTGTGCAGATAGTTTGGCAGGAGAGACACTTGCTCGAATCCTTGGGCTATGAGCTAGTCGGCTTACATCTGTCTACAGTGCTTTCAGACTTAGTTCCTGGCCCTGATAACTTTACTGTCCACAGTGGTAATTCTAGCCCCAAACAGTACCACTTTAGGGGGTCAATCTAATTCGTCTTTGGAGGACTGGTCGTGGTTAGAAGCAGCAGTGAAAATGTTTGCAAAAGTAAAATCAGCTAACCGTGTCCTCTAGGATGGGGTACTTACAGTGGTTACATGGAACGTGTGTAGGTTTACAAACTTAAATATAGACCTAGAAAGATGTGTAGGTACTGCAATTTTACTCTTGATAATAAAAAAAAACCGATGGCCATTAACCCTTTTGAGTTAGAGGGTTTCCATACTTACTGTAAAACAGCTACCAGAGAGAACAGGGGTCGACCACGGGGGGCTTGGCCTAAGCCATTGATTTGAACCTGGCGTGTACCCGCCAGGAGGTGAAAACAAATTGCAGTGATTTCTTGGTGGTTAGTGTCACGTTCAAGGGTAACACACGGAGGTTCTGTTCGTGAGCATTTACTAGAACCCTGCAACTGCTGCCATGTCAGAGTTCCATAGGGCGCTGGATGGAGTACTGGAGGGGTGGCTTGAAATTAATAAGCTACATACCATCATCATTGGGGGGACTTCAACGTGTGTTGTGCGGAGGACTTTAAAAACAGGGACCACGGTTATAGGGCAAAGTTTTCTCCGTCAGATGCAGCGGCTGCTACACTGTGGGACTTGCACGACTGGGGTTTGGAAACATGTGTTGACGGCGCGCAGGACGTAGCCCAGATCTTCTTCACCTGAAGCAGAGTGGTGCCGGCAAGAGGTGGCTTGAAGGTTAGATGGAATGATGGTGTTTGTAGGCAATTCATGTGTATCATGACACGTGTTGTGAGTAGTGAAGGAGCAATACTTGAAGGATTTATAGTGGAGGCCTACTACACAATTATGAATGAGTGCCTGGGGTTGTTAACAAAAAAGGGTAAATACACGGGCTTGTTGACCCATCAGCATCAGCACAATCTTAATGTCGTGCTTGCCAGGAGGAAAAAAAGGGAGGAACTTAGAACATTGAGATGGTTAGATCTGTCCGCGTGAGACTACACCCAAGCAAGCATTTAATCCACGCTTGCTATAAGAGGCTAGTGAAAACATTGAAAGTGGAAGCCTAGCTCAAACGTAACCAGGAAATGACGCACACTGTGGGGAAAAGTGCCTACTCTAGCTTCTGGTCTCTGGTAAAGGGGACCGCTGAAGGTACAAGAGCACCAATGGAATGCTCTATGCCAGAGCACGTGTGGGTTGCTTACTTCAAAAAGAAATTCTCACTGCCTGATGGGGACGGGGGTCCTCTTACTTTACACACAAGAGTGACCTGGGCCTGTGCCCTTGGATGGAAGAGGATGTTCTTTGTGCTATAGGGCAATCAAAGTCATCCAAAGCCCCAGGCCCGGATGGCATTCCTCTGATGCTCATAAAGAAAGATCCGGGGTCTGGATGGGTCCTTTAATGGCATATTTAAAAGAATTTACAAAACCCATCAGGTGCCTTGCACGTGGAAACAGTCAATAATTATTCCGATCTATGAACATGGGGACAAGACAGATCCCAAAAATGTTAGGCTGAGTGCACTGTTGGATGCTTCAAGCTAAATCTTTGCTTTTGTATTACTGAGAGATCTTTCCAATCAGTTAGTTCCACTCAATCTCCCCTCGCGCTACCAGGTGGGTTTCGAAAAGGGATGGGGACTTGAGTCTTTGCTGCAGTTTAGGTTGAACAGAGAAGGGGCAGTCTTGGGCCCGGTTCCAACTTTTTGTGGGTCTCAGGCAAGGGTGCGTTGTGGCCCCGACTTTGTTCAACCTGTACATTTCTGATCTGAATGATGTTTGGAACTCAGGGGTTACGTTTCCAGTGAATATGGGTTCACTGATTATTAACTGGCTTGCATCCGCCGATTATATCCTCCTATTTGATAAGACCCGATAGGCTTACACAGGAAGTTAACCCTCTTCCACCAATATGCCGTAAACAACAACTTGAAGGTGAATGGACAAAAATTCAATGTCATCATCTTTTCGGTTAAAAGGCGACCTAAGACCATGGTCTGAGGGGTGGGTTACCAACCCCTGGAAAGGGTGCAAGATATGAGATATCTGGGGTACAACTTGACTAACCTATTCTAGGTGGGCCTGGGAAGTTTTCTGAGGGGAGGATTTACAACCCTCCTGACCCAGATGAAGACAATTTACCCTCAGTTGTGTCGCTATTCTCTTCTCCCTCTAATCAAGTTTTACCTTCAGAAGGTCAAGCCGACAATCCTGAAAGGGCTTCACATCGTGCCATTTGACACGGGATTATACCTGAACATTTTTCAGGGTCAACTGTATCCCTGGCAGCAAGGGCAGTGTGGAAGAAATTGGCAGAGTACGGAAAATTCCTCAACACCCCCAAGGAACTCACTTTATCTAAATCTGGGTGATTTAGCCTTGGAAGAGGCGGTGGTCTCAATAAATGATTATAAGGGCCAAATGAGTGAGATTTTCTAGCTCAGTGGCTCCTCAGTGGAAGATCTGAAGGCCACTCCGAATCTGGTGAAAAAGAAGCTGTTTGTGGCAGATTGGGCTGAAAGTTCTGACTTACTGGCTACGCTTTCTCTCTCTAAAGAATATGTGTCCTTTGGTAGGAAAAGGGAAGAAATTCCTCACTATATCTCTCTATTCCTGTGCCCACAAATGTGGGGGCTATACATGCGCTTGCGCTTGAATCAACTGCCTACTCGTGAGCGGAGGAGCAAATGGGACAAGTTATGAAATGACACCCACTGCAGTTTATGCCCTTACGCCGCAGGGGAAACGCTAAAACATCTGGGCCCTCATTACGACCCTGGCGGAGATCGTGGTGCAATATGCACCATGGAGCACGGCGGAAAGCTGCCGATACCGCCATGGGGGTTGGCGGATTTACCGCCCCATTCCGACCTTGGCGGGGCGGTAAATCCCCATTCCCCATTTTACCCTTCCCCATTCCCATTTTTGCCCCATAGGGTATAATGGGAGTGGGGAAGGCGTTAATTACGCCACCGTAAAATACGGTGGCGTAATTAACAACAAGGTCCCGTAGCGCCATGGATTTCTCCGCCCGGAAAAACCAGGCGGAAACCGATCCATGGCGCTACGGGAACTCGTAGTAGGGCGGAAGGGTCCGCCGCGAATACCGCTGGCGTAAACCCACTCCGCCAGGGTCGTAATGAGGGCCCTAGTCTTGGGTTGTACAGGTTTTGTGGAGTCTAGAGTGCAATACTTGGGTGCAGCAGAACCTTCGGAACTGTACTGGGTTAGATTAATGTGGGGAACTGGGGTGAAACATGTTGTGGCTTTATACGCCTTCCTGTGTGTTGTACTGACCAAAGTGAACGACCCTTAAGAAACTTCATGAAATGTTTTGGATGCTTGAACAAGGATGAATTTTGTGGTTCGATTTAGGCATTTATGGGATGTTCTGTGCAGTGTGTGTGTCATAATTTCTTTATTGCTTTAAATAAGGTAATGGATTGTCAATTGTTTTGCTATTTCATGTATGTTTGTGAAATGCTTTTTTTATAAGCCAAAAGACAATAAAAAAACCCAAAAAAACAGATTCTCAAGTAGACGCTTTGTGCACTAACACTGAACAGCCTCTAGGTGCTTGGTAATGATGCATTGCAATGGCCACATGCAGGTTCCGCACAAATTGTTGCAGCCAGAAGGCACTGTACCACCTGAGCTAATTTATCTACGCAGTGGTAGTCAAACATTTTCATGCCGAGCCCCCTGCCCCGTGAGTGAAATACTGTTTCTGCCTCCTCACTCCCACTAGGGGTTTGTGCCCCTAGAGGGCCCAAAGCATGTTCAGGTGCCCCCCAGTATCTTTAAAATATAAGAAGATTGTCCTCTTATAATTGCTATTAAAAGCAGTAATCTTAATCCTTTTTTAAAGAGTCTACTGGCCTCCTGGAAATCCTCTGGGTCTCCCCAGGGGAGCCAGCCTCCCTGTTTGAACACCCGTAAGAGAGGGGTAGGTGGGGTGTGCTTATTTCTTGGGTGGGCTGTTTGCAGAATTTAGGAAGCCCTCGTGCAGCACTGTCAGCATATCCCCTGGGGTACATAAGTAAGTAGAAATCTGGAGACCACAGAGGGCCGCTAATCAGTGTATTTATTACATGGGTAAAGAGCATGGGCCCAGTAGTTTCTTTCTGCATGGTTATTTTTTCATATTTGTCCTACATGTATGTGTTTGATAATTTGTTCAAGTGCCTTTGAAAGGTTTGTGTGGGTGAGAATTCACTGATGATTGTTTGAATCCTGAGTACACTGCCACCTCGCACCCCCACTGACTGACACAATTTGCCATCTGTCCGCCCCTTCCTGTGGCAGAAAAATACCCAAAAATGTCCTGCAACAGGGTCATGATGACTCGAATGGCACCGTTTGATACAGCTGACTACGACTAGCTTAGCGGGAGGCTATTTAGAAACAGGCCAGTCAGTGTCTCTGAGATGTGTGTAGTCTGGAGTGGTGCCAATCAGAGTCAGTCACTCCCTACATGTACTCTTCATCTAGCCCTACTGGCCAGTCTGCTTATAAAATGTGCATCTATTTTTCCAGTAACGGATCTATTGACTCGGGGGACGGGGGCCTGAGTAGGCATGCGAGCTGCGCTTCCCACTCAATGGTAAACTATAAAACCCAGATTGCGAAATAATGCCAGCCTGAACAATCTAGATAACCCCACTGAACCTTCAGTGATTAAAGACATGTAATACAAGACGTTGTGTGTGTAATAAACAAAGATAGATATGCAGATTCTTAGTTGCAAACTTCCAACACGTCGTTATATGTTCAAAACATTTGATTAGTGACTCAAAGCAACAACATCATGGATACAAACAAATCTCTGCATGGCTGCTTTGGGTTGCTCACTTTAACTATCCCAGATTTGCAGTGCTTTGCAAGCTCTTTGAGTTGGAAATGAATTGTTCCATCATGCATATGCAAGGCTCCGCCACTGTGCCACTTATAAACGTTTGCAACGTGGGCATCTTAACCACCTGCAGAGCCACAGATGCCATGTGTTTGTCTGCCTAGCTGTGACTTAGGAAATTGGCAGTGCTTGAATGTCCGGCCTGAGCTGATTCTATAACTGGCTCGGGAGAAAGAGAGAGCACCTAGGACGTGTTTCTTCTCGAGCCTTTGAAGTGAAGGTACACTGTAAAAATTAAAAGGACTAGCGGTACGGCGTACCAATGATTTCTATTACACTTCCATCTATGATTGTGGTTATTTAGCATGGCATGCTGATTGCTGTGCCTCGGTAGATTTCCCACCATTTGCTAGTTGCCAGTCACCACCGGAGAAGATATCATTTATTTGCCCAGCTACTAGTGAACAGCGTTTGTGGTCCTGGATGCTCTATTCTTTTTTTTGTGACAGACTAACTATGGTTTAGCCCCTAGTTATTGGGTGATACTTGCTATCCAGGGGCTCATCATATCTTTGTTACATGCCCTGCAATGTATTTATATCACATATACTGTGTTCATTGGGTTTTCATCATCTTTACTTTGTTTGTTTTTGCAAGCAGGTCGCTAATCAAGGATCCACTCCAGCCAGTCTTTAGCAGAGCACCCAGACTAGCTCATCACTGTGGGTAAGTAACCACTAGTAATTGTATATCTTCAATGCAGTGTAATGTAAGGTGGTCCTGTACAGGGCGGCCTTTATTATACTCACCTTTTGTCACCAACTAGGGCCCCCTTAGGCTCCAGTCCAGTCTATAAGCAGCAGAAACCAGGCATTACTCCTATCCTATTCCTCCACACCCAAATTAGAGTTAGCGAATCATTCACTCTCCTCATTCAATCTGGCCAAGTTTTGCTATTTTGAATTTGCATCCAGGCTTAATGTGTGCTAGGGCAAAAGAAATACCTGGATTGCACCTCTCTCAAAGGCCCTGTTGCAGACAACACACTGGGCGGAGGGTTGCATGATTACACAAATGTCTCATTTGTGTGCATGCAGCAGGAATTCCCTTCCTACAACACATCCTGGCACAACGGAATTGCAGGAGAAAACAAGGGACACTCTGGGTGACAACTAACCTAAGCTAAGTGAAGTACTACCTCATGTGTGTTTATTATGTTGCTGTGCCTTTGTATGCCTTTGTATGCTGCTATAGTGATACTGTATGTGGGTGAAGAGTCAGAAGCAGGGACGTGTGTTTGTATGAGTGTAACAGCACACTGGAAGCATGCGCAGTGGTCAAAAACCTTACCCTACCATCCCCACTATGTCCATAACCTCTCTCTAAACCTCATTCCGGTTTCCCTACTTCTCCCTTCCTATCCAACCATCGTCACCCTAACCCTCCTTCCCAGCTGGGTTGCAGAGCCCTGTATAAGCATCGACTTGCTAGTCCCAAAACCGCAGTGAGGGTGGTTGGTTCATGCCAGTCCTGCGCCTCGGACCTGTGGACCCTGTCACAGAACTGTAAGTATACAAAGTTATATTATTTTATGAGTTGTGTTGTAGTGTAATGTTTGAGCATAAATTCAACTGGCAAGGTACTTTCCGGTGTCATCATTTGGCTGTATTGCTTATTAAATGTAACTATATTTTCATTACTGGTGGCCTTGAGTCTGGTTCTGCAAAATAAGTATAGTATTTAGCTATGTGATGATTATGTTTTTTTTTAAAAAAGAACAAAAGGAATGTAATCACTTTCTCAATCGTTTACACAAAACATAACATGCGACAAACACCATTAACCCTCCATAAGTAGCATTTTCGGTAAAGTCCTGCTTGGTTGTCATGTAAGGGGTACCACAGCTTCATTGACTCATGTTGTTACGGCATGCAGTGTCACGTGGGTGGGTCATACATTGTCCGGGTTGACATTGCATGGATGCATGGCAGTATGTGTATGTGTACATGCCTACATGGTTGTTCGGCTATGGGCCCATCATTCACTCAAGGACTCACCAGAATCCCCCTGGCTGCTGGCTCCGATCTCACCTGAGCCCACACCCTCTATGTCATGTGGAGGATGCCACTGACCATCTCCTCCAATGGAGTCAGCTGTAGGGGTTCAGCGGTCCCTCCACCAGTGGTAGCCATCTCCCTGCTGTGGTTCGCAATGAGGCTGCGGATTCTAAACAAGGTATTTTCAAGCTTTTTTCATGTCCTCAGCATCACGTTGGTCATGTGCAACGCCCACCACCTTCTCCAGGAATTCGTCCCAAATGGCATTTTTACTCTTTTGGCTGGTCTTTCTACGTTGGGCCCCATAAAGTTCTTCAGAGTGTGCCACCATCTGCTCCACCAGTATAGTGAGCTCCTGCTCATAAGATTTCGGCTTGTGAATCCGCATATCCAGCACCTTGGACTTACCCTTCCCTGATGACATGATTTCACTAGTCTTTGGGTCTGGATGGCACTCCTAAATCATGATTTGTGTTTTCGATTGCGTTTTTCGAAATGGCCACTGCAGTGTTTCCTTTTCACGCGATGATCAATTTCCATCAGCGGAATTTCCGTGATGGAATTTCCGGTGGCTGAAATGCCACTGATTTACCTCTCAGTAATGGTGATTCCACTGACTATTGGTGAATTTACCAACACTAACTCGGATTTCAGCAGTAAATTACTGTTACCGCCAATGGTGTGTGCACGCACCCGCCTTGTGGTGATACGGCAACCAATTCTGCTGAACACTACAGTGTTAACGGTAATTCTGCAGAGGAGGAATTACCGCCGATTATGAGCCATACTCGTTATGAGGGCTGTAGTCTTCCTTATTTACACAGCCATTTTCACCAAACTTTCCAGGCAGCAGGTAAAGAGGAAGGCAGCATTCAAACGATAGTTTTATTAAAATTTCCATGAAGTTTGATCATTGCTGTTCTCACATTGCAATTCCTTCTGCTATTAAGTGGGGAACTATTCGGACTCTATGCAAAGTGACTTAGCAGGGGAAAATCAGAAAGAAATGCTACATTTTCATTGATCTGTTTTAGAATGAATTTGTATTTCTCTTCATTCTGACACTTCCATCTTTTCAAGGTTGTGGTTCAGGGGACTCTGTCGCTTCTCGCCAGTGCAGAGATTCTTTTTCCTGTAGGCTAGATACATTCTAGCTAGAGGAATTAGAAATAGTCTGCATGAGAGCCGTGCCTATGATTACAGCTCTGTTTAGAACCATATTGTCTCTGCTCACCTGTTTCTCTTTTAAGAGTTTCAAACAGGAGCTAATACTGAGTGCAGTAGTAGGTCCCACCATGAGTATTTCGCCCGTTTCAAAGGAGCGAGGCTCACTCTTGCGCCTATCATGCACACGATATTGTCAAGGCCTCGTATCTCTGCTCCATAGGCCGGCTGGCTCATATATGGACCCTGCAATACTGTTTCTGTCTGGCGTGAGATGATGTTATAATGCTTTCAATCTAATGTGATAACAGTGCTACTGCAAGCTTCGGCTTTATTAAAAGCTGATGTGGTGTCCAACTTCTAACGTGGCGGAGATGGTCGCCCCCGCTCAGGGAACTCTGCAACATGTTCCAGTGGTTCCACTTCCGGTCTAAATCTAGAATGTTTTGGTTCGGCTTTGTGAATGGTAACATTATTGCTCCTGCTACGTAGTTCAAATCATTTCATTTGCTGTACAGGCCTTGGAATGTGGGCCAGAAGCACCTAGTCATGGGAATGTGGGAGTAGTATACGTGGTACACTGCCAATGAGTGGCATGTCTTTTGCTCTCTCCGACACTGCTCTGACCATCTAATTCATGAACAAACAACATATTATGGGGGCCAGCACACACCCTTGTTCGCCCCCCCCTCCACCCGGTTGTCATGAACTACCAAGAGAGCGAGCAAAAAGACGAGATAAAAGATCATTAAATGTCAGCATGAGGAAGTCACAGCGCCAATGCCGCCACCACCACCTTTGTGGTCAGATGTATGTATAGTCTGACATGTCTTAGCCCACCACAAAAACAAAAAGTGCATAATTGTATCAACCAGGGCAAAGATCAACAGCAGCTTGCCACCTGAACTCTGATTTGTGGAAACCTGAACTGCAGCCATCTCCCATCAGCCAATCACCATCCCACCTCAGCTCATGCTGCCACCCCAGAAAACGTGCTGCCAAAATTGTTCCCAACGCCGAGACCCAGCCCACCTGCGGTGATTCCTGTCAGTATGATCAAGGCATTTTAGCATGGACGAATATCGGAAAAGTCGCATGGATCACTGTGGTAAGGATGACTTTGTTCCTTTTACTGTTTTATTTTGTCTACGGCCCGATTTTCATCGGTTTATGAATAAAGTCGATCACTCCTGGGAAATTATCCGCTGATCTTATTATTCATGCAAGACCATGCCAGCGTTGTTCGGCATGGTCCTTTTCACAGTGGGGCAGGCTATAGATCTGTCCAAAGGCTAGAACGTCCACTTCCTCATGGTCATGTGGACCAGTGGACAGAATATTGGCGATTTATCTGTGGCCACAAAGTGGGTTACATTTTGTACCCCTGCCAGCCCAGAAAGGTCTGTTTCCCGAAGTTCAGTGCATATAGTTCAGCAGTATCCCACTTTTTGAATGGAAGATTTGCAGGCAGAGGCCACAGGGAAGAAGCTAGTAGGGAAAACATGGGGAGGGTTTTGCACAGTGACTAAGGTTGCAACATTTACAGCTGGGATGTATTGCTGGTGACAATAGGTCTAACATCCTTGCGGCTCTACGAATTGGCACGGGCAATTTTGTTCCTTGCTTCGCAAATATCCTTCACCATGTAGTGAGATGTTTCATCTGCATTTGCCAGCATGCAAATTCAATGGTCATCTTAGTCTACAAGATCAGTATACACTTAAGCCTAGCATAAAGTTCAAAGAAATGTGGTGCGTGCATTGCAGATCTGCCACCAGCTGCTGGAGAAGAACCTGTAGACTACCATCGCCACCAACTGGAATCCTTCGTTGCATATGTTGCATCAGGCAAGTGAACAATACAATTCCAGGACCATCACTGACAATTGCAACAGTAACACTAGAGCATTCGAGGGGGCAGCTCCTGTCTGATGTCTGTTGTGTGCTACAGCCTTTTGAGGAGGTCACTAAGGGCCTCATCACACGTTTGGTAGCATATCAGTAGAAAATCTGCCTAAATACCACCAACATGGATTTACTGTTACCGCTACTTGGTCCTGCAGATTTGCCGGAGGATTACAAGTGGTGGTAGGTGGTGTAAGTCACCATTTTTGGAGTCCATTGGACTCCATGGGGATTTCAGTATTCTGCGCCGATTTTGCCATATTTTTGGGCAGAAGAGGATTTCACTCCAGCCTTTGAATGCAACCTGTCCAATATAAGGACTTAGATTTGGCTGGCAAGGTGGATATTGCACAGCTGGTGATTTATGTGCTCCCAATGTTGCCTGGTGAGCCATGCATAGCCTTAATGAAATATAACACTGAATATCTTCAGCCGTCATATCTTGATCCACGTTTCAAAATCAAAGTGGATGCTTCAATGAAATTGTGTGAAGAACAGAGGCAAGAAAATGCAACAACCCATGTGCTCAAAACATCACCACAGATGTCACGAATATTGCCATCTTCATCATCAGGTAGTACATCCCTCTTATCACCAACAGTCCTCTTTTTGAAACACTAGTGATGAGCATGATAGACTGGTGACATAAAGCCCTTGGGATGAACTCATCAGTCAATCAGTCAATTAGTAATCAGTAATCCTCAATGTAAATGGATCTACAAGAACATTCAGGGGAACTTTAGTAGTTCACCCTCCTCCTGCCCCTCTGGCTGCCACACCTACTCATCCTTTGGCACTTTCTTCTACCGTATATATATGTATATGCGTCCTTGCCAACATTCCCATATTCCACCTGTTGCTGCCACTCCTCCTGACCCTGTTTCTCATCTGCCTCCCCATGTTCCTTTACCGTCTCAACGTCCAGCTCCTCCTGTTGATCCTCCTGGCCTGCATCTGTCTCCCCGTGTCCCATCACCTCCTTATGGCCCCACCTGACTCCATCCACCTCCCTGTGTGTCTCCTCCTCCTCTTGTTCGACCACCGGTCCCAAATAGAACTTCCTGAGTTCCCCCTGCAGCCCCAGAGCCGCTTCCTTATGTATTCCATCTCGCTACCCCTCAATCTCTGGTTCACATTCCACATCATCCTGACTCCCCATCCCCGCCTCTTTGTTTTCTGCATCCTGCTGACTCTCCATCTCTGTTCCTTCCTTGTGTTCCACCTTCTGCCACTCCATCTCCTACTTTTGTTCTTCTGTATATGCCCGATTGTCTTGCAGACCCTCAAATTATCCTCATGCTGCAACATCTCCTCAATTGCTGCACAAACATTTTCATGCCCAATAACCACCATCCCAAACACTCTCACTACCTCCTCCAACATTGCTAGAGGGACCTCCTTCAATTACTGCGTGCCACTGTCCTGTGCCAACACCCTTTCTACCTCCTCTTCTCACTGTTCCTGTCTGTCACTTGGCAGCTCTCCACTATTATCATCCTCCAAAGCTTACACATATATATCCCCAGGCGAGGTTTCAGTCTCAATGGCAGGAAGGTTAAAGGGTTAAGGGTTTACAAACCTTGAAGGTGGTGTGACACAAAGATTCTCACAAGGGTTTCTAACAGGTGCTTCTTTTTTTCTTTTTTCAGTGGGTAACGGAAGGTCAAGGGAAAGAAGAAAGATAGGTAAAGGGGATTCATGAAGCAAACCAGTTACAAAGGTTTCACATAGAGTTGCTCATTGTGGGAAACTGACTTTAAGGAACTTCAGAAAATAAGAACATTACAAAATAAAACGTACCACAAAATCTTCCCAGTGGCTGCAACACAAGCTCTCCTATTCTCTTAGTGTGGATCAGCCCCAATCCTCCCTCTAACAGCCAAGCAAAACCCAAAGAAAACTAGGCCATGAGCTGGGCCTATTCTTTGGCCACCAAACTGCCCTAGAGTTTAGTTCTCATGTTGGCCACAATGAGATTCAGAAGATCAGATAGGCCTGTTGAGCCTAAGTCTGCACAATGAATCTGCACATGAGTTCGGTCGAGACTTCAGCCTGCCATCGAATCCCTCAAATTCTTGCGAGTCTGCTGAAACAAGGCCCCAGGATACAGTGGAGTTTGGGAATTTAGCAGGGGGGAAAGCATGCCCAATATTCATAATGAGTCACAAGGGGATAACATTAACACATCCCTACCTATGATGAAGATGGATTTATGCAGTGGAAACTCAAAAAAGTAGAATTTAAATGTGAAGTATGTGTTTCAAACTCACTAATTGCTGTCTCAATTCTGAGCAGAAATGACCTACAGTGACACATTTTTCAGATGAGGGAGGCATTCGCACGAAGGGTCCCTGTACAATAGCACAACGAGGAAAACGAGTAATGAGCCAGTTTATGAGGGTGTACAAAAAGTGGGACATATACCAGAGAGAAAATGAAACAAACAGATACAAATAAGGGAGAAAGAGCAGAAGATACAAGAGGCACAAGGAGGGACTTTGAAGTTCAGTGTAGAGAAGGATCGGAGGGAACGAGATGGTGAGTCAACTGAGGTGCAATCATACAGGTACTGAGGAGCAAGACCATTGATAGCTATGTAGACTCTGAGAAGGAACTTAAGAAGACAGCGGTTGTGCATGGAGAGCCAACTCGCATATTGTTGGTAGGTAGAAGTGGGGGAGGATCTAGGTAGGTTGCAGAGAGTGTGACTAACAAAGTTGAGGACTTTGTCTACAGGGAGGAAGGAGTAGAGAGGAAGGCCAAGGAGATTTGAGCAGTAGTCTACTTTGCATAGCAAGTGAGTGATGAATTAGAGTTTTTGTAAAGTGGTTAGTAAGGAAAGGACACATTTTCTGACTGTTGAGAAAGATAATACGAGCAGCAGAGGCAGTGGTAGTGAATTAATTGCTGCATTTGTAGTTTACTATTAAAGAGGACCCCAAGATTGCGAGCTTTGGGTGAGGGAGCAAGAAGGTCAGGCAGGAAGTAGATAGAAGAGAGAAGAGATGTCATTGGAAGCCGGGAGAAAGATGACATCCATTTTTGAAGAGTTTAGCATGAGGGAGTGGGGAGCCATCCCATGACGAATAACAGTGAGACAGTTCATAATCCATTCTGAAATGGCTGCAGTGAAGGAGGAAATTGAGAAAAGTATGGGTGGGTCATCAAAAAAAATGTGCAAGTTAAAGGATGTGCTAAGTCTTTGTGCAGGGTGAAGAGCAGAGGCCATCGACTGATCCTTGGGGGTTGCCGACAGAGGGAAGGGTGGGCCGAGGTTTTTGAGTTCCGAGAAAGTTAAAGGATCCACCTTCCAGGTCCTGGAGAGTGAGGAAGAGAGGGCTGGTTAACAGTATCGAAAGCAACAGAAAGGTCCAAAAGGAAAAGTATAGATGAGAGTTTGGAGTGTTGAACATTAGAGGAAATGTTGGAGACATGCATTTGTGCATTCTCCATTGAGTGCTTACTATGGATGGAAGCCAGATTGAAGTGGATCTTTAAGGCCATTATCTGTAAGGTAGTTAGTGATCCGGTCGAAGACCATTCATTCAAGGACATTTGAATAATGGGGAAGGAGAGAAACTGGGCAATAGTTTGCTGGGAGTTTTGGATCAGCACCTGGTTTCTTCAATATGGATAAGACAATTGCCGATTTGAAAGAAGCTGGGAAGAGTGCAGCAGAGAGAGAGGCTAAATAGCTCAGAGATATAAGAGCAAGTGATTGAGACTAAGGCACTGATTATGACTTTAGCTGAAAGATTGGACAGAATTCCGGCCGGTGGAATTGCTGTTAGCGATGAACATCCTGGAGTAATTTCTGATGAAACATGAGTAGGCGGGCACACGCACCACCCATCAGTGGTAACATTAATTCTGCCAGCGAATTACTGCTGAGAAATAGGAAACCAACAGTAAATCCGCAAAATTGACAGAAATACCGCCAAACGGGAAGTCATCTTGACGCGAACGGGAAGTTCTCCGGCGGCCATCTTTTAAAACTCAATCCAAACCAAATAACCATTAAGGAAGTGCCATTGACTCCGAGAAGACACAAAAATCATGTCAGGAGGCAAAGGCAAGGAAAGGTGCCTGAAAAGTGACAACGCAAGCAGAAATTCACTGAGCCGGAGCTCAGTGTGCTTGCGGAGGGGGTGGTGGTCCATGCAGAGGAACTTTAAGGGTCACAAAACATCCCATCAGTGGAAGAACAATATCTGGCCTGATGTCCGGGACAAGGTGGTGGCAGTAGGACATATCCCAGGGGACAGTGACATACGGAAGAGGTGGAACAACCTCAAAGTCTGAGAACTCACCCTCATCTACAACCACGATCAGAAGACAGCAGCCGCTGGTGGAAGACAAGTTGCCCTGCTGCAGCTGACATTCTGGGAGGAGACGCTGAGCAGCATACCCACATGGCAGGACTGGAGGGTGTGGAATCAGCAGAGGTCGGAGCCAGAAGCTAGGAAAATCCTGGTGAGTACATGAGTGAATAATGGGCCTGTTGCATAACAACACCAATAGCATGTTGACATACACATACTTCTATGCATCCAGCTGAGAGTAACCTAGACAATGCACAAGCAATTAATGTGACACATCAGGGGGCATGTAAGTCGTGAACCCCCTTAAATACTCACCATGTAGAAGGAGAAGACCATGATGTAGGACACATACAACTACCATGGAACAGTAAGTATCATGGACAGTAACCCAATCACATGTCATATCACCATCACCCCTTGCCAGCATGCCAAGCACCTATGTACAGAAACATCAGCCAAACTGCTGCCAAACACGTTATATATGGCACTAAATCAACACCTCTAGACATGTGGCTCAAATTTACTACAAGTGCAACAGACCAGTAGCTGAAAGGTCTCCATGAAGATTGTGTCCCACCTAATGTCACACTCTCACCAACACAGCTAGCAGGGAACCCCTAGCTGACAGTACAACAGGATATGCAAGCACCATTTGTCCTGCCTTGCATATGCACACATTATCGTACACAGCTGTGAAGCATGACACCACAGTCCAAGCAAGGTGCACATTCCGACTGCCCATATGCACACAACCATCAAGCCAGTAAACCATCATACTGTCAGCCACAAGAGGAAGTCCCCCAAGGGACAGTAGCACACTGTCACCCCATAGTACATAGAAAACTACATAAGAGCACACCCTACTAAAGTCCATCAAGGGTATTGATGCACTAGTTCCTGTCTCCATAAAGGCACACAAGACACCCAGGATCCAATTGAAGGTAGGAGCATCTCTAGCACACCTGCCCCAGGAGGTGGAAAAAAGGGTACATGACATGGTGCAACCAGGAAGGGAAATGCCCATAAGACTCCAAAAACACCCTTGTCCAAATGCACTGCTGCTGCCACCTCTGGGGGCACACACACACACCTGCCTCCATTGTGCCATCAACTCCAGTCGTTACGGAGGCTGCAGGACCTCCCACCACTGCTGGGGAGTGTGATGTAAAACCCACCCAAGTGCTGACAACATGCAGGCACGGGACCAGGCCTCTGCACCTGCAAACATTGCTGCACCTGGGACTGCCACCACTGCCTCAACCTCTGCTGCTTCCTCTATTAGGCACATGTCCCCTTATTCACCCCCCTTCCCAAAATATTGCCCATGCAGTCAACACACTCACCCTTGTCATCTCTCTGTATGTCCGTTGGCACTGTACCGAGGACATGGATTCCCAAGTTCAGGATGGTGAGGAGCAAGTAGGCCATGCATCGCGGAAAGCCACCCCTGTCCGTCTCCCACGTCAGTGCAGGAACACACCCTCTATGCCATCTGGGAGAGGCTCACCCAGATCAAACAGAGCCAATAGGCAATGCAGTAAATAGCCCAGAAGCAACTGGGGCACTCCCAGACAATGGGCCTCATTACGAGTTTGGAGGCAGCCATGGTGCTGTCAGCACCATGGCTGCCTCCAAACCTGTGTCCATGTCCGGGTAGTCGGAATGGGGACTTACTGGGTCATTCCAACCTTGGAGGACCTGGTAAGTCCCCATTCTGAAAACCATTCCCCATTCCCATTCGAGCCCCCATAGGGCTCAATGGGAATGTGGAAGGAGCTAATAATGGACCTGTTATTAGCTCCCTGGTCCCTTAACCGGTCCCGCTAAGGGTGCTTGGTAAAACCAGCCGGCCCTAGTGGGAACCGCTAAGGGACCGCAGAATGCGGCTGTAGGGGGTTAACGGCACTGGCATCCTTACCGGTGCCATTAACCCCCTACCGCCGTACTCGTAATGAGGCCCAATGTGTTATGCTGTGCTGGGTGCCACCAGGTGGAAAGCCACTGCCCTGGACCATCTATGTCAGCATGCAGCAGACTCCTCTGCCAGCAACACCCTAATGAGCCAAATGGTATGGGAGTTGGCTGAGCACATGTCTGCTATGCATGAGACAATGTTCAGAACCATCCCCCTCACAAAACAACACCAGTTCACGCACAGGCAGTAAACCTCTCAGTTCCGGGTCGGCCACCCCAAATGAGGGATCAGTGGCAAGCATGCCACCAACATGCTCACAGCGCCACACAAGTCTTGCAACCACACCTACAAGGAAAGAGAACAAGAGGAGGAGTTAGTGGACACATTAATGGGACAGACTGGAGACCACACGGGTGTGGGGAAGGTCATGGTGTTGGGGATTAGGGTGTGGGGAAGGTCATGGTGTTGGGGGTTAGAGGTGTGGGGACGGTCATGGTGTTCGGGTGAAGTTGTGGGGAGGGTCACGGTGTTCGGGAAAAAGGTGGCGGTGGGTCACGGTGTTAGGGTTGAGGTGCACAGTTGTACATTAAATCACTTTGGACTACAGCCATTGGATCCAGTGCTCATTTAATTAGAGTCATACATGTGAAGACAGTAGGCGGTAAACCATGTTGCTATTAGCGGTACCACAATGGAGGAAAGGGGAATTACCACCCTATTCCAAAGTTGGCGGGGCGGTAATTCCCCCTTTCTCCATGGCCCTTCCCCATTCCCATTTTGCCCAATAGGGCTCAATGGGAATGGGGAAGGGGCTAATAACGGTACCGCAAATTGCGGTACCGTAATTAGCACCAAGGTCCATTTGCGGGTCCCAACTTTAACGGCTGGTCTACACCAGCCGTTAAGGTCGGGTCCCGCAAAGGGACCTCGTAGTAAGGCGGAAAGGGTTTACCGGTACCGGTGCCCTTACGGGTACCGGTAAACCCTTACCACCTACCGTGTAATGAGGCCCATAGGCAGTTAAATGTACAGTAATCCTTATTTCAAAAATAGGGACAGGGACACCAGGACTAGAGGCACTCTGGTCAGCCCTGGTCGAAGCATAAACAAAATACAAAATAAAGACCGGGTGCTGGGGTTCAATACTACAAGAGACCACGCCAAAAAAGCATGGTAATTTATTAATAGTCAAAAACACAACACTAATCACAATTAAAACTTCAAATGAGTGTTAAAGATAAAACCAACATTAGTGCACTGACAACAAATACTGAAAAATACACTACTCATACAATTATTAATTGATAAAAAACAGCTAATTTGATGTATAGCTAGAAAAAAGTGCTTCAGTGACAATCTATCACAGTTTGATGAGCCTTCAGGGTAAGGCTAATAGCTACCCAACATGTTTCCTTACTATCAAAATATTAAATATGATTATAGGAACTTTGTCAGGGAAATTTTGTTTTTATTCTGTGTCGTTGCGGTGACAAAAACTTCAAAAGGGATGTTGCTCACTCCTTATTAGCTTGTGGTATCCTGTATCATGAAACACATAAGAAGAACTCTGTATAGGAAATGGCGAGGAGTATTAAAAGTTGTAGACATTTCTATCACCAACAAGGTATGTACTCGTTTTAATACTCAATTAAAGAAGAGGATATAAGAGAATGGCAAAGATTACTCATAGCCCTTCAGACGTATATCAAATCTCGTATGAATACACCTCATGATCAAATAATGCTTACTTCTATATGTCTAGTCCAGTTTTGCTTGCGGAGGCTCCTTAATAGCCACCTAAACTCAACATGAGTTGCCTGTTCGTTGGTACGGGGATTGAATAGTCATCCGTTCTGCAAGAGTCCAGAGTAAACAGTCTGTGTCTTGCAACCGCTATTAGTAATTGCCAAATAGTCATTCAAAATAAGCTGTGTTATATCACAGACCGATGCCGAGGTCTTAGCAACACACCGACTAGATATCTGCTTGTGCAATGCACCTAAACAGCTATGACTTAAAGCAATGGGTCTCGAGAATTCTTACCCTCCGCACCACTGTGTCGATCACTAAGGATGCCGAGATAGCAACAACTATTGTCAGCAGACTCAATTCTTGTGAGGATATAAATCACTTTATATATTTGCATACGTGTCTTACCACATCCCTGTTTGAATAAGGAACAACTAGCATGCCCAGGCGGCCATCTTGGAATGTTGTAACCCGCATCTCTATCTAAGCAAACTACCTCTTGACGGTCGAAGCTTTACCAGCCTCAAACTGGGCAATGCCCCTTTTTTTGTGTGTCGCTCAGTACTGGCTCCCATATACTAACGAGTATGGGAATAAAATAATCTATTCATCTCATCTCGTTTCTGACTGTTGACATCGTCGCTTCCTAACATGAAGTGTGGCATCTCACTTCTCTTAAATGGACTTCATGCAAGAGCGTCTTACTTGCTCAAGCTATGCCACTCAAGATTTGCATTCATTCCTGTTACATGACTCTTTGTTAAGAATATCAAGCGTATTTCTTCTCTTGTGAGCTTCACTTTATCAAATTTATTATCATTATTCACATCAATTTTTCTGCGAACTGACCATCTCAGATCGTCTCATTTATTTCCTGCAATCATAAAGTGCCCTACCATCGGGGCAGTCAGTGTTCTATTCTTAAGAGAGCTCTTATTATGTTCGCTAATGCAAACTTTGATTTTACGTTCAGTTTTCCCTATATAGATTTTATTACAAGGACACCAGACTACATAGATACACCACGAGGTATTGCATTTAATGAAACTACATTGTTGCCAGTATGTGCTTCTGTTGATCTTTCCATTTGCAAACAGCATCTACAGTTACCACAATCGCTGTAGTCGATGGACTGCCCAAATCCCATTTTTCTGTTAAAGGTGTTTGCCTTTTTGTCTGTTCATATATATAATTTCTAGTAAACAGCTCTTTGACATTTCTGCTCCTTTTATAAGCAGATCTGGGTGGGTGAATCGGTTGTGCTCCCTTGGACAAAATATGCCAATTTTTGTTTATTATTTTGACTTGATTAGACAGGGAATTATCAGTGCTTACAAACACAATGTGCCTCAATACGAGTATGGAGGTAGCCATGGTGCTATTAGCGCCATGGCTGCCTCCATACCGGGCTCCAATACCGGGTTCCTTCAATGGGGAATAACTGGGTCATTCCAACAATGGAGGACTCAGTAATTTCTCCTTGAAGGAACCATTCCCTATTCCCATTTGAGCTCCCATAGGGCTCAATGGGAATGGGGAGGGAGCTAATAACGGGCACGTTACTAACGGCCCGTTATTAGCTCCCTCTTCCCCTCGCGGGACCCGGAAAGGACGTCTGGTTTCACCAGACGTCTGTTCCGGGTCCCACAAAGGGAACCTCGTAATAGGCGCTTCATTACAGGAGCGCCAGGGTCGTAATGAGGCCCAATATCTTTGCACTTATATTTTTATTGCGATATTCTACTAGTGCCTCTCGATTATTATTCGATGCCCGTTTGAAAGCAATCCTTATGATTCTTTTGGGGTATCCTCTTTCTTTTAGATTAGTACTCAGGATTTGTCCTTCTTTTTCAAATTCAATCTTATTTGTACTGTTTCGTTTCAGCCATAAAAATCTGTCCCACAGGTAGGTTCTCACAGGTGTGTTTAGGATGGAAACTGTTGAAGGCTAATAGGGAGTTTTTATCATTTTCCTTATGGAAAAGTTTGACTTTTAGTACCTCTTCATCATTGTCCACATAGATAGTAATGTCTAGGAAAGGTATTTTCTCCTTACTGCTACTGCTAGTGAACTTCAAATACGGATTGTGCTTGTTAAGACAGTCAAAGAATGTTTCAAGACTCGCTAAATGTATAGTGACAGGTGTATATATGTGCTTTCAGAAATAGTTGTAAATTATGTCCTGCCAGACCATGCATCCTTCCCTCAATTCCTCACGTGTATTTTGAAATGCCCTTTTGTCAACTGCATCTTCACCATCTGAGTTGGGATATGCACTGTCCTCATCTGGAGGCATGGGTATATTCTGGCATATGCACATGTTGTGCAACATAGCACAATTGACAATCTTACCCACCTTTTCTGGATTGTACATTGGTACCCCACCTGTCTGGTGGAGGCACAAGAACCATCCCTTGAGTAATCCAAACCTGTGTTATATGCATGTCCTGGTCTTCATGCGTGCCTCATTGTAGGATGTCTCTTGCGGTGACCAGGGTTCCTCCCCGGTGTCAACAACCATGGTACCGGGGGATAGCCTAATTCACCTACAGAAGGTAGGAAGAATAGTGTGTTTCACTCCTAAATACTAATTTAATTTACTATTGCGCTGGTGGCCTTTGTGTGCTCAATGTGTGCAGGGCTGACTGCTTGTACTGCACAGGTAGTGGTGGAGTTGTAGTGGTTGTGTATGAGCACATACAGGAGTATGCAATATGTTCTCCGGTGTCTCTGTGCCCAGCGGAAGTTGGATTATGGGCCTTGGGCTACAGAGTACCCTATGGAATATGGTTCATGGGATTTGTAGTTTCCTCATATATGATCTCATGCCTGTCTCCATGTTAGCCTCTGTTGAGCATCATTAGCAGGTGTCATACTTACCCAAGAGGCAAGTTTGCTTTTCTCGGTGTGTGTCCATGCATAAATCGTCCAGAGCAGTGGCTGATGGTCAGATATGCATCACAGGTCATCTGGATGTTCATGAAATAGTACTGTTTACGATTCCTGTATGCAGACTCCACTGCCTGGGGGGCACCAATGCCACATGCGTACAGTAAAGTGCTGCAATGACATGGAATGAGCAATGGCACGCACCTGGGCATGGGTGGTGGGGAACCATATGTGTCAATGGGCATGCCTCATGAGCGTGTCCAACACTTGCACCAACACTGTTGAGAATGTTTATTTATTTATTTATTGAATATTTGTAAGGTGCCCATACAACAAGTGGTGTTTCAAGGTGCCACAAGACAAAAAGGAGGGTGGGGGGGTGAACAAGGGAGAAAGATAGAATAATGGTCCTACTAAGCCTTCTGACATTCAGATTGTTCAAGTGCAGAACAAGAAGTGCGAGGGAGGGGGGAAAGTGCCGCTCTGTGCAAAAAACAAAGTGCTAAGGTGTGAGGGGAAGGGTGAAGGGGCGAAGTGCAAGTGCTAAGGGGAGGCAAAAGGGCAAGTGCCATGGAAAGCAGGTAAACACAGGGAAGGGGGTAGACAGGGCGGGCGACCTGGGCCCTGTAGTACTCAGAGGGAACCAGGCAGCTAGTATCTGAGGCAGAAGAAGGTGTTAGCAGGGGAAGGGGAGAGTGAAGGAGGAAGAGAAAAGGAAGGTCTCGAGGAGCTGCAGGAACTTAAGGAGATCCGGCTCAAACCTGAGAGGGGCAGGGAGATCATTCCAGAGGTAGGCACCTGTGGAGGAGAGACATCTACCTCCCACTCTTTGCTTAGAGAAGCATCTGATACACAGAGAGTTTGAGCTAGCAGATCGAAAGGCTTTAGCAGGGAGGTATTTAGGGAGAGAGAGTTGGATGTAGCGGGGTCCCATGCCTTAGAAAGCCGTGTGGATGATGCTGACTGATCCCCGTATAAACATCGGACGAAAGACGAGAAGGGATTAACGCAATGATTCAACAAACGTTGTGAGTTGGATTAACATCACAAGCGTATTGTAAAGTGTAATATAGATCAACGACTAGAGATAGGAGAAGAATTACACGGTGATGCCCAATAATTCTTTCCAATGAGGCTGCAGGATTAATCTCGAGAACCATATGGCAGTCTACAGTGAACACACATCTACCTTCCCGCAGAACAGTTGAATAACCAGCTGTGTTGCGAGGTTGAGAAGATTGTTTGTTCTTAAGCTGTTTGTGAAGAAAAGAGTATACACAAGTCGTGTGACCTGCTTTGTCGAGTTCCCCTGATGAAGTTGTTGTCAAATTTGTATTTACAAAGTCAGAAGGAAACATGTTGGGTTTGTTCACCAATGTATTGTAAAACAGTGTTGTATAATAAAGTATTGAGGAAATTTAGAACCTAGTTGGTAATACCCAAAGGATTTGCCCAATAAGTCTAGCAAAAGAATTTAATGAACATTCTTTAATATTAGGAGTTCTCTTGTTTATATCAGAGAGCAGTGGAAAAAACATTTTTTTTTGCTTTAGGTTAGTCTTTTGTAAAAAGACTAATTGTGTGTACGATTTATTTTTAATTGATTCAAAGGAAAGCTTGACTTGAACTTTCTGCACTTTTTGCACTTTTTTCACATATATCAACTTACGAAATGTTGTTTTTGTTTTCCTAAGAAAAAATTCTTTTATGTGATTTTAAGGAAATTGTTGTGATTAAATAAAATTGTAATATTTTAAAGTTGTGTACTTAATTCATAGAATTCAGCGCACAAGTGGCGCACGCGGCTGGCGCACAGTGTGCGCGTGCGAATCCCTGCGCCAGCCGCGTGCGCCAAAACCCATTTACGCGCACAGCGTATTCATGGATTCCAGCCACCAAAACCAGCCGTGGCGCATAGTGGCGCAGCGACCTTGCAGCAGCGCCAGTTACGCCCCCAAGAACGCCTTTCGCGCAGGGAAAAGCCATCAAAATCCCCAATCCAGCGCAAAGGGCTGCGCTAACCCTGTACCAGCACGGCAAGCGGGCTACGTGTATTCCAGGGGTTCACGTGAAGTCACTCACGCGATCGGGCCTGGGGGAGTGGGCTACGTGTATTTCAGGGGTTCGCGTGAACTTTTTCACGCGATCGGGCCTGGGGGAGCGGGCTACGTGTATTTCAGGGGTTCGCGTGAACTTATTCACGCGATCGGGCCTGGGGGAGCGGGCTACGTGTATTTCAGGGGTTCGCGTGAACTTTTTCACGCGATCGGGCCTGGGGGAGCGTGCTACGTGTATTTCAGGGGTTCGCGTGAACTTTTTCACGCGATCGGGCCTGGGGGAGCGGGCTACGTGTATTTCAGGGGTTCGCGTGATCTTTTTCACGCGATCGGGCCTGGGGGAGCGTGCTACGTGTATTTCAGGGGTTCGCGTGAACTTTTTCACGCGATCGGGCCTGGGGGAGCGGGCTACGTGTATTTCAGGGGTTCGCGTGAACTTATTCACGCGATCGGGCCTGGGGGAGCGGGCTACGTGTATTTCAGGGGTTCGCGTGAACTTTTTCACGCGATCGGGCCTGGGGGAGCGTGCTACGTGTATTTCAGGGGTTCGCGTGGTTCCACACGCGAATAGCCTGGGCGCGTGTATTTCAGGGGTGCGCGTGAAGTTCCACACGCGAATAGCCTGGGCGCGTGTATTTCAGGGGTGCGCGAGAAATTCTACACGCGATTTCAGCAGGGTACGTGTATTTCAGGGGTGCGCGAGAAATTCTACACGCGAATAGCCTGGGCGCGTGTATTTCAGGGGTGCGCGAGAAATTCTACACGCGATTTCAGCAGGGTACGTGTATTTCAGGGGTGCGCGAGAAATTCTACACGCGATTGGCCTGGGTACGTGGATTTCAGGGGTGCGCGAGAAATTCTACACGCGATTGGGCCTGTGCGAGTGGGGCAGTGTATTACGTGGGTGTGCGGGAAGTTGAAGAGGTGAATTGCCAGTGTGGGTCCTCCCAGGTCTCCCCTCTACCCCCTCCACGACCTCTGCAGGCAGCCCACACCACAGGGGACTACCCTGCACCCCTGGTCATGTCCCGCAGGCAGCCCATCCACCATGGGCATGCCCCCCAGCCAAGCCACATGTCCCCTTGCACCCCCACCCCCAGCAGGCCCCCACTCATGTCCCCTTGCACCCCCACCCCCCAGCAGGCTCCCACTCATGTCCCCCTGCACCCCCACCCCCCAGCAGGCCCCCAACCATGTCCCCTTGCACCCCCACCCCCCAGCACTGTGGGGCACCTGCCAGCAGGCCCCCAACCATGTCCCCTTGCACCCCCACCCCCCAGCAGGCCCCCAACCATGTCCCCTTGCACTCCCACCCCCCAGCAGGCCCCCACTCATGTCCCCTTGCACCCCCACCCCCCAGCACTGTGGGGCACCTGCCAGCAGGCCCCCAACCATGTCCCCTTGCACCCCCACCCCCCAGCACTGTGGGGCACCTGCCAGCAGGCCCCCACTCATGTCCCCCTGCCCCCAGGTCCTGACGAAACGCAATCATGGCAGTAATGGGCAGCATACCCAGCACAAACACCCAGCCAAGGATTGCATCCACCCACATAGTAGATGCAATTACATGATACAACCCCAATGGCAAGTATGTAAATGAACACATGTCCGTCACACACACATACACAATGGGTGCAAGTGAATGTCAAAACCCATATCATGACATGCATGAAACCAATGAGAAAATACCACAAATGTAAGTAATAAATATATGTATTAAAGATGAAAATGAAGTAAAGAAAAAAAACACACAACAATGGGGATGACAAAAAAATGGTCCATGTCCGAGAACTAATAGAAAAAATCAAAAAACAAAGGAATCCAAAAACTAATGTAGTCCAAAGCAAAATAATGGGGGGAAAAAATAAGGAAAAACCATTGCCTCATGGTGAACGGAAATATAAATCCAACAAATGTTTTCCAAACATCAAACTATGTACATGAAGATCCCAGGGTCCATGAGCCCAACACCATAAATAAAACCTACTACTACTAACTAATGAAAAAAATATATACAGAAAAGTGGCCATTGTCCGAGCGGTCCAAAAAAAACTTAAAAAATAAAGGAAACCTAACACTAACTAACTAAAGAACTATATACAATGGCAGCGGGCAAGTCCTGCGGCTCACTCTGTGATGTTGCCGGCCAGGGCATCATCGAACTCCATGTCGATGTCCCGGAGGCGGGAATCTGTCCTGGCCCCGAGGTCTCGCAGGGACAACCCCGTGTCCACCTCAAACTCCCTGCGAGCTTCCTCGAGGCACTCAGCCCGCCTCAACGCCCGACGCATGGAGAACTCCGCCCTGACCATGGTGAGCCGCTCCTCTTCCGCCCGCTGCCGCTCCGCACCTATCCGCTGGACCAACTGCTCCCACACGGAAGACACTGCCATCCCAGGGTTCTCCTGCCCTCCGGCCGATGCCTGCCCCTCTGATCTTGATGGCCCCGAGCCATGATGCCTCCCACGTCGAGCCTGCTGCTGCCTCCGACGCCACTGCCTCTGCCAGCACGACGGCATCCAGGCTGATGGAATCCACCGATGCCGTCGTGCACGTGCCCTGCCAGATGATGCCGGCACATCCTCCATCTGCAGGGGGACAGTTGCTGGTGTGTCCACCCCTGCTGGACCTTCGACTCTCGACTGTGGCAGGGATGGGGTCCCCACCGAGCTGGCTGCGTTGGTCGGGGCAGGTCCACAGGGGGCCCTGGTGGCATCTGGGCCGGAAGACGGCATGGAGCACGACTGGCGCATAGCCCCCACAGAGGAGGAGAGGGTCGCCAGAAGGCCACACACATGTAGGAAACCCCCGACCATGGCGGCTCCCAAATGGTTCACGTACGCAGGGTGCTCTTCGGGATGATGTGCATGCTCCTCCCGGGAAGCATGCACCTCATCACGAATGCCAGCCGTGCGCAACGCGACACCAATCAGGACCCTCTCCACACGGCCAGGGGTCCCCTCGTCCGCAGGTAGAGGAGTGTCAGATGACATGGACATCTCCCCTACCTGCGGACGGGCCTGGGATGGGGCATCCCTGCTGGTGCATGGTGGTGCAGTCACAGTGTCAGGGACAGTGACATGCACAGGCACCTCCACGGCGACCTGTGCTGCCTCCTGCCCCTGGCCCTGGACTGCACCACTTGCACCATCGGGGATGCCCCCACCAGGCCCCATGTGTGGCTCAGTAGCGGCCTCCTCCCCCTCTGTGGAAACCACCAACCTGGATGTCTCCACGCCGTCTTCCGCCGGTGCAAGCCCCTGTGGGGGCTCACCCACCCCTTCCGCTGCAGCCGTGGCGGCATCCCCGCCGCTCTGCTCCACAGCGCCTTCTCCGCCCTCTTCTTCACTTGCCACTGTGTAGAGGGAGACATAGAACACAAGCATCAGGGTACTGTACAATGGTCCCCTAGACAGGAAGCAACAGCAGATGAGTGGCACTGTCATACATCACTTCCATCATGTCCCTCCACAACACATGGGTCAGTGCAGGCAAAACACATACAGTAACAGGCATGGCGCATGCCATGGACATTGGCATACATGACCAAGGGACTCATGATTCATACAATGTTGGTTTTGAAACTCACATGCATCATGGGTCTTGCCATCAAATGCACACACCTCACCGTAGTTCCATCCATCTGGCCTCGTACACCACAGACGCAGTGGATACAAGGATGACTAGGCTGCATCAGTGAATCTGAACATTGTCACAGACATGTGTCATGCATCCATGGCATTTACAAGTCACAGACACGCAGGTCAGACACACACACATGGACACCATACGTGTACATGGGACCAGCACCCATCCCTCACCCCCACCCATGTCCAGGAACAGAGACTGCCATGCTTCCATGTGTCCATTCCGCACAGAGCCCCCCATGTTGCAATAGAACACATGCACCAACCATGTGGTTCACACATCACTGTACTCACATGCCTGACCATGATGTCCCTGCACACACACATACGTACATGGCCTATGTCACACATACAGGCAGGTATCAGACAACCAGCACACTGCAACATGCCCTGTCTCACACAGTAATGCTTGGCCACTTACCGGCCAACTCCAGATGGGACTGCCTCCGAAGGATCTGGGCGTGGAGCGCTGGGTCTACGCGTTCCAGGACCCTCATCTGGATGTCACTCAGGCGTGCCCGGCCCCCCTCCGCGAGGCGCCGGGCCTTATTGAGGGTCCTGGCCCTCAAGTCCTCCCAGCGCTTCTTGATGTGCTTGATGTCGCGGGTTGCCACCCCCTCCGCGTTGATGGCAACCACTACATCGTCCCAGATCCTCTCCCGTCCTTCCTTGTTGGCGCGTGGTCTTCCGAAGAGGGCATCATAATGCCCCAGGACATGCTCCACCAGGACACCAACTTCCTTCTCACTGAAGCTGGTGGCCCTCTGCCTCTCTGGCTGGGGGTCGCCACTGATCTCAGATGGTGCTTGCCCCGACATGGTGACCCCCGAGGCAGGCGTGGGTGGGCAACTGGGTCCTGGGGCTGGGCTGTGGAGCGATGGTATCCCAGTCGGGAGTCTACTGTTCCAGCAGGGGTGGACACAGCAACTGGACCCCTGCAGATGGCTGATGTGCAGGCACCAAATGGCAGGGCACGGTGGCAGCAGGCAGGCAGGAGCAGATGGCACGTGGGAGGCTGCTCGGGGCACTGGGGGGCAGTAATTCGGCCTTCTGGGCAGGAGCGTGGTCTTCCGTGTGTTTTCGCGTGGCCAGCTTGATACGGAGGTATTTGGCACGTGAAAAATCTGCACGTCAGCGTGTAATTCGAGGAAAGGCCCTTAGCGCATAAGCGCGTCAGCACGCGTTCGCGATTTCATTGGACCAAAGGCTTTTACAGCGTAAGCGCGTCTGTGACGTTTTGCGCACGGGCGTTGCCCTGGCAGGGCTTGGAGATCCCGCGTGCCTTTATGTTCTGTACGTGCTTTTCGTGCGGTGCGTGTGTTTTCCATCCGTTGGGGTTCACACGCTATTACTTCACAGCGGGTGTTGGCTACGCGTTCTACTACACGCAAGGCAGACGGTGAGTGGTACCCTGCTCCCCCAGGCCCGATCGCGTGAGAAAATTCCTGCGCACCCCTGAAATACACGCGCCCAGGCTATTCGCGTGTGGAACTTCCCGCGCACCCCTGAAATACACGTAGCACGCTCCCCCAGGCCCAATCGCGTGACAAAGTTCACGCGAACCCCTGTAATACACGTAGCCCGCTCCCCCAGGCCCGATCGCGTGAAAAAGTTCACGCGAACCCCTGTAATACACGTAGCCCGCTCCCCCAGGCCCGATCGCGTGAAAAAGTTCACGCGAACCCCTGTAATACACGTAGCCCGCTCCCCCAGGCCCGATCGCGTGAAAAAGTTCACGCGAACCCCTGTAATACACGTACCCCGCACAATCGCGTGTGTCACTTCCCGCGCGCCCCAGAAATAAGCGTAGCCCGCTCCCCCAGGCCCGATCGCGTGAGAAACTTCACGCGAACCCCTGAAATACACGTAGCCCGCTCCCCCAGGCCCGATCGCGAACCCCTGAAATACACGTAGCCCGCTCCCCCAGGCCCGATCGCGTGAGAAACTTCACGCGAACCCCTGAAATACACGTAGCCCGCTCCCCCAGGCCCGATCGCGTGAGAAAGTTCACGCGAACCCCTGAAATACACGTAGCCCGCTCCCCCAGGCCCGATCGCGTGAGAAAGTTCACGCGAACCCCTGAAATACACGTAGCCCGCTCCCCCAGGCCCGATCGCGTGAGAAACTTCACGCGAACCCCTGAAATACACGTAGCCCGCTCCCCCAGGCCCGATCGCGTGGGTAAGTTCACGCGAACCCCTGAAATACACGTAGCCCGCTCCCCCAGGCCCGATCGCGTGAGAAAGTTCACGCGAACCCCTGAAATACACGTAGCCCGCTCCCCCAGGCCCGATCGCGTGAGAAAGTTCACGCGAACCCCTGAAATACACGTAGCCCGCTCCCCCAGGCCCGATCGCGTGAGAAAGTTCACGCGAACCCCTGAAATACACGTAGCCCGCTCCCCCAGGCCCGATCGCGTGGGAAACTTCACGCGAACCCCTGAAATACACGTAGCCCGCTCCCCCAGGCCCGATCGCGTGGGAAAGTTCACGCGAACCCCTGAAATACACGTAGCCCGCTCCCCCAGGCCCGATCGCGTGAGAAAGTTCACGCGAACCCCTGAAATACACGTAGCCCGCTCCCCCAGGCCCGATCGCGTGAGAAAGTTCACGCGAACCCCTGAAATACACGTAGCCCGCTCCCCCAAGCCCGATCGCGTGAGGAAGTTCACGCGAACCCCTGAAATACACGTAGCCCGCTCCCCCAGGCCCGATCGCGTGAGAAACTTCACGCGAACCCCTTAAATACACGTAGCCCGCTCCCCCAGGCCCGATCGCGTGAGAAAGTTCACGCGAACCCCTGAAATACACGCAGCACGCTCCCCCAGGCCCGATCGCGTGAGAAAGTTCACGCGAACCCCTGAAATACACGTATCCCGCTCAATCGCGTGTGTAACTTCCCGCGCAACCCCGAAATACACGTGCCCCCCTCGCACAATTGCTGTATGTTGCCACTTTTGTAATGCGCAGGGACGCTACCGCCTGCCTTCGTGTGGTGGACGTGTATCGGCTTGTGCGTGTCTTTCGCTGTGCGTGGCTTTGCCCTATTCGGTTCCATGAATACGTGTGGTTCGGGTGCGTGTGGGCGTTCCCTCTGCTTCCCTGCAGTACATCCCCAGTTACGCCCTTGTTTTCGCAAGTTGTTCCCCATTCCGCGCGTTACGCCCCGTGTTCCGCCCACTTTCTAGTGTATGCGCAGAGGTTGTGCGCTTTCACTGTGCGCGTCGCGCACGTCTTTCGGGATGTTGCAGTGACGTGTGCGCCATGCACGGGTTTGGCGCACATCCCGAGGAAGACACGCGCAGGGACTTCCATGTATCGCACGCGTGCGCGTGCGCCTCTTTTTTTCCGCTTGCGCCTGCTTGCGCCTCCTTGCGCCTGCTTGCGCGTAGATTTTCGGCGCACGTTTGTTCCATGAATCGGCCCCGAAATGTTTTACGCAGACCCACATTTGTTAGAGGACTGCAGTATATGATCTGATCCGCCCATAGAAACTACAGCACAAAGGCCATGAGATTCCTTTAGTTCAGAAGTATAGCACATGATTTAGTATGGGGATGAATACTGCGGCCATTAAGTCAACCCCATTGTCTTTCTTTTGGTTTGGTTGTGATGCAGAGGGTCTTTAATTTAATCCTAGCAGCAACCAGGAGCCAGTGGAGAGAAATTAGGGCTGGAGAGATGTGGTTCCTGGGCTTGAGGCCGCCAAGAATAAGTCTTGTAGCCCTATTCTGGATTAGTTGAAGAGGCCAAAGGGAGGATGAAGGAAGATTGAGGAAGAGGCTGTTACAGTAGCCAGGCCTAGAGACGACCAGAGCTCTGGTGACATCGAGATTCTGGGGGAAGGTGAGGAAAGGGAGAATACCTCTGAGGAGGTGCAGCTGAAAGTGGGCCTTCTTGGCAAGGTCCGCAATCTGAGGAGAGAAGGAGAGAGGAACCAAAGATAACACCAAGGTTTTTTGCCTCACAAGAGGATAAGGGTAGGGGACCCATAGAGGTCAGCCAGAGGGAGGGAGGGAAGATGGGAGATGGGGTCCCAATTAAAAGGATCTCAGTCTTAATGACATTAAGGCAGAAATCATTGGCAGTGCACCATGACTGAATGGCAGTTAGACAGTCAGGGATGAGAGGAGAGGAAGAGGAGGAAGGGGCAGGAGGCCCGGCGGAGAGCTGCATGTCTTCTGCATAACACTAGAAGTGAGGAGAGAATCAAGAGATCAAGTGGGCCAAGGGTGCAAGGTAGATGTTGAAAAGCCACGGCAAGAAGATAGAGCCTTGAGGGATGCCGCAGGTGGAGAGTGTGATAGGGGAGAGAAAAGGGCCCAGTTGAACCTGGGAAGGTTGGTTGGAGAGGAAGGAGGTCAACCAGTCCAGTGATAGGCCCGTGAAGCCAAGGGTTTCATAGAGCCGATTGACACAGTGACATGATTGACCATGTCAAAGGCGGAGGAAATATCCAGGAGGATAAGAACAGAAGGAGAATTAGAGTCACGATTAGAGAGCAAGTCATCACAGGTATTCAGTAGACCAGTTTCCATGCCTCTTGCAGCTCTGAAGCCAGACTGGTGGTCGTGGAGACAGCTGAAAGATTTGGTATGTTGGATTTGTTTGGAGATGGCAGCTTCTCCATGAGTTTGCCCAGGAAGAGAGTAATGGAGATAGGGAGATAGTTAGCAGGGCAGGAGGGGTAAGAAGAGGGCTTTGTAAGGAGGTGATGCACAAGGGAGTGCTTGAGGGGTTGTGGGAAGGAGCCAGTGGCAAAGGAGTCGATAAAGAAATCAGTCTGGGAAGTCGCAAGGGAGGAAATGTTGTCCTTGATATTTCTAGAGGAGCAGAGGAGCATCTGTTTGGAGGAAACTTTCACAAAGAGGACTAGTCTAGAGACCGCATCCGGTGCAATGGGAGAGAAGGAGGAGGGAGGTAGGGAAGGGGAGACGGGAGTCAAGGGAGGCTTAACCGCTGTGGAGGGAGGAGGAGGGTGGAGGAGAGCGTATAGAATATGTACTGGGTTTTGGAGAGGCACAGATGGGCAGGGATGGCAGGGGAGATGTGGAGACTGCAGAAAGATTGTCGAGTTCCTTGCAGATTTTGAACAGTTCGCCAGAGTTGTTAGTGGCCCTGAGATGCGGACTTGGTTGTGAGCCCTCTTCTTCGAGTGAATGGAGAGTCTGTATTGCCTTTGGAGCAGGCGACAGGCTAGTTGGTCAGAGGATACGTCTGATGCCCACCACTGCCACTCAGCCCCTCAGCACTTACGTTTTAGAGAGTTTATGTTGGAATCATACCAGGTGTTATGCTTGGAGGTAGGCTTTTTTCAGATCCTCATCACAGGAGCTTGATTATCCAGGGTGTTTGTGATAGATTTGCAAGGGCAGAGTCAGTGTGGCCGTCCGTGGCAGTAGTAGGTGGGAAAATGAAGGTGGCAGCAAAGGCAGCAACTGACATTCACTTCATTAGTCGAATGACGGAGAAAGAGACAGGCTGTGCAGGCAGAGACTTTGAAGGGGGACCTAAGAGATGCAGTTGAGAAGACAGGAGGGAGTGGTCAGACCAGGAAAGAGGAGTAGTGAGAAGGTTCAAGATAGGAATGTCTGGGATGAGAGCATCAAGGTATGTCGGCAGAGTGCGTCATACCAGAGGGATGAATGATGAGGGAAAGAACATTGCAGAGGCGGAAGAGTCCGGTGGCCATCTGGGAAGAGTCAAGGTGAATATTGATGTCACTGAGGAGGAGAAGTTTGGAGGTAGATGCAAGAAGGGAAGTGTTGCTATCAGACTATTCAGAGAGGAAGAGGGTGACCGGACCAGAGGTCCTGTAGATGGTGGCAAGAGTCAGTGAAAGGGTTGGAGAGACCCAGAGCCTGCAGACGAGGCATTCAGAGGAGGAGTAGGACTGAGTGGGAATGATAGTGGCAGGGATCCAGTCAGGGAAGATCAAGGCCACTCTGCCTACAGACCGGTTAGGATAGGCTCTTAAAACCCTCAGTCAGCAGTGTGTCAAAAGCAGTGGCAGAGCTGGCAGTGAACCACGTTTCACTGAGGGTGGGAATATCGAAGTCAAAGTCTTTGAGATGGAGACAGATATCAGAAGCATGATTGACGGCGGAGGGAGAGTTGAGGGTCGCTAGGTGGACCTTTTTATCATTTTTGAAGGTCTCCCAAGGGGGGTACAGGGACGTGGTACGCCCATCGGAGGTGGAGAAGGGGCAGGGGGGGTGGCAGCCATAGGAGTTGTGGGAGAAGGCAGAAGTTGATGAGAGACAGAAGATGACTAGCAAGAAGGAGAAGGTTGGGCTGAGCACCCTGGGACATAACAGTGCCATTGTGATAGACATTAATGATGCACCTGGAGGATGCAAACCCCGCCAACAGTACTTCTCATCTGGTGCCTCCAATAATGGGAGACAAGGAGAGAGGACAGAGACCATATGTGAAGTCCATAGGTCCTAGGAGGGAGCGACAAAAAGGATGTCAGCAACAGTCTGCCTGGAAGAAGCGTTGACGTAGATGGGCAGGCCTAGATTGGAGACCTGGAGATCTTTCGTAACCTTTTTCCTTCAAGGCTTTGAGAGGGAGGTAGGATAGCTGATAGAGTAGCAGTTAGAGTAAATAGGGGCGATAGAAAGCACCATGGAGGGAGAGGGCAGACACATGGAAGAGGTGGGGAGAGAGATGGAAAGAAACAGCACAATGCACAATGAACTCACCAGGTGACCTATCAGCAAGACAGGCGCAGATGAGTCAGGTGCACGATGTCCCACAGGTCACCAAAAACGGGGTATTGGACTGTTCCAGCAGCAGAGGAAGAGGAAGGCGAGCTCAGAAGAACTTCAGACTCTGTTCTCTGGCTGTTCAGTGCTTCTCTCAGGCGTCAGGTTTTAGCAGCGGTCTATGAAATGTTTCACAGCTGTCTCTCCGTCATGTTGTGGGTCTGGAAGGATGCGCGAAGGATTCTCCTTGCCATGGTCAGTACCACAAACACTATTCCCACCACATCCTTGATGCCAATGGCACCCTTTCCTCTTAATAGGGCTGATTGACACCTGCTGCCCTGAAGGGGCACTTCGCAGCGAGTGTGTTGACCTGTAGGGCTTCAGATAACTGTAACATAACAATGATGAAATGCAGCTGTCACATCACATAAAACCCACGCGCACTCTACGAATGATTTCACAACATATGCAACTCCCAAGACTTGATAGCAGTTGGAGTTCAGAAAGCACATAGCACAAATACACCTGTGAGCATAGCCACAGGCAGGTCTGGGAGGTTCCCACAGATCCAGCATCAATATAACATTTGGCATGTGGCAAAGTCTGGTCAAGAATGTGAATGCTGCAGTCTAGGAATACACTCTGTGTTCTTTTTGATGATTAGAAGCTCCTTAATACCAGCATTAAGGATAAACCTTGTCATTCCTCCTGGCCCACGGCCCACTTCGCAATCATAGGCGATATTTAAATTGCCAGACTTTCTCACTATTTTATCTATAAGCTTTAAATGAAGAAGAACATTCCGGGAAAACTGTTTCTGAGCTCAAAGGTTGAATAATGTTATGAGGTCTCAAACAGTTGGCAGTGGAGGCAAACGGAAAGTGGCTATCTTTCCTGAAACTGTCATGTTTAGAAATGTTTCCAATTTCCGAGTCTTAAGAGTTAAATGCAGAGGGTGCAAGAATACAATACATCGAGAGCCATTGATTCAAGGACACTTTGCTGAAGGTGACTGTTTACTCCCATCATGTTCTCCATGATTTGCCTATCCCTCTGTGGCCTTCTCAACCGGATATATGGGGTGAAGGAGTCCATCCTCCCACAAGTGCAGTGCCCTTGCTAGAGCAATACTGTCATCATTAGCAGGTTCTCTCAACCCCTCCGAACATCCGAGCTTCTCTTTCACCAACTCTGCGTCTCCCCACGGGCAATGGGCAGCTGCGGGATGGCAAGCACCCCTTCAGCCCTTCTCCCTGTCTGCATCCCCTCCACAGTCTATCCACGTTGCAAGGATGTTGAGTTCTTCACTCCAAGACCTCCCTCCAGCGGAATGCCCCACTGAGCAACACCGCTCACAACCAATTTCTCCACCACCGTACGTGGCGGAGCCCAGTAGAGAAGGGAATTAGGGGTCAATGAGTGGGTAGACCAAGCGGGGCCTCTGTGGACAGCAGGTAGGGCCGGTAGTTAAGTTAACAGTTTTAGAGGCTGGGACACCAGTTTATGCAGTGGTGGGATTGCAGTTCTGATGTTTATGACACTCTGGAGATCTACCTGTGTCAGGGTCAGCAGGTCTCCTATGGTGTTCCTTTACAAGCAATATAGCAAGACCAATAGTCCATCAGTCAGAGACCAGGGGGATGGATGGACATGTGACATGGACGGCCTCCACAGCACGTCTCCTCCATCTTTGTGCTACCTGTATCCTTCTATGTAGTGGCCTTGCATTCTGCTGGAGCTCCATGAACACCAGCAGGTTGCGGATGCCGTAATTCACTTCTGGTGGTGGCTGCATGTTGCTTGGTAAAGTATGTTTGGGGAGGGTGCAGTCTTAAATACACTTTAGAGCGTATTATTGGCACTTGTGCTTGATTCCCATCACCTGGATGCTTTTACCTCCACCTTTTGAGTGGAGATAACTCAACCAATTTTTGGGTAGTATTTCGGCAGTAATATCACTTATAATATGGCGGAATTACCATTTATTTGTCTGGCGGTAATTCAGCCGGTGGTGATTCCACCGGGGCAGATTCCACCAATTATTGTCAGAATTTCCACAGGCTGAAATTCTCCCGGGCCAATTCCGTCGGGTGAATTAGTCCTGGTTTTCAGTGTCCTGTAATTTGGCATAGTGGTAAAAGAGGCATTAACAAGTTTACCGGCAATGTTACCACTTACAGCCAAACTCGCAAAGAGGGCCTAAGTCTTTGACCGTTTTGGGGAGCAAAAGGATTGCTGGGAGTACAAGGTGAGTTGACACTGCAGAGGATGGGTGCTAATTCAATCGGATAAGTAGAGGAGTAGTAGTAAAGAGTGGAAGAGGAAGGGGGAGAGGTGGTGAACAGAAGGAAGGTTGGGGAGGGAGGGGAGGGAGAGGAAGGAGGGCAGGCTGTGAGAGTGTCACACATTTTAGAGATGTTAGATGAAAAGTAGTGCGCAAATTCATTAGCAGAAAGGGAGGAGGCAATGGGTATTTGCTTGGGAGGCGTGAGCGAGGCTTGGAGGATAGAGGAAGGTTTTCAGTGGTGATTGCGAAGGGAGATTAGGTTTGTGAAATAGGAGGATTTGACAGATTCCAGTGCAGAGGTTAGAGCTGCAAGGGCTTTTTCGTAGCCTAGGAATAGGGTAGGTGTCTATAATTTGCCCCAGTGTCGTAGGTTACTGAGCATGTTTGTTTTGAGGGTCTGAATTTCTCAAGTTATCCAAGGCTGTGGACGGGGACAAGAAGGTGTGAATGTGCGTGCAGGATAGTGTTAGTCACATGGATTCATAAGAGCATAGTGAGAGTCAGAGAAAGCAAGATTAATGGGAGAAGCATGAATAGATGAAAGAGACAGGAGGGAGGTCCTCACTTCATCAAGTTATGGGGCAAGAGAGCCCTGTCTGAACTTCCTCTTAGCCAGTAGAGAGGGGAGCTGAGGAGAAGGTGGAGGGAAAGAGATGTTGAAGTGAACAATGGAGTGATCAGAGGGAGAGGCATCAATGGAGAGGTCAGAGTAGGAGAGTGAATTAGAGAGGAAGCCCAGGTCAAGAGAGTTCCCACCAGAGGGTAGGCTGGTCAAGGATGGAGTAGAAAGAGTAGTCAGAACGGAGGACGTTGAGTTCAAGGCAGTTGGCTGCAGAAGACTTGGGCAGGTTAAAGTCCTCCAGCACAAGAATGGGGATGTCGATAGGAAATGACTCAAGGAGAAAGGTCCAATCAGGGAAGAAGGAGTTGAGAGGACCAAGGGGTCAATAGCGAGCCAGAACAGTGAGAGGAGTAGGAGTTAGGAGTTGAATAGTGGCATATTTAACAGAGGCAGTGTTTATGTCAGACGGGGTAGAGGGGCAGAGTTAAGGGCCTTATTGATAAGGAACCCCACACAACAGGTGGGGAGAGTTGGAGAAGGTGGCAGAGTCAGTGTGGAGAGTTTCTAGGGTAGCAGAATCATGAGGACAGATCGAAGTTTCTTTGATCCCTAGAAGTGAAAGTTAAGGGTGGTAAGAGTCCACATGGTCAGTGATGTTGGAAGACTTGTTGCAGAGGGATTGTGAATTCTAGAGACCAAGTGAAAGAGGACTAGGAGGTGGGGAGAGGAGCAGGTATTGTGCGGTAAGTGAGGAGGATAGATGAGGTTGGAGATGCTGGGAGCACGGGAGCATCTTCTTTGAGGGGTGCAGGTGGATGGGGAAATAAAGAAGATGGGGATGCCTGAGAGTGATGGAGAAGTTACACCATGTTGACGCTCAAGGCTATGAGAGAACGGAAGGAGAAGCATGAGTGCATTTGACCCTTAGCTGCAGTCCGGGCTTGATGGCCAGTGAAGACTTGTGTCAGGCAGTGTCTCACTGACACAGTGAGCCAATCAAAATACCCCCAAATGCTTCCATACTTGCAGGCACACTTGAGTCCTGGGTGTTGTAGGCTCAGGGAGCTTCCTTTGGGAATTACCTTTGGACAGGCAGGACCCTCTGATGGTGCAGACGGTCCTCTGGTAAAACAGTATGCAGCCCCTGTAATCTCTACTACATTTAGCACCCATGGGGCTTGAGTGAGTCAGCTTTCTCCAAATCTGGGTTGAATCTAATGAGGTCAGCACGCGTTCGAAGCAAGCTGAGTGCTCAACACACCACCACTGCTATTTCCGCTCTCTCCCCGCTACCCTGCCCTAACTCTCCCTGCTCTTCCCTGTACCTCGGGGTCATCTTCGACTCCACTCTCTCCTTCTCTCCTCAGATATCCGATGTTTCTAAGAAGTCACACTACCAGCTGCACCTCCTCAGAGGTATCCTTCCTTTCCTCTCCTTCCCCCAGAAGCTCACTGTCTCCAGAGCCCTGGTTCTCTCGAAGCTGGACTACTGTAACAGCCTCTATCTAAATCTGCCTGCCTCAACTCTCTGCCCTCTGCAACTCAGCCAGAACAGGACTGCGAGACTTGTCCTTGGCCTTAAGCCCAGGGACCGTATCTCTCCCGGACTGAAATCGCTACCCTGGCTCCCAGTGGCTGTGAGGATTAAGTTCAAAACCCTCTGCATTGTCCACAAGGGCTTCTGGGGCCTGGGGCCAAAATACCTTCAACTCTCTCTTCCCAAATATCTTCCTTCTCGAGCTCTTCGCTCATCCGCCTCCAACTCCATCAGGGTCAGCCGCTTCTCCAAGCAACGAGTTGGGGGTAGATCGCTGTCCGCAGCAGGGGCCTCCCTATGGAACAGCCTTCCTGCCTCCCTGAAACTTGAGAAGAACTATCTCCGGTTCCGGAAGCACCTCAAAACCTTCCTCTTTGCTTCAGCTTTCTCTCCCAATCTCCCCTGCTAATTTACTGAAACTGCACTGATTCCGCAACTGGGCTACTCACCGATCTTGGTCCTTGGCCCAGCCACTCTCCCCTGCACTGCCTCCCTGGCAACCCCTGCACTGCGGGACTGTCTCTGTATCCCTACAACCCCCCTTCCCAGCACTTGTCTGCACTTACCTTGCACTTGCCACCAGCTGGCCCTTATTATTTTATCTAGTATTCTACTAACCCTGTACTGCACTTCCCCTCTCCCTTTCCCCCTTGCACTTTTCCCTTCCCCTCTACCCATGCACTTGCGCGATCTGAATGACACCTGGCCTAGTAGGAAAGTTGTCTGTCTCCCCTTGTTCCCCCTCCCTGCCTCGTCGCGCTTTGAAACACTTGTGTATAGGCGTGTTACAAATGCCATATCATATCATATAATATCATGCCCCACACCATCTGAACAGGCCCCTTGATGAAAATGATGCGAGTACTGGGGCATCTAACAGTAGTGCCTGACAAATGCCTAATACTTGTACACAAGCCAAAACAGTTGGCATTGCCAATGCTTCTGTTTAACAGGACTTCAGTGAAGGACACGCATAGTGCTCATAAATACAGTGGTTGAAGGCAGAGCTAGTTAAGACATTTCTATTACACCAGAAGAGGGCTTACAACTCCAATAAAGTCACTATCAGAAGACTGCTTTGAAAAAACACTGGCAGGCACTTCGAGCTCAAAGATTGATGGTAAGGCTTGAATAAAGAGAGCTCAATGAGTTCCCATGGGAAGATGTTTTCTGTTAGGAGGGGCAGAAGCTGGGTGGGAATGGCATTAGGGATTAGGATGGCCATGGGCATTCATGGGTGGGTAAATAACCAAACAAAACCTACAAGCTCTGAGCCACTCCTTAAATGCCATTTCTTCCTATCTGTACTCTAATGCAATCGTTTCTGATTTTTAGGTGTCGCAAGGGACACCTTAAGAGCCCAAACTAAAAATATCAATGCGCCAGCGGTTGGCTCCCTGGTGCTGATAGCACTAGTACACCATCATGCTGGTTTCAGTGGCCAGCCACGGGGCCAGAGCCCGGAGAAAAGACCTTCACATCGTCCTGGACTATAATTTGGGCCTTGAGCCGTTATCAGTCAGTGAAGCTCACGGAAACGGATTAGTTTGTAAAATCATAAAGTATTTTTATTAGTGCAAAATACAAACATTTTATTTTATCTGGTAATATACTTTACACCTTTTATTTAACACACATGAGGACTTAATCCATAGAGTAATTAATAAGCAAATATGGTAACCCAAACTGAGGAGGCCACATTTCCCTGCCTTGGGTCTTTTGCAGAGCATAAAAGTCCATTTCTTTCTCCGCGCCTGAGCTGCATCAGGAGGATTTTGATTATGAGAAAAAACGATCAAATTAAAAATCACTCACTGCCGCAAAATGCTAAAATATTGAACAATAATTTGATAGTCATTTTTCTCAATAAAATGTCACAATTCAGCATGAAAAACACAACCCATTTTTCCTGTTGACCAACTGGGCTCAAAGAGTGCCAAGCGTCTGCATGCATTCACTGGGCGAGCCATTTTCATTTTTTATGGAGAAAAAAACGTATATTTTTAAATCCAGCAATTACATTTTCATTCGAACAGAAAACATATACTGGACAAATAATACAATGTTTTCAATGGAAAAGTTCACGTTTTCTTCTAAAAGATTCGTCATTAATAAGATGGATCGGCTGTATGTCCAGTCTGAGCATCGTTTATCTTTCAATTCATGACTTCACATACAAGAGCATCTGTATTAGTTGTGCTCAGTAAAAACATCATTATTTAAATGAGGGTTCATTCATTAATCATTAGGAGCTCTGCTCACCGCGGAACATCTCAAGCCTTAACGATGTATGCACTCATGTTCAGTGCATTTGAATGTCCAGCCCTCAGCAATATTTTTACAACCATATGCATTTTACTTCAAGGCTGGAACAAAGAAATGTGCGTTTGTGACATATATGTGTTTCATGAGTGCAACCAATTTATCCAAAAGGGGTTCCACTGTTAAGATGTCCGAATTTACATCTTTAAACATTTGCACCAGTGCCTTCGCATATCTTTCTTTCCTGTGAGGCAAGCCGCCCCCCTTCATTTTTTGTTACATACTCCTTTGCCATTTTCTTCTTCTTAGTATTATTATTGTTATTAAACGATTCTTATTTTTCGCAGCACGTCCATAGTCTCGAGACGATAGCTCAGGGGCAAGGTGCTCGCCTTGGAAACAGGACAACACGGAGCACCACAGGTTCGATACCCGGTCGGGGCTTAGACTATCATATCATAGCACTCAGTGTGAACATAAAACAAAAAAACAGTACATGCAATACGTGAAAGTGAGAAGCGAATCGGAGGAGCCCGTAGTTATCCACGAATGGTAATCTAGGCCTTGGAGTTAAAGAGGAAGGTCTTATTGGCCTTTTTGAAATTAGGGAGGCCTGAGATATTTCACAGGTCAAGCGGGATGGAATTAAAAAGAGGAGACGCGCAGGTGTCAAAACTGGCGACCCCAAAGTTCTTTAACTTGTATCTGAGCGAATGTAGTTTATTACGTCAGTTTTAACTCAGAAGACGTGTGGGTTCGGGCCTTCTGTAGCCTCTGCATCAGATAGACTGGGGCGTTCCTGGGAAAAACATTTGTGTGTTAAAGATTTCACGGGAGATCTGGTGGTGGACAGGCAGACAGTGCAAGGATCTCCTGGCCTGGGTAACGTGATCTGTTCTGGCCAGTCCACACACAGCTCTCCCAGCTCCATTTTGAGCCAGCTGTAGTGTTTTTATGTTACTTTTGGAAGTGCCTGCGAGAAGACTGTTGCAATAATCGATTCTTGAATGTATAAGTGCTGTGGGCAGCATTGATACATTAGCAACTGATAAGTATGGATCATTTGCCTAATCAATTTCGTTGTGTAGGCACATGAAGCTTTAATTTGCATAACATGCTTTTTCATGTTTAAGCTTGAATCAAGGTGGACTCCAAGCTTTTTCACCCAGAGGCTAACTTGAATTATACAGTCCACAATTTTGAATTGGCTGTACTTGGCCTCTAGCTTTTTTATTTATTGGCTAGAACCTACCAACATCAGTTCAGTCTTGTTATTCTTTACGGCCAACAAGTTGGTAGTCATCCATCCTTGATTCAAGTTGTATGTCTGGTTAATTTAGTTTGTGTCCCTCTCATAGTCGCCCATCATATCAAAGACCACCTGGGTGCTGTCAGCGTAATTGGTGTATGTAACACCAACACTGTCCATGAGGTCAAAGATCAGACTGGTGTATATATTAAACAGGGAGGGGGAGAGACAAGCCACTTGAGTAACTCCACAGGATAACAATTCAGGAGGCGCTTGCAAACCATCACTGGTCACTGTGGCCATCGGTGGACCTAGGAAAGAGGCCATCCAGGATATGACAGATTCAGAGCAATTTACGACTTTTTTCAACCTCTCAAGCAGCAGGGCATGATACAAGATCAAATGCTGCCGAGTGATCGAGAAGCATTAGTAGAGCAACCTGGCCAGAATCCACAATATTGGCAAGATTTATCCGTAAATCGAGCATAGCGCACGGAAACCACACTGTCGGGTGCTTAGAAGACCCTATTTATTTATGTGATCCTGAAGCTGCAGATACGCTGCCCTGCCCGGGAATTCTAATAAAAAAGGGACGTTAGTAAAAGGCCGGTAATTACCCGCAAGCTCAGGATCTAGAGTTTCCTTTTTCAGAATGGGAGGAGTCCGTGCATCCTTGAGGACTGGAGGCACCACTAATGTGTGGATTGAAGACTTAGCTATCTTGGTGATGTGAGGCACTAAGCAACCAATAGCATCCTTAAGGATGCTAGCTGGGCGCACATCTCAAACAGACTTTTGATGATGTTCCTCAAATCATACTCAGAGATTTGTTTGAGCCTAAATTCAGGAGTTACACTGTGATGCTCATTCAGGCAGTTCATGTTGTTCATCACATAATTACCTAAATAAGGCGGGTTCATATGATGAGCGTCAATGGTAGCTCCATGAGATTTTATTTTCATTGTGAAACCAAGTTGGATTTCAGTGCACCATTTGTCACTTTTTCTTAATCTAGCGGCACCAACACATCTTTTTCCCCTCAATCTCTCTAAGAATGGAGAACAATTCTCTAGGACTTGATTTGGCCTTAGGTATCCTGCTTTCAAAATGGTGTCTTCTGGCTGTGAAGATAGCGTTTTTAAACATCTATTTTGCTTGTTCCTGAAAAATGTTCAAAGCAGATGTTAATGCAGAGATGCAAAGTACCCATTACCACCAATGGTAAAATAATGCCAATTTCCGTAGAAAGGGGAGAACACTGCCCCTGCGTAAAACACTCGCAATGCGTTTACTGCAAGTGTGTAGAGGTCTCTGCCGCTGGCTATGAATCCATTCACGCCCATGGTTTTGTTTAGGTTCTCAAAAAATGTAATTTTGAAAACGAGGCCGAAAATATTATGTCTGAGATTCATGAAGTGCAAACATCTGCGCTAAATGGGTATCTTAGCCGGAATTGAAAAGAAGTGCTGTGGCACGATGGTTTAGGAAAGAGTGAAGTTTGAAAACATGTTCAGAGTTTGAAAAGATTTCAGTGAATAGCGCTGGGGAAATGGAGAGGTGTCTATTTGAGAGTGTGTAGAACCTTATAAAGTATCCCCTTCCCACCCACGCCAATTCTGGACTTTTTGACTCTGAACTGTGACTAGTCAGTTAAGCACTGTTTGAAGACTATCACATTTTCTGCCTTCTGTATAGTTGTAAAGTGTCAGAATGAATAATGGGTTTGGAGTGATAAATGACATCATGAACCAAACACAGTAACTAAAAATCGATTCTTTTGGCCGTTGGTAGATATTAGTCATTTCAGAAAGCAAAGAAGGAAACGGCACGATCTGTGTCTATCAAGTAAACGTGTGGCTCTAGGAACAAGTGGGTGAGGAGGAAGATTCCCAAATCCCTGAACGCAAAGCATGGTAACAGACAGGATGCTCAAAGGCATGGTCTAGTAAAAAAATTTATTTCAAAAATAGATAGGCCACATTAAAAAAAAAATACTAGCATCCTCCGTTTTAAAACTTCCTATGTAAAATTTTTAGATATTCAAGCTCAAAAGAAAGCACAAGGGCGCCGCCATTTTGTGAAATGGAGGCCCTCCTGTGCTGGCTTTTGCGGCACTAATGAAGGAAAAGCCAGCCAGCTGTAGTAAACAAAGTCTACCGCTGGGTGGCTTTCCCTTCATTAGTGCCGGGACTCGGAGGACGCGGACCGGAGACCAGAGCAGGAAAGCTGCAGCTGAATCTCGGTAAGTGCTATTTATTTTTTTTACAAAAAATAAGCACTAGCTGCGGTTTTTTTTCTAAGTTTTCCGGGCTGGAGGAGCCCGGAAAACTTAGAAATAAAACCGCAGCTTTAAAAACGTTGTATTTATGTTTGCGGTCGCTTTTGAAGCGACCGCAAACATAAATACAACGTTATTGTGTTGGAAAACGCTGCGGTTTTTAAACCGCAGCGTTTTCCAACACAGCCGTGTTGTGTCTGCCTGAATCTGCTTTACCATTTGGGGCTCTCGGGCTCCCCACGGGGAGCCCGAGAGCCCCAAATGGAAAAGCAGATTCAGGCAGACACAACGCGGCGTTGCGGAAAACAACCGCGTTGTGTCTGCCTGAATCTGCTTTTCCATTTGGGGCTCTCGGGCTCGGGAGCCCGAGAGCCCCAAATGGAAAAGCAGATTCAGACAGACAACGTAGCATTTCCCATTTGGGGCTCTCGGGCTCCCCGTGGGGAGCCCGAGAGCCCCAAATGGGAAATCAGCTGCAGGTAGAAACACTACGCGGCATGTAAACACAACCGCATGTGTTTCTGCCTGCTGTGGCTTTCACTTTGGGTCTCCGGTGCTCGGAGCACCGGAGACCCAAAGTGAAAGCCACAGCAGGCAGAAACACACGCGGTTGTGTTGGAAAACGCTGCGGTTTTTCTTTCCAAGTTTCTCAGGCTCCTCTGAGCCGGAGGAGCCTGAGAAACTTGGAACGAAAAACCGCAGCGTTTTCCAACACAATAACATTGTATTTATGTTTGCGGTCGCTTCAAAAGCGACCGCAAACATAAATACAACGTTTTTAAAGCTGCGGTTTTATTTCTAAGTTTTCCGGGCTCCTCCAGCTCGGAAAACTTAGAAAAAAAACCACAGCTAGTGCTTATTTTTTGTAAAAAAAATAAATAGCACTTACCGAGATTCAGCTGCAGCTTTCCTGCTCTGGTCTCCGGTCCGCGTCCTCCGAGTCCCGGCACTAATGAAGGGAAAGCCACCCAGCGGTAGACTTTGTTTACTACAGCTGGCTGGCTTTTCCTTCATTAGTGCCGCAAAAGCAAAAGCCAGCACAGGAGGGCCTCCATTTCACAAAATGGCAGCGCCCCTGTGCTTGCTTTTTCGAATTTTGAGCTTGAATAGCTCAAAATTTTACATAGGAAGTTTTAAAACGGAGGATGCTAGTATTTTTTTTTTAATGTGGCCTATCTATTTTTTAAATAACATTTTTTACTAGACCATCCCTTTAACTTCTGTGCCGATGAAGGGGCTTTTGGGTACAGTGTGAGCAACCCGGCGTCTCAAACCATTTAGGTTATCCAGAAGCAGGCTTCAGGAAGCTTTGTAACCTCCCACTCTTTGTCAAAACTAGGCAGTCTGTCAACTGACTGACAGTCGGTTTTCTGTGTTCAGTCAACTTGACAAAGATCTGAGTGTACTCAGAGAATTTAAGAAAAAGAGGCATTTTCTTGAATAAGATTCACTAGGGACTGCGGGTATAGAGTATAAAAGATAGGATTCAACGATGATCCCTGTAGAATCCCATAATGTTTCACTATTTATGTAAAATTAGCTATTTGTGTAGATTGCCAACTGACATTCATTCCCCTTAAAAGGGGGCCTATACCATAACATAACACAGAGCAAGACCCTGAGATGAACTTCTCTGCCTGACTCTGGGGGTGAATGCTGGGGGAGCCACGAGGACTCAGTCCCACCTCCTGCTAAGCAATGCTAAGTCTGGGGTTGGTGCAGGCAGGTTCTCCTGGCTCACCCTATTTCAACCAGCTCGCCTGGCACTGGCTTGAAACATGCAGACTACTAGGGTGTTCCCTTTAAGGTACCTTGGTGGGATAGGATCCCCCCTGCACACTACCACCCACCCCATGAATCTTAAACCCCAGCTCAGACATGGGCATAGAAGTCTACACACCATGCCTGTCCCTGGTGGCCTGTGAAGTGCCCTTAACATATAGGTTCAGTCAGAGCAGAGCTCGCACACGATTCCCAAACACAAAGACGGTCAACTTGAATGTTTATACATTCTTGCTAAGGAAATCTGGGTGGTGCCGTTGCAAGCGGCCGGGTGCAGGTGAAGGTACAGATTCTCAAAACATTTTGGGTGAAAGTGATCAGATGAGCACCATTCTGAAGCTCTTTACCCCATGTGAGTATTTGTTCAACTAAACGACATTTTCTGTACATTTCCATATCCTTCTTGAATCCACACGGGATGCACTTTGAAATGCTAAGAAAATAATGACATCCTCTTGTGTTTGATGATTACAGGCACAGGAGAAAGCACAAGTCATGACTGGGTCATTTCTGGCCGTATCTTTTCCTTTTTTAAAGAGTGACAGCAGTGGTTTGCGGCACTGTTGTCAAACTTGCATTTCTATCCCTCAAACAGAGATAGAATTGTTTTTTTTTTGTGTACGTTTGATACTGTAAGGTCTGTTATTGTAAAAACGCGCTGCCAGGAACACCATGTAGGTGCTCGGAGCCTGTCATATATTACCGTCTCCCAACACAGAGATATGCAAAGGGGATGGACAGCTCATCTTTTGCGTTGTTGTCCACCTCACAGAAACACACAGGTCACCTTTAAGATTAAAGTGGCTGGAACATTTCTCAAACAAGTGCAAATAAAAAAGGCACATCCTCCGCTCTTTATTTTATTATGTAAAAAGGGGTTTTATGATTCACTGTAATACCGCCAGAAATCTCCATTCTAGGGCTAAAAACCATATATGGCAATGGTTGGAATTATAGTTTCAACTTTAGGCTGGGCTTAAACACACGTACAATCCAATACTGTCTACTGTAATATGATAAAGGTGCCATATGTGCACAGTGTATCTCAGTGGAACTATGTCTGCTCCTGGAATATAAATATGGTGTGACAGGGTGGATGCCTTTACCCTGGTGCTCAGTTTGAACGTCAAGCGTTATTTACCCCTGCCTGCAAGAGAAAACCCCGAGCTGGAGTACATAATAGCAATACCACTACAAATACCGCCTAGTAGCGTGGTAAACATGGCGGAACAGTAATTTACTGCTTTGCAGATTTTCCTACTGAGTTATGGCCTCTTGTGTCCGGCCCTATGTTGTTTATAGTTCTTTCTATGCATTCTATATAGATGGGGCGTCTTAAGCATTATCCATGAAAGTAGATCAGAAAGAATGGGGCCACATGTGCCTCCAGCGCACTCATTTTGCCCATGGGCTCGCCCTCATCAACAAACAGCAGCCGCCAATGACAACACAGAACTGTTTCGTTACACCATGTACTCGTTTTTATCACATGAACATAAGATGCAGAACTGCTGCTTCTGACAGATGCAGACAGCTGGCTACAATCAATATTGGTGCCAGTATTTAAAAAGGGTGACCGAGCTGTTCCAGCACATTATCGATTGCTGGCTATGCTCGACGCCAGTCAGAAGATTTTTGGCACAATTCTTCTAAACAAAATTGACGATCTGGGCAGAGGAAAAAAATCAGCTTAAACTGACCCAAACAGGCTTTAGAAATAGATGTCGCACAATTGACAACATGACCGTCATCCAATATTTAATGGCGGAAGCTGCTAATAGGGTGAAAAGAGCAATCTGTACTGGTGCTTTGTAGATTTTAGCAAAGCTTTCGATCTGGTCCCACGAGAGCACCTTTGGGAAAACCCAAGAATTGGGATATAGTGCCCGAGCGACTATATTTCATAGAGCTGCTACACACAAATACAACTGTGTCAATACGCTTGGATAAAACTGGAAATGGGAGCAAATATTTTGGAACCAATCGGGGTCGTAAGCAGGGGTGTGTTTTAGCACCCCTGCTTTAAAATCCATTTGCTGATTTGGCAGAGGCCCTTAGTGTGGCAAGAAATTCCCCCCGCTCCCCCACAAATCAAAGGGCAGCAAATACTAAGTATGACTTGATTTGACCCCAGTGGGATTGCAGAGGTTATTAGATGAGTTGGCAAAATATGCTGAGGCTAATAGTATGAAAAACAATATCACAAAGACAAAAATCATGTGCCTGACGGGCAAGGTTCCCAAAGAATCTATACTCCAGTGGAAGCTAAATGAGGAAGCACTGGAAACAGTGGACCAATACAGCTACCTGGTATTCCCAATAATAAATACGCCCCCAGTGAACTATTATAGAAAAGTATATATCCCAAGAATCTGGAAAAACTGGCTGGTGGTTAAAAATTGTTTGTGAAACTGAACCTTGTAAAAGGTATCTTAATTAACATTATTGACAGAGGAAAATCAACAGTCAACTTTATGAATTAAGTTTCAACTTGATGTTCTTACATTGAAATAGCTCGTAGGGTTGTCACACACACACACACACACACACACACACACACACACACACACACTCTCTCTCTCTATCTCTCTCTCTCTCTCTCTCTTTCTCTCTCTCTCTCTTCATTTTATATTTACAGGACTGTAATATTCTAAAACGCACGTTAAGTGAAGAAAGCAAAGGCCTCAAGGTGGAGCCCCTCTGGGTTAAACTATGCCTTTTATTTGTACAACCATGTAGTATGTCCAGTATTTCCAGAAGGGCCTACAAACCTATCCTGGAGTGGGTCAGTTTCAAATATATAGGGCCTCATTACGACCCAGGCGCTAATGGGTTAACGGCGCCGTACAAGGCTGCGACGCCGTTAACCTATTAGCGCCTAATTACGAGGTCCCTTTGGGGACCCGACCTTAACGGCTGGTTTTACCAGCCGTTAAGTAGGGACCCGCAAAGGGACCTCGGTGCTAAGTACGGTGCCGCACCTAGCCCCTTCCCCATTCCCATTGAGCCCTATGGGGCAAAAATGGGAATGGGGAAGGGCCATGGCGGCCTGGGGAATTACCGCCCTGCCAACCTCGGAATGGGGTGGTAATTCCCCATTCCGCCATGGCGGACACCGGCATGGACCATGGTGCTAATAGCACCATGGTCCTCCGCCTGGGTCGTAATGAGGCCCATAGTGTAGTAAAGGCATTGCAAGCATGATGCTCACCGCTAAAAACACAGGCCTCGGCAAAGAATGTCCACTCTATGATCAAGTGTATATCAGTATTCTATAAAACACTGATAAGTAACTACACAGAAATAGGTATCTGCTGTTAAGACGGATTTCTAAACACTGACCTGGTGGGCAGAGGTTTAGGAGGTGACCCTCGGTTTGGTGAAACAGAGGGAACCTTTTGGACAAGGCAGACAATCTAGGTAGCATAGCAGGTGGTCAAGACTAAGTCTCAGGAGGGGTACGAGTGATCCGAAAGCCCACAATGAGCACGCACAGCAGCGAACCACAAATTACTCTTAGACAAGTTTATATGAAAAATATCTATACGTTTATGGTCGGCTGGACCAAATAGACACAAGTAACTTTGGCAAAGAGAAAAACAGTTATCACACAAATCCTTAAACTATACAATATAAATACAACACATTTCCTAATGGAATTCAGTTACAAGATATAACCACAACCTGTGAAGAGAGGGTTAAGTTAGTACACAAATGGCATTAGGTAATTCTTCAGAGCAGATGAACAAAAAGCAGGTTTTCTTGTAGGGGCTGTAGCATGTCAGGAAGGGGCTTGAGGTGATGAAGAGTTGGTTCCCGCTATTAGAGTAGGCCCTGCCCTTGGCGGCAAAGCAGTGTTCAAATGTCGAGAATAGCTAGGGAGCGCAGGCTAACCCAGCCAATTTCCAATACCTGTAAGGGATACTCGTGCGTAAAAAGAATCGGCTGTGCCAGGGGGCCACCGGTAACTGATGCAAGTACTCAGCGACCCACTACACAGTCTGGACCAAACTTTGCCAGTTTATCCGCGGTCGCTAGTAGGCTTGAGTCCTGCAGTTTCATGGTGCTCCAGCTCTCAGCGGCTGCGGTGGAGAACGATTGTCCGTGATGGGACAGTTGCCTTTTCTCAGCTTTCAAAGGAGGTATGAAGAAAATTCCATTGCAGCTGGCTTCAGGCCACAAGAGCAGAACAGCAGGGGAACTAAAGTGGCCGTTACCACCAGGTAGTGATGAAGGAATCGTGGGTGTGGGGAGCGTTACGCACTCTCCTTATTCGGGAACCAGAGACAGTTTGCTGGATGGGCCAGGAACACTTTTAAAGGGGCTCGTTCGGTACGTTAGCAGGGGGCACTGAGAGTAGTAGTTCCCACTACTCCAAAGGGGCAAAGCTCGTTGGCAGGAGTTCTTGATCGAAGAAGAAAGCAGGGGACCGACAGGACAGCAGAGGGAAAAGGGTACCAAAACCTTCCAAAGTGTCTCTGGTTGTTTCACAAGTCTGTTTCTTTGTGTTGGAGACTTGGCTCCTTCTGTAGTTCGGCGAGAACACAGGTGATCAACCTGGAATGGCTGTAGAGCCCCTACTCTTATCCAAGATTAGCTTTGCGCCAAAATGGAGGACTTCCAATAGAAGATCTGCTTTCTTGCAGGCATCCCAGACGTGGACCAATCACGGCCCACAGTGGTCTCAGTCATTCAGGCAGTCCAGACATCCTGGCACCAGTAGTGTGGATTGGGACTAGACAGCCCCAGCCCTCTTCCTGGGCACACATAGTTAACAGACAGAATCCGCGAAAGAGATCGTTTTTTGCGGGAGGCTGTATTCCCAAATAATGAAAACCCGGGTTACTCGACCTGGGTGAAGGCAAGGGACAAAATGGCCATGGGACAGAACAAAAGACTTTGTGGCTTGGCCATTTTCGGACCTGGCCACAATCTTCAGCCAAACGCGGTAAATGCTGTTTAACTCGGTAAAAAGAATTACAACATTATGAAAAGTTACTGCTGCCATCAGTTCATCCCACGTGCATGAAAAAAATCCTTCAATTGTGTCTAGGGCCATAAAACAAAAAGGGACCCCAGGACACGGTATTGGAAGGTACATTTTGCACTGTTAAAAAGTTACCAGGAAATGGCAACATAGTCAAAGACTAAGGGTAACATAGTTTCCCAGTACTGACAATCTGAAGGATGTGTCAGTTTCCCCATAACAAGTGAGCAAAAGCCCAGCGGAGTTCAGCTGCAGGCTGAGCTCCACTGGAAAGAAAGTTAGGTTAGGATAGCCAAACAAAAGCAAAAGGTTTGGGGAGTCCTTAAACAGAGCAGGCTTATGGTCCACCTGAGCAACTTTGGATTCTCTCCCTTCATGTTCATCAGTCACATTAAGGGCTTATGGTCAGTCTGCACAGTGAAGTGGGTCCCATAGAGGTAGGGCCTCAGCTTCCTTAGGTCCCACAAAACAGAAACATTCCTCCTCCACAGTGGACCACCTGAGCTCTCTGTCCTTAAGCTGGTGACTGATGAATCCAATAGGGTGTTCCTTGCCTTTCTCATCTATCTGTGATATTACAGAACCTATCACAGTGTGAGAGGCATCTGTCTGCACAATAAAAGCACATTTTTAGTCAGGGTTCCTGAGAACAGGGGCCTGGCACAGGGAGTCTTTTAAGCCATTGAAGCCCTTCTCACACTCCTCAGACCAGGAGACATCTTAGGCTTCTTTGGAGTGGTGAGACCAGTCAGAGGGGCAGCTATGTTGCCATAGTCTGCCATAAAATCTTGGTAGAACCCAGTAAGTCCTAAGAAGGCTCTCACTTGGGTTTGTGTAGTGGGGGTAGGCCAGTCTTGTGCTGCTTGTACTTTACTGGGTTGAGGCAGAATCCTCCCTCCACCTACTTCATGTCCACGTAGACCACTGATCCTTGACCAATCTGGCACTTGCTGGCCTTTATGGTTAAGAGGGCCTTCTGATGAGCCTGTAACACAATTCTAAGGTGTTCCGCCCAGTTGGCACTGAACACTGCTATATCATCCAGATATGCTAAGCAGAAATCATCCATCCCATTTAGAACATGGTTCACAAGCCTCTGAAATGTGGCAGGTGCATTTTCAATACAAAGGGCATTACCCTGAACTGGTAAAGGGCTTCTGGAGTTGAAAATGCTTTCTTTTCCTTGGCATGCTCTGCTAAGGCTTTTCGCCATTAGCCAGCAGTGAGGTCAAATGTGCTGAGGTACTTGGAGGTACCCAAGGCATCCACCAGCTAATCAGATCTAGGTAGGGGGTGAGCATCTGTCCTAGTGACTGCATTCAGAGCCATATAATCCACACAGAACCTCAGTTCAGAAGTACCAGTCTTTGGCACTAAGACCACAGGGCTGGACCAGGGACTACTGGAAGGCTCAATCACTACTAGATCCAACATCTTGTTGACTTCCGCCTTGATATAGGATCTTACCTTGTCTGACATTCTGTATTCCCTACTTTTGGTAGGTACGCTATCTCCAAGGTGTCAAACCTGGAGTCAGTGAGAACAAGGAGGAGAACAACTGCCTCAGCAAATTTCTTACATCCCCTTGTTGGTCAGAAGTCAGGTGAGGGGCCACATGGAAACCCTCAATGGAGCCATCTGAAAGTACATTCTGGAACAGGTCAGGTAGAGGTTCTGATTCCTCCTCTTCCATATCTGAAGCCAGTAGCAGTGCAGCTATTTCAAGGCTAGGGATGAAAGCCCTTGGCATAGTTATGTGAAACGCTTTTGGGGCCTGTCCACGCCTTCTAAGGTCCACCAAAAAGGTAACCTCATCCAGCTGCTCCACAACTGTTCAAGGGCCTGACCAATTATCCTATAGGGCTCTAGGCCTTATGGGATTCATGATCAGGACGTCTTGACCTTGGAAAAAGTGAACTAGTGAAACCTTCTGGTCATACCAGTGTTTGACCAATTCCTGACCAGCCTTCAACTTATCAATGGCCTGAGCCATCAGGAGGACCATCCTTTCCTTAAACCCGACACATAGTCCACCACATTGGTAGTGACTGGAGGAGTGGGGAGCTCCCACCTTTCCTTTACTATGGCCAGTTGTCCCCTTACATGGTGACCAAAAAGAAGCTCGAAGGGGCTAATGCCAAACCCCTCTTGAGGTATCTCTCTGTAGGCAAAGAGTAAGCATGGCAACATGAGATCCCATTTTCTCCTTTGTGGTTCTTTCAGAGCCCCAGTCATGCTTTTGAGAGTTCTATTAAACCTCTCAACTAGGCCATTTGTTTGTGGATGATAAGCTGATTAAAACCTATAAGTGACCCCACACTCCTTCCACCTGGCTTTTCATATACTTGGACTTAAAGTTGATGCCTCTGTCAGACACAACTTCTTTAGGGAAGACAACCCTAGTAAATATGCCAAGTAAAGCTATAGCAACTGACTTGGCAGTCACTGTCTTCAATGGGATGGCTTTAGGATATTTGGTGACATGGTCGGCAAGCACCAAGATAAACCTATTGCCAGAGGATGTCTGATGGTCAGGGAGACCAACAATGTCAATCCCTACACTCTCAAATAGCACTTCTACCACAGGAAGTGGCACCAATGGGGCCTGGAATGTTGAGCCACATTTTCCAGAAATTTGGCAGGTGACTCAACTCCTGCAATAACTCTCTGTTTGCACCCCCATCTTGGGCTAGTAGAAGTGCATGGATAACCTTTGCTTGGTTCTCTTGATCCCCAGGTGACACGCAAGGGGGACTTAATGCGCCAGTTGCAGGGGGATGGGTCTGACTTGAAGGGGGGCCACCAACCTCCTATGGTCTCCTTCAGTAGACTCTGTGGGCTCACTGTACAGGAGCCAACCTTCCCAATAAATCATGTGCTTTCCAGGAGGTCCGCCCTCAAGCTGGGAGCAGGCCTGTTTCCTAAGGCTTTCCAGAGAGGGGCACTCACGTTGACCCTTACTAAACTCTTCCCTATCAGGATCACCTTCAACCATTACACTATGGAGTTCAGGATGGTCATGGGGGTTGAGTATTTCAGGCAGCACCTCTGCCTCATCAGGTTCAGGTGCTTGGCCAACTACCTCCACCTCAGTGGTAGTTGAGTTTGGGGGAATATTCTCTTTCCCTCTTTTTGATTTTCTGACTCCCTTAGCCTTGGGTTTCCCCTTTGGCTTTGTCTCAGCCTTGGACTTGACCAGGCAGCTCTTGTTTGTCACCTTGTGCATGGTCTTTCTGCTGTATCCCCCACAAGACTTAAGTCTCTGAGGTCATTTTCTAGCAGAACATTTCCAGGGACTTGCCTCTGTACACTCATAGGTATCCTTACTAGTGTACCATTAATGGTCAGATTGACAGGCATTTCTGGGAACTTGAGAGGGGGGCCATCAGCTAACTTGGTGGGCATGAGGGGAGCTCTGGCAAGCTCCTCCTGGTTGACCAGAGTGGCATCCACCACAGTTCTGCTGGCACCACTATCCCTAAGGGCCGGAGTGTCTACTCCACTGATCAGCACACTGGCTTTAATGTAGTGCTTGGTGTTGTCAGGTATCCTAGCATAAGCTTCTGAAACTCTTAGCTCCCAGGAACATAGGGAAATTTATTTATTTATTTATTTATTCGATTTATTTTTATTCAGGGAAACCCTGATAAATTTATTGAAAGCTTCGGTGCTTTACTGGAATTTCGAACCTCTCTTGTCATCTTTTCGTGATTTTAAAACGAGATTTAAAGTTCCTCGTGTCGTTTCTGGTTTCATCAATGCTCTGCCTTTGTCACTGAGTGTAGACCCCGGTTTGCGAGACCATTTATGTGGGTGGAGGTCTGTCACCTATCTGTTTGAAGGTTATCTCAGTTAAGTTTACCATTGCCACCGACCACCTAGTAGAATCCCCTGATATTAATCTGTTCCATAATTCATTTTCTTGGAAAATCCATGGGTTTTCAATCAATGGTAGCAGGTGGGCTGTTCTGTTTTGTTTGTTGTTATGACACTCTATTATTAGGTGTTTCAGCATTTCCATTTTCTCTGTGTTTTTGCATAGGCGACATTCTGTTTTATCTAGGGCGCCTCTGATGCTTAAAATTTCTTGAGTCGGTAGTAAGTTTAGTCTTGCCTTCATGAGCAGTTTTCTTTTTCTTTTGTCTGGAAATTTTCTGCAGTATTTAATCGGAGATTTTACTTTGTTGAAAGTCGGCGGAAGGTGTGTGAGGAGTTTGTTATTTGTAGCAAGTTCGAGAGTTCGTATCCAGTCCATCATTACCATTTTTTCCATGATTCTGTCTGGATTTTCTTTGAGCTCTTTTTCAGAACACGCTATTTCTTGCAGTTTCTATCTTCTCCGTCCATCTTTTCAGGGCTATGCATTTTGCGTTGTCGATCTCATCTTTGATGATGGTGAAGGCAAGCAAAGGCTCATCTAGGATGGTTTTCCTGAAGAAGCTCATAGCGGCTTGGTCTACCATGGCTTCGAGGGATACTAGGCCTAGCTCTCTCCTGATTGCCGCCATAGATGTTGATTTGGGAATTCCTAAAACTGCCTTCCAGATAAGCCCTTCTAATCTGGTCCAGATTTTGGGTGGGATGCAGAGTGAGACTTCCATTCCATAGGTCAAGGCTGGCACCACTTTGCCTTTGTAGAAATATATGGCCCGGGATCAGGGAAAACTTTTTTTGTCGATGTGGCGCATTTGTGCTGTTAGTCTTTTGGCTTTGTCCCATAGCGTTTTTTGCATCGTCAAAGATATACTCAAGCTATCCAGGTCGACGCCAAGGTGTCTAATAGATTTTACTGATTCAATTTTTGCGTTTTCCAGATACCATGCTGGTTGTTTTGATTGCTTGTTTGGCGCTTTCTCGATCGTCAGGACTTTGGTTTTGTTTTTATTGATTACGAGGTGGTTTTGGGCGATGTATTTAGCCAAATTGTTTAGTTTTCGCTGTAGGCCAATTCTGGTCTGATCGATTAAGATGATATCATCTGTGTATAAGAGTCTCGGTATAGATGTTTTGCCGATTTTTGGCAGGAAGCACCTGACTTCATTTTCAGAGTGTTGGAGGTCGCCTAGGAACGAGATGAAAAGAGCTGGTGCGAGGGGGCAACCTTATTTGACCCCACAGTTTACCTTAATCGCTTCAGAGAGGGTTCCTTGCTGACTTAGTTTCACTATTACAGTGTTTTCTGAGTGGAGTGCTTTGATTGGGTCCAGAACTCATTTGGGGCACTTCCAGGTCTCTAGTTTGGTCCACAGCGTGTTACGGTCAATTTTGTCAAAGGGCTTGGATAGGTCAATGAACGCTAGGTGGATCTTTGGCACCCCTTCTTTCACCTTTGCCTTTAAAATGTTGATGTTCATGATGTTAAGCGAGGTGGATCAATTTTTTTGGAAACCTGTTTGAAGGTTATCTTTCAATGGGCCGCTTTTTTCCCATGCTCTAAAGTGGTCCAAAAGAAGGGAAGCGTAGATCTTGCCAATAACGTCGAGTAAAGCGATTGGCCTGTAGCTAGCCGGATCTTTGCGGCAACCCTTTTTGTAAATGGGCCCGATTATTGTTTTCAACCAGGACTCTGGGATTTGTTGTTTGTTCTCGCATTCGGCAATGATTTTGCTGATCATCCCAGACCACTGCTTGGGAAATTGCTTAAGTGTCATATTTGTCAGGCCATCGGGGCCGGGAGCTCTGGAAGATTTTAGTTTCTTGATTTTTGCTTCTATGTCGTCTTGATCAGTTAGGTTTACCCAGCTTCCGTTCTCTTTTCCTGGTGCCCGGGGTTGCAAACCTTTTACCTCTATCCATTTTTTCTCATCGACTGCGTTACATATTTGCGCATTCTGTGTGTGGGCTGACTTTTTTATCAGAGACCAGAATTTGCTCGATTTTTTAGAAGCAAGTTTTTCCATCATGTCCTCCGCGTCATGTTGATATTGCAGCGCCCTATGTTGTCTTAACCAGTTGCGATACCTTTTTATCTCCTGGTGCCAGATCTCCCAATCTTCTATGGTGTTAGATTTTTTTGCTCTTCTTTTCAAATGGCGGCTCGTTTTTCTTTGTTCGACCACTTCTTTGTTAAAAGCGTGGGACGGTTGAACTATTTTGTTATTATTCTTCAACGGTATGGTGTAGAGTAGTAGAAGCGGTGTGTAGTCTGGTCTTTCTTTTATGTTGTTTTTCATCTTGGACCACACTTTCTTTTCCCATTCGAGTCTGATTTTCAAGATGTCGTGTTTCGTTAGCCTTTGTCATGATCTCTGGGTGCTGACTTCTGTTTCAAAAGGGTATATTGATTTTTTGCTTTTCAATACCTGCCAGGAGCAAGTTAACAGGTTGTGGTCGCTGTTGCTGGTTTTTACAACTCGAAAGTTCATCATATATTTGATTAGACCAGATGAGATATAGATGTGGTCTAGTGTGGCGCTCGACGTTCCACGTTCCCAGGATGGGATGTTTGTTTGGTACAGGAACAAGGTGTCGATGATTTGCATGTTTCTTCCTGCAATTAGCCCCTGCCAAGCTTTTCCTCGTTTCCTGGTGGGGTCTGAAGTTGTCTGGTGCTTATTGCTGGCTTCAATTGTCTGTTGGATGTGACTGCAGCTTGCGTTGAGGTCTCCGCATATGATGATTTCAATGTCGTCAAAGTCCTCATAAAGCTTGTCGATCGTGTTGCCCATCTTTGAGCAAAACGTTTCAGTAGACATCCGCTGAGGATTCCAGTAACAATTGATGATGGCTAGCATGATACTGTGACCTCCGTTCTGTTTGGGGACCCGTTGGGGCCAGGTAGTCAGAGTCACCAACATTTCATACGCTTCTTTCCACTTTTTTGGTTCTTCCAGGCCCAGTCCTGTTTTGATTGCCGTCAGAAGGCCCGCTGATGGTCTGCCCAGCAGACCCTTTACAGCTGGAGAGATGTGGACTGTGAATTGCAGGTTTGGCGATCGGCCATGTTTCTTGTAAACATAATATGTCAAAGCTGCTGAGGTTCACATTGCTTGGCTGTGTAAGGTGTGCGTGGCCTCGGGTGTTCCAGGATCCCAGGCATAGAAGCTCGTTGGTGGGCCGTTCCTCTTTAAATGGTGAAGCGTTGCTGTTTGTGATGGCCGGCCCAGGTCGTTGCTATTTGCTGCTCTTATCATTCCACATTGGAACATAGGGAAATTAAGACTACCTCAGACTCTATCCCACTGGGGAAGGAATCTGAGGAGAAGGATGCCCCTGTGTTAATTTCTTCCTCCTCATAGGAGTGGAAGGCCAGGCTCACAGAGTGGACCCCCAAGGTTTTGACCGTACATCTGGGGTCCCCCTTTGCTTGGTCACTTGCTCCACAACCCACACAAGATCCACTGGGTCTGTGCACATAGGGAGTCTTGCTGTGACCTGAGCTATACTTGGGAGGGTTGCTCCCACTACTCTGACTGTTCTCAGGTGACTTACCCCTTTTAAACGTGTTGTGACCCTTCTGAGAAGAAGATTTCTCAGATCTCCCACCCTCCTTATCCTCTTTTCCCCCTCTTCCAGCTTACCAGACTCAGGCTTGTCCTTATGGGACACTCTACGTGATACCCATAAATATGCTGCAATGGCTAACCTTTCACTATCTATCTCCTTACAGTCAACCAAGTGCTGCTTATATTCAGGGGAACAAGAAGCAAACATATGTTCAAGCATGACTAAATACATTGTACCCTCAAAGGTGGTAGCCTTGTATCCTTCTACCCAACCAGTCAAGTTTTTAAAACAATCAGCAACACAAGAAACCCAAGTATTATCTTCTTTCTTCTTGTATTGCTCTGAAACATTTCAAGTATTGGGCAGGAGTCTTCCCAAACTTTAAAACCAGACCTTACTTCAATTTTGCAAAGTCTTTTCTGTCAGCCTTTGACATATCCATAATAGCACTGCAGCCAGAATGGGGAAGTCGACTGAGCAACCATGCAATCTTATCAGCATCCACTACCTCTTGCACATCACACGTACACTCAAATGCAGTCAACCACTCCATGATGCCATTCTTGTCATCATACACACTAAGCATATCTATTGGAAATCTTGGATGAGAGGAGGGGCCAGCCCCACTACCAGACCCTCTGTTTGAACCATTTGTGCCCTGCAATCTAGCAAGCTCCAACTTGTGGTCCCTGTACTTCTGCTCCTCTGACATCTCCAAATCCAACTTAGCCATGTGCAATTCAAGCTCCCTCTGCTTAAACAGCTAATCTTGCTTCTTGAATTCCAGCATGGCTTAAGCCCCCGAGCCGGTCAGTGAAACAGAGGACACATCTTCATCAACATCATCATCCTGGCCTCTCACTATGGTAGCACTACTTGGCACATTACTGGTACTTGGGATAGCCCCAGTACCTTCTGTACTATCATAGGAAGGCAAAGCCAGAATCTGCATTTCTTGCCAATCTGTGATCCTTTGGATCATTTCGGATTTAGTACCAGTGGCTGAGAGGCCCCTATTGGTACACATCTTTCTTAGTGCCTCTGACTGTTAAAAAATGCCATAATTTAGGGTGGGCATCCCAATGCTGTGGCTGAATGAAATATGCCAATACTCCACCATGGTGTTAGTTATAGGTCCATTTTCGACACAAGAGGTTTAAGAGTTCCAATATTGTAAATTGTACCTACACTTTCTTTGGTTTTCCATGTCATTTTAGGTGGCCTACCCAGGTGTCTTCAACTTAGTCCACCAGAGGTGCCAAATCAGATTTGTTTATTTAAAAAGAAACTCTCAAGTAATTCTTAATTTTGTTGGTCTATCGTTAGGGTGTATAAAGGCTTGGTCAAAGTACATTGGTTGATTTTTTTTACCACATTTATCACCACAATTTATTTTACTGCAAATAGGTAGATAGTGGGCTTGGGTTACATATATGTATACAGGAGGGCTTAGGGGGGAGCATGGGCTCACCCCCATATTTTGCGGTATAAAATGCAGTGCAAAGAATTTGGAGCTTTTGACTTTCAACCATAAATGTTTGCTCATCTGACAGATATGAAAAAAACAGCCACCCATTTCTATTTCTTCGAATATTCTGTTAACTGCTGTTATGGCTTATAACTCAGTCAAACAATATTTTGGTAGGTTTGTTTTCAAAGGCCAGGATTTAAGGCCTCTAACACTTGTCTCTGCCAGCTCATTCCTGGAGGAACACCAGCAGAGCTACACCAGTGCGCCCTTGCTTGTATCACCCAAGCTGCACATTGAGGTGCCTGGGGTTTCTAAGATGTCTGCAGCTGTAAAAAAAGATATGAGCTACGAGGCTCTATCAGGCCTCCCATCCCATTGGATGTCATCCGCAACAAATCGAGTTGCCCCTTCTAGCCGACCGGCGCAGCCAACCTGGAGCAAAGACCAGGAGTTAAGGCCTCTAACACTCATCCCTGCAGGCTTATTCCTGGAGGAACACCAGCACAGCTACACCAGTGCACCCTTGCTTCATCACCCCTGCTGCAAATCGAGGTGCCTGGGGCTTCTAAGATGGCAGCCGCCGTTGCAGTAGAAAAATATGTGAGCTACGAAGCCCTATCTGGCCTCCCATCCCATTGGATGTAGTAGTCAACAAATCGAGTTGCCCATTCTAGCTGACCATCGCAAAGGCCAGGAGTTAAGGCCTCTAAAACTCATCTCAGGCGGTCTCTGCCGGCGATGCAGACCGATGCCCGCCCTACTGAAAAACTCAGCTTGGTTCTCCCACTCTGCATATGAAGGTAGGTCATGTCCATCCTTAGCGACACATGCACTTGCTCGTTCCTGCTTCTAATGCCTTCTCCCATCACCCTGGCCTCATCATCTCTAACTGACTTGGATCGCTACCCGGTCACGCCCTTCTTGATTGTTACACTGACTTGCAGTTCATATTTTCTTACTGTATTTAATCCTCTTTCGCTTGCTCATTACTCACCTTGTAATCCTTCCCCCCTAAGGCTATCCGCGGCACCTGCCACTTGACTTTGCTCTATCAGATACTATCGCCCAGCTTCGCGCGGCGCCGGGGCCATTCCTGAACCCGACTTGATTTAATTTCGACCTCCAACCATACTTGTTACTGTTCTATTCATGCCAGTTCCACCCGCAGTCGTGTTATTTACATGCATCCTAACAGTGTCACTGATACCTTATTGTTTTCCTCCCACTCTATATGTAAGTGGCTTTACCCGCTCAGGACCATTCTCACAAAAATGTGCTTGCACTGTTTTCGACTTATTTGGCAGGCCAATGCTGACTTTATGTCATGCTTGTCCATAACCTGGTGTATAACTTGGTCGATATTCAGCACGTATGTACACCAAATGTTACCCTCTATCCATCAGGCCTTCCATTATGCATACCTGATGTAGCCTCCAGTACCATGAGGCCTGGATTTGCCAGTCTGTGCACCTACTTGATTTTGACCTTACATTTTGCATGCCTGTTGTAGCCTCCCATACCATGAGGCCTGGATCTACCAGTCTATGCACCTACTTGATTTTAACCTTACATTTTGCATGCCTGTTGTAGCCTTCCATACCATGAGGACTGGCTTTACCATTCTATGCACCTACTTCATTTTGTCCTTGCATTATGCATGCCTGGTGTAGCCTCCCGTACCACGAGGCCTGCTTTACCAGTTTATGCATGATGAACCAATTTGCCTTCTGTAACTACATTCATCTTTTGCCCTTTGAAGAATAACATTTGCACTTTCTGTAACTAGCACCCTGATGCCTGAGGGTTTGGTGCGCTGCTATAAATGTAAAAACTTAATTAAATGAATATCCTTATAACGCAGAAGCCAGAGTGTGTGCTTGGCCATGTGACCCGCCCTGTCCCGTGATGAAAACGTAGGAAAGGGAGACCAACGGCCCGAGCATCCTGAAAAACTATTTTGCGAACACTTCTTTCTCTTTCATGAACATTACCCCACGTTATTTGTAATTAGTGGTAAGGATTGGCAATAGGTTTTTTAGTATAGGCCCTTTTATTTGGACAAGACTCCCCTAGGACTGCATTATTATCATTTGATTGTAGTAGCTTGCTCCCATATGTGATTTAGGTTCAGGTAGGCGTTTATCACACCCTTGTGCAAGTTCAATAAACACCCTTAAGCTGTGGTCACTTGTGTCTGTTTCACTATTGATACCATGCCTTCCTTACAGCTATCCTTTCTCTAGTGAATCAATCTTGCATGATTCCTGGACACATACGTTTGGGTATTTTGTTGGAAGTACTGATGATTAACCTGATTCAGCAACTCAATGTCACTGCAGTTGATTTCTTTCTCTTGTAAACACCCCAAAACGAGATGAATAATGCCTCTGATTGACTCATAATCTGCCATTTTGACTGTGTAGATTTGCAAAACATTGGCCACACACAGGGTTTGTAGATTCTAATAGTCTGCCACCTCTGGATCGGGTTGTAACACAGACAGGACAGGACATGACAGGACTTGAATCATGTGGGATTTTGAACATATTTTTAGATGAATTGAGAGGCATTCATCTTTTCATACAAACATTCTTACTTACATTTCTAACACAGATTCCAGTTCACTGTTCTTCTGGCCTCACTCAAAATCATATTTGGAGGCCACCTCAGCAATGCGTTCAGGTGATTCCTCTGGCTGTCCACCTCAGCCACGGGTTCAGATGATTCCTCTGACTGTCCACCTCAGCCACGGGTTCAGATGATTCCTCTGGCTGGCCACCTCAGCCACGGGTTCAGATGATTCCTCTGACTGTCCACCTCAGCCACGGGTTCAGGTGATTCCTCTGGCTGGCCACCTCAGCCACAGGTTCAGATGATCTGGCTGTCTGGAAATTGAGCCTGGGTGGCATCTCTTAAACTGGGTAATGCCCATTTCCCTTTCATAATTTTTCTTTTTTTAAGTCTTTACAGTTTATTTGAACCTGTACACTAAAACAGTACAACAAACTACTGTACCAGACAAACAAGCAAATAGAAGCACTTGATATACACAGAACAAATATAGCAAATATAGCAGGAACAAGCATAATAGGGAAGAGAACATTTTTTTTTAAATAAAAAATATAATCTATAGTTAAAATGGTTAGTTTGTTAAAAAAAGAAGAAAAAGAACAGGTTACAAACTTGAGAATTTCTCTCAACGGTGCAGTTACTTTAAAATGTTGTAAACATTTCTCCTAAAGTGCAATTACAGGTAAAATGACCTCTTAGAAGAGCATGGACCCTGTTTAAGTTGTGAACAGTGCAATGTGTAATTCTTATTGTACATGCAAACAGGAATATGTTGTCTATAATTTCAAAGGCTCTTTACGAAGATGGCAAAGGTGTTCTCTCCTAGATTGGTGTCTTTCAAAATTATAAAGATAGATTCACTAACCTCCTCTGTACTCCCTCATTGAGGTCTTGATGTAATAGTATGTCTTCATATTGTCTGCAGACTTCTCAAGATTTTCTTTAAGCATAAGTAAATGCATGTTGTAGATGCTTGCAGAGATTTTCAATCTATTTATGAGTGGTTGAGTCATTCATCTATGTCTGCTCTTATGTTCGGTGTAACAGAGGCTGAGATACTAACACTTTTCTCCCAGCCAAGAAGTCAAAATGGAACACTGATTGGCAGAAGTAGAGGTATATCTCAGGCAGTGCTTAACCTGTGGGCGTGTTTGCCGGGGCTCAGCTCTGGCCCTTATTTCTGAGCCTTGGGACCTGTTGTCTCAGACTGCAGTTTGATTATGATGTGGTGTTTTGGCAACTTTATTATTTTTACTGCCAGTCAAATAATAAACACCTATCAAATCAGAGCAAAATGTAAATGATTACTGTGTTTAAAGACACACTTAAACATTTGTCTCATGTCAAGACACAATGAGTATGTTATTTTATGTGTACGTTGATTGGTTATTTGTAAATCACACATCTGTTGTAGTGAGTACATCCATTAACCACACTAAGCTGATGGCAGTTGCAGCTTTAACCGCATATAGGTTATGTTATGTTATGTTGATTTATACTGCGCAATGATACCACCCAAGGGCAGTCCCCAGGCACTCATGCTGACAGCATGAGGAGCATCCGTGGGTGGTGGCAACAGTGGGAGGAGAGCTGCTCATCCTGATGTGCCATGTGGGTGTTCGAAAATATTTGAGCCCTAAAACTTGTTTAGGCACTGATCTCACGGCCATCTGAACCATGGATAATTGAAAGCCTCAACAGGGCCCAGAGTCCACCACAAACATCTTGAGAATCCCCACAAATGTTTTACTGTATGACTGTACCCCTGCTAGATGCCATGCGGTAGGCAAAATGTAACTTCCTTTTTACTCTCTGAATTGACCATCTCTCAGTCATTACTATGTTGGTAAAGGGACAAGCCTAGTTGTTTTCCTGTTCTTTTTGTTTGTTAGTTCGCGCCCATCAGCTCACGGGTACCAGGTGCGCGTTACAAATAGTTTAACATAGCATAATGCAATAATTTGAGGAAGACCGAAATGAGAAAAGATGTGTTTTATAAGCATTGTGGAGGCAGCTCATTTGGGGCTGGGAGTAAAAAAAAAATCTGCACCATTGTGCTTTCTGAATTGATAATAAAAGAAACTCTAATGTTGACTAAAACTGAAGTGAGCATATCTCCTTGCAAAAATGAGAACAATCTTCAATCTATGTAGGGTAGTATTTTGTTTATTACATCAATGAAAGATTAAGATAATTCCTTCACTTCCATATGGACCGGAGGCATTTCAAGGTATCGCTCTTTGGAATGGTTATTTGGTCTTACAAAAGAAATCTTGAAATGATTGTCAATTTTTACCATTGAGCTTATAAGTCTAGAACTTGGCCTTACCTTTTTGACTTTCATTTTTACTTGGAGGAGACTATCTTTATACTGCAAGATTAGACAAGCTAACATTAATTCTCTATGCTATGACTTGAATAAGAATTATGTTAAATATTCATGCTCAACAATTATGAAGTTTACGTTCTTTTCTGAAAAGATCTTTTGTGATTTGGGACTGTCACTAGAGATTTTGATTACTAATTATGTACTTGTGAAGACAAAATTATGGGAGATGGATTGGCAAAGAAATATCAGAATTGTGTCAATGTAATCTAAAGGCCTGACAAAACTTAAAGTGCTAGAAATACAAGGGCTTATCCCCACGTATCTTCAGAAATGTTCTCCAAAGTGGCATTGAAGGCTATTATTATGTTTTTGTTTGAATTTAATACTAACTTTGGACTTTATGGGATTTATACATAGTGTTCCAAAAGTCCTACTTTTTTGCAGAATTTGTTTGCTACTTGAAGGAATGAATGTCTAAAATATGTGTTAATTGAACAAATAGCTAGTTTGTAGGAAATACTTTGAGAGATGTGCACACCATGAAAAATAGCTATCTACAGAAAAGCTTTGGTTAAGAATTATTGAGAGACAACGTCACCCACATTTTTGCTACAACAATTTGAGCTTTGCAGAATATTGAATGGCAATGTTTTCAATTAATTTTCTGTCTTTTATTGACTTTAGTATTTGTCTATGTTGATATCTGAATGTAAGGATTTTTGTAAATCATACATGCTCATTATAAAAAGGTTGTAATTTAGCAGCTTACTTCCGTAAAATTGGCAGTATGTAGCTGATTTTCACCAGGTGTTCTTCCAAATTTTTATTTATAGACTATCTGCATTGGCCAAGTTCCCTCTTTCTCCAAAGTCAGAGATGGCCTTATATAGGAATATATTTAATGTATTCTGGTTGTTAATCAATCCAAACAGTGTATGATTTGTTGAGCTAAAGACTAGTTTATTTTGTAGCTCACAGAGAACCAAGACAGTCCAATATTAATTTGTCAAATCAGGAGCAAAGTATACTTTAGAAACTTGGATCTATGCAAGTCCCTAATCGGTGTAAGGCAGAGGCCATCTTGACATGTGTACCCGCTCAATCGGTTTCCATATGTCTGCATAGATCGCCCAGTGTTTATCGGATATTAGCATTCCTATTATGAGATATTAAAGGTACTATGGATTGGGAAAATGATCCAATGGAATACCAGAGTCCTGATCATCTCTATGAGTGAGTCCACAAATGCAAGAGGAAACCTTCACTTCCTCACAAATACCGGTGCCAAATCAGGGTCCACAGGTGTGGTTGTGTAATGTAGAGATGTCGGTCCAGGCATATGAATTGATAGAGAACATTTTCTGGAAATCCATAAAGACTTAACTCAATTGTTTTATCTTCATGTTTGTACAGAGCTCCCTATTTAGTCTGTCTTTTTGGAGGGGGAAAACTTAGTATAGAGGTAGTTACTGTTAACTCAGAGCACTATTTCATTTTCGAAAATGTAACAAGTATCATCCCCCACCCTATAAGGTCACAAGGAGCACACCAAGAAATGCACCCATTTTCAAGTGTAAAGAATTGCATGTCTGATACTATCAGTATTGTAATAACAGACATTGGGTATCCGACCAATGATTGGATTTGTTAAATCCCCTGAAACATGTTTGTAATCAAGTGACCTTCCAATAGAGGTATACTGAGGCAAAAGGACACATATCGGTTAATTATTGTGAACCAATATTTTAATGGATTGTCTTTGAAATCCTCTAATAATGTAGAGAGGATTTCTGCTGCTGAGAAGTTTTATTTCAGATTAATAAAAGCGTATTTCTTAATCAATGTTTGTCCCTTTCTGAACTGTATACTCAAAGTATATTGTTGGGTATTTCCAAGGATAGTATTGTCATCTTTTACTTTGACTTCAGTGGCATAAAGAAACAAGTGATTGGACAAAAATGCTTTCTCAAGATGGCAGAAATCAATTGTGGTTCCTGTGATTCTGGACCACACATTGTTAACAATCAAATACAAATGTATTGCTAATTGGTGTCGTATGTAATTACGGATCTAAAAATCAGACACTACATCTCTCACAACGCAGCAATTACGATTTATCATTTTTGTTACAATTGTGATCTTAACAAAGGCCTTATAGTAATCAATGTTCAGAATCAATAGTATCAAGATTGAATTGCCAATTATTTAGCAGACTATATGTGGGAATCTTCAGATCTTTTTCTAATTGTGTAAGCACATTTTCAAACATGAAACTTTATTTTTTGATTTACACAGACTTTTGAGACGCTGGACACTTACCTCATTATTTGAATGGGGAGGAATTTGAGCCCTTCTTCCATTTGGATATTATCTAGACAGATTATTTTATTTCCTGAATTATCAATTGGTTGCCCTTCAATTTTGCTTGTGGTCCACCGTGGATAAGACCTTACCGTGTTTCCATCTAAAGTGGAGAACCACTAATTATTTAGTGGTTTATGTTTAAAGGTTCTGTGAAAGTTCCCTCACTATTATCCTGTTCTTTCACATATAAGATGGGAATATCAGTGACCTGGGTATTTCTAAAATGAATTAGCATTTGGTGTGGATTCCATTCAATCAATTGGCAGGTAACGCTCAAACTGTCGTAGTTGAAACTACTTTTTAATTTGATCGGACTGCAGGTTTGGCCCCAGAGGATCTGGTTCAAGCAATATATAAAAGGTGGAAACCTTCAAAATAAACTGATTTGTAAACAGATTCAAACAATTCCGAGAATGCACTCAAACAATGCTATTGAAAACCAAAATAAAGTGTCTCTCATTTACATTTACACATAAAATATATTTCAGTACCTAGAATAGCCATTGACAAAAAGTAAGCACAACAAGGAGCGGATAGGTACTTGTAGCGAGTGAGTATGATGAATTGTTTCTTAGTAAGAAAGGTTTGCCCTCAAGGGCCATTGTCACTGGATGTGCACTCACCCTGTTTTGATCCCCAATTTGGTATTGCTATCTACTGGAATAACCTTTCCTATCAAGTTGTATAGTTCTCCAAAAAGATGCTTGAGGGTAATGCAATGATTTCCAACTCCTCCTTAGTTCCAGGTGTCAAACACTTCATGAGAGATCAAGGTCCCTGCAGACCATGTATCTATGAGATAAAACACTGCCACTAAACCCGGACAGGTGCAAAAAACCACTCATCTTTCACTTCCAATTTACAGAGAAAGTGAAAATGAGTCGTCAGTTAATAATGTATCTTTTCAAGGTATTTTCCAGGTCTGTGGTTTCATGAAGCCCTGGTGGGTTGATGAAGGATTCTGTAGGAATAGAATACATTTCAAAATCAAGAATAGAGCAGAGACTTCCCCACAATCCCAATGCTCTAGATTACAGCCCCCATTTAGGTTGCATTATAGAGAATCATTTTGAGATTAAGGAATATGCTCATTTTTCATTTTCTTAATCAACTCTATTTCGTTTTTCAAATTTTTGGATCTCATGTTTAGGGGTATCCAGGTTGATTCTGTTCCTTTAAGTTATCTGTCACACTTCTTCAAAGCTTCATATGTTGTTTTTTGGGAGGCTGTAATCCAACTTTTAAAGACAGAGCTCCCACTTCTGTCTTAACTGAGATGAGATCCCCTCTCTATAGAAGGTGATTGTCACATGCTTCTCATCACTGAACTTCACTTTCTTGCCTTTACTTTGTATGAATTCAAGGGTTGAAGGTATTAGTGGTGGTCTCTACCATTGTTTCAGCAAACACTGAAGTGTTTTCACAGGACATAATAGACTTTCCTGCTTGTATTCTTCTCATTGAACCTTTGATTCAGTTTTGATGGTGCTTTGAGATTCATTAGTAGTCAAGCTAATATGTCTTAGCATTTGACCACTGCTCTCTGACAATTGTTTCACCTGTCGCTTAAATTGAGAAATCTTTTTCCTTCCATCTTAATTGTGCGGTGGTCTTTGTTCATAACTCTGTCCCTTCCACAGGGCATAATTGTCGCTTCTGGAAGTTGTGGTGAGTGCTGTTGTATGTACTACTTGGCATCCACTCATCCTGGTAGTGGTAGTGGGATCTGATATCTTAGACCCACGAGGAAGACATAGAGGTTGGTCTTGATAGTTGGTTCTAGAAGAAGTTGATTAGCTCTGTCACCCACCCCCAAGAGAAAATATGTTTCAGATGCCTCTGGGAACCTGATCCTGGGTTCTGATTATCTTTCTCTCTGGAGTGGAAACCTATTTGCAGCCCAGGATAGGATTAGGACCTGAATACCAGGGACTAATATAAGTCTTTGGTTTCCTGGATTGATGTTTCTACTGGCATAGTATGTATGCTTCTCTCTCTGTTAGAATCCTTAACACAGAGGTATCCCCTGTATCTATACTGAACAGATGAGTGCTCTTAAGAGATCCATGCATCTTTGGGATCATTGAAGCCTAAAGGATCATCTAAATCAATGAGCTAGAGCCATCAAAATCTCAGATTGAGTGGGCAGTTATTTCAGAAGAAGGAATTTTAAGTCCTAACTATCAACCAACATGCCGAGAAATCTGGGCAAAAGTACGCTTGAGATATTGGGCAAAATCCCTAGAAGTTCTGTCCTCTACACACTTCTTGTGGACTTCTTGAGGTTTCTATTTGTCAAAGAATACTTTGAAATGTCTGCTTGGTAAAGAGAGCATGTATGGTGGTTTCGGTCTTCCAGTCCAGCAAAGCAACTAGAAAACTCTGGAAAAAGGTGCAATGTATGTATTCATAATCGGTTTGGTTGTTTTTCAATCCAAATTAATGCATCATCTGATCACACAATGCTAAATGTTCCTAAATGTTCACAAACAGAATGTTTCTCATTTTTAGGATGAGGTGTCATAAAGCTCTTAATGGGTTTGATTTGGTTTATTGGCTCATTCACAAAATGTGATTGTGGTTTCCTCTTCTCACTAGAGCCCGGTTTCCTTCATCAGACAGAGACATTACTTGAGCCCCCTTCAGCATTTACACACCTACTGTCCTTTCCATGATTACTGTAGGAAGGCATCTACGTGCACGGGTTGAGACATCCCCTTTTTCCTCTTCTTGCCATGGTCCTTCTGTTTTGTGGGTCCAGAATCCATTTTAAGGGGCCTGGCAATATGTTGTTTTCTCCTTCAGGTGTTCGCAATCAATGTTTGCCCCTCTACCTGGGCATTCTGGGTATCTCTCATGGTCCCTTGTGCAGGAGGTGTTTTTAGAAGGCCCTTTCTGGGTTGTGTTTCTTGTTTCCCATTCAAGACCGATTGGACTCAATGGGAATGGGGAGGACGGATGCACCCAGACAGGGTGAAACGGGGGCGGTGCATCTGTCAAGTTCTATGAGTGGGTGCCTTTCCGCCCGCCATGTCACACCTGGTCGGCAGAAAGGCACCCGCTCGCGGATCTTGTAGCTTGCCGGTCCAGAAACCACGGTACCGGCAGGCTTACCGGTACTGTTGTTTCCAGACTGGCAACCTCGCAATGAACCCCACATTGTATTTGATCCTTTGTACTAATTCCTTTGCAACCACCTTACTCATATCTCCTTTGTGCATCTGTTTGAGGTAACTATAGGGTATGTGGCTGTCTTTCTTGAATTATAGTGTTTCTTTTTTGGCTAGCTGGGCTCTCTACTGTTGGATCATTTTTAAATTTGCTTTTTGCTGATCAGACTTAGCCTGAAGAAAATCCACCTCTTTGTAATGGGTATCACAGCTATTTCTTGGTTTTCTTTTAGTTGGGCTTGGTTACCCTTTAATTTGTTATGTGCCTGTAAACTTTGAGGGCCTTATTTTCAAATGAGCGGACTGGGAAATTAAAGTGTACATTTGCTCATGTGTGTGGCTTTCTAAGGCATAGGAGGGCTGCATTGCAGAGTTTGCAGCACCTTTTTGCTATCTCTTCCATCATGGTAAAGCACACAGTTTTACTCATGCATGAGATTTTCATGCAGGCGTAAAACCGAAGGATTCCAGTAGCATGTATCTTGGTTTAGCACTTGCTAAAGACTAGGTGGATTTAACTGAATTGAATTATAAGACGCCACCTGCAGAGAGTGATTTGCAGAGAGAGTTTTGTCTCTCACAAAGCATAGAGTAAAGGCAATTTTGCCTTACTTTTCTCTTCACAATTACTCTCCACTGTCATGAGTTGACAGACTAGATCAGCCAAAGGATTTACTAGCATAGGTCTCCCTTCTTTGTTAGTAGAAGTACTGCACAGTTTCCATAATGACTAGTCCATTGGACCCTGTTATTTCCAAATGTGTATTACGACTTTATGCACTCTTTCTTTAATTGTGTCTTTCCATAACTCTAGATCCTATGTCATCCACTGTCCTTGATGGGTCTATCTAGACAGTGCATAATTTCGGGCCACTTTTGTACCAGTTACCACTCCTTTAGTTCGTTTCAGACCTGATATTTGATCACAAAGCACAATGACCAAATAAACGGTCTGATTTCTGACATATATCAATATTTATACTTGCAACAGAGCACTAATCCGAGTGTCTAAAATCTTGTAGTTATGAGCAATATATGTTAATCAGTATTCTCAATTCACCTGTATCTGTCTTGCCTGAAAACAACATATATCCTATGTGGAACCATTCACCTGGGGCCATCTAACTCAACACAAGAATGAAACTTCTCACATATCGGCAATCTTTGGCACAATCTGTGTTACACAATATGCTCATGTGTTGACATCAGTGACATTTACCTTACACATCTCAACTCAAGACCACAGTATCTATTTGATATTTAACATATTTTATAGTGCTTTTTTCCACTAATCTAGTCCTCCACACCATCTCAAAAACAAGATTTTATAGTCAGAATATTTTTTTTAATAAAAAATAATAGATGGTCCAAAATATGTGTGGTCCCCTAAATCACAATGCTCCGGATGTCACCCAAAACATCACAAATAAATGTGTACCTCAATTAAAAATGAACGACAACAACACCATGCCCATTTTTATCTCACTAACCGATTACCAATTTATCAAAACATAGACATTTACTTTGCATAGTCACCTAGAACAGATGCAAAACATATATGAATCACTATACTGTAAAGTATAGTAAAATAATTACAACGTAATGATAAATATTAGTTTGTTAGCATCAAATGAAAATGAAATCAGCATGAAAAAAATATATTATAAGCATAATAAATACTGCATTCAATTTTGAACAATGTGTGTGTTTTATAAACTCGAATTTAAAGGAGACACTCTAATCAACGGCACCCTTATGTTACTGGGAAGATTTAAAATTGCATATTTTATTTCCATAGAATATGTGATGTAATTGAAAATGAAAAAAAGGAATTATACAGGACTGCGCAAGCGAAAATGAATTTCAAATAATAATTGTATTGGAATAAGAAAATTAGCAGGAAATTAAATGTTTTGAACAAAACGTGCTTCTATTTAGAGCACATGACCAAAGAATTTAGAACATTATTTGGTTTTCGAGTTGGCAATAAGAGACATGGACATTTTTAATGTTTTGCTATCCTAGCTTTTTGGAATGAGATGGGCTTTGATGAAAGGAATCAAATTAAATATCAAGTTCCTCCAATTGGGTTTCTCTTACAAGACCCTCCTTAATATTTTAAAAACTCGGGAAAAGAAATCTACTTTTGTACTTGTATACATACAAGAGCTGTTACTGAGCATGAAGCTTATTCATTCCTTTTGCCAAATCAGTGAAACCACATGAAAAAGGCACGGATTCAAGGTTCTTTATTTCAGAATTAAGATCATACAGTTAATATTATATTTGACTTGAATAGAGAAATGACCCCCTTCCTAAGATTCAATTGCTAAGAGTGAATATTTTAAATACGTAATGGGGCCTGGGTTCACTTACATTTTCAGTTGTTGAATTAGCTCGCGAGGGCCTGAATCAGCCTCTGGGGTTACTCAGGATCCCTGGTACTGGTGCTGTCTTCTGGATGGGGTGACTCTAGACTTTCATGCCATCTGATTCTCCTCAGCCTAAGGATATAGTAACAATGTGTTTCCCAGACCTAGTCCCCTTCTCACTTAATTAAGAAACTCTGCACAGGACCAGTAATTCTGTGTCAGCAAGGCGTAAGAAAACAGCACGGAACTGCACATAAATGTGCACAGATTCTGAGCTGCACAATTCAGCAGTGCTGAGGCTGAGCACACATGCTCCACCTGCTCAAAGAAGGAGGCCATAGAAGGTGTCAGTAGTGCACACCGACCAGATCCTTTTCAAATCCTTCTGTATTTCTAAGGCTGCCTTTGTCCTGCTGCCCTGGTACCTTGCGTTTAATGAGGAGGCCTCCAGCCATGGTCATGCAGGGGTGGCATCAGTGTTTAGCCCGTTGACTTTGAGCAGGCCGAGATGTCCATGGGGAAATGTTTTGATACTGTAATATAAACAAATCCACCACAGTCTGTTATGCTTACTCTGCCCAGTTCATGCAGGGAAGCTGTTTTATATAGTATGCGTTGGTCATTAGCTCCACCATAGGCACCCTTACATGACAATTCCATGGGGGGGCACCACTATAAAATGGAAACCCTGGTCTCCGTCTGGTCAGTTGAAAGGTAAAACAGAAATGGTTCATTCCCATTGGTCAGCCATGACAGGTGCTCTTTGGCATTGTGCTTTCAGTCATCTAAGTGAAAGATCTTAATGCCCGTTTGCTTTTTCCCGCACGTCTGTTCCATTGGATCAGGCCCACCTTGAAGGAGAAAAGAACAACCGTTGAGGGAACCAGAACGAGTTAAGTAAACCTTAACAGTGGAATGAGATTGCTTTTTTTCCTCTTCACATAGGAAGGATGAGTTGTACAATATTACTATGCAAAGAAATTAATTTAAAAAAACGTTTCTATGTATCTGTTTTTGTAATGTTTGTATTGATTAATTACTCTCCAGGAACTTATATTTGAATTATAAAATATTCCTGAATGAATCAAACATGTCTATGTATGTTGTATGCAGAGGGTGAGGAAGGGCATCATCACCCGTTCAAGCAAGGTGGTTGAAACATGTATTTACTATGCAGTGATCTGTGGTTCTAAGGTCAGTCCTTTGCCCATAAAAGTCCCATGGTGCTTGATCACCTTTGACCTACCCATTCCTATAGGCCAAGGTATTGCAATTTGTGTTGTGATGTGGTCAGGGGCAATCATGTTTTCCATCATGCCCTGGCTTAGTTTAAGTTTAGTGTTAGTAATCCAGTAATTCACTTGGGCAAGGCAATCGGTTAAACTGATGTATGTGTCATTCTTGGAGGTATTTTGAAAATGATTTGTGTGTCATCTGTGTAATTGTAGCAAGAAAGCCAATGCCGTTTGATGAATTTTATGAGTGGGGCCATGTATTTGTTGAACATTAGATATGATAGCCTTGATCCTTGCAGTTGGACACATGTTGTGTTGTGGGAGCTTGAAATGAAAGGGGGTTAGCCTGGTGGTTGTTGTTCTGTCTGAAAGGAAGGATCGCCGTCATTATACCTCAGTGTTGCCCAGTCAATCATTTTCAAGACTCTTTATTAGGTCTAAGTTTAACAGTGTTGAAATCTTCTGTGAAATCTAGGAATATGAGAGCCAAGGTGATGTTGGTATCTGCACTGATGCTAAGATCATCCAAATGTATTGAAGTGCAGAATCGGGGGCGTCTCATTGGCATAAAATCTACTTGTGTGTATCCCAGTATGTTTCCATTTGACCAACTGTGTGTCTTTTTCCATAGTCCAGAGATTCAGTGACCAAGATTGTCTCTGGAGAACATGTGAGGCCCCCTTACCTACAAGGCCTGTGAGGGTCTATCACCAGGGCCTCAATTGGGTGTTAACACTTCTTCTACATTCAGGTAACATGAGACCACAGCATAATGAGGCACACTTTCACTGGTATGGTAATGTTTATTTTTAAAGCGCCTATACACAAGGGAAGTTTTTCAAAGCGCTCAAGGAGGGAAGGGACAAGAGGAAAAACAACAGTTGTTCAGATCCCTTGAAGTTCTGAAACAATAATAGTCTGCACAGGCAGAGTAAATGCATATAATACAATTAACATTGGAGATAACAGCAAATAGGCCTGACGACGATTGTGCAGTTTTTCCAAGTGCATTAAGGTGCCACCATGTAGGGAGTGACAACATGGGGGAACTGACAGACGATCTTCAGGCATGGTGCATTCGGATCGCGCAAGCACACAGTTTGCAAGGTAGTGCGCAAGTTATGTGATATTTTTACAGTACCTACATTCCATTTCAATTGCCTTGAAAACCAGTACATTGCATTGCAGGAGAAGGACATCACATGATCCTACACATTTACGACGGCATGCAAATAAGTTGGTAAATATGACATTAAAAAGTATGCATTGCTTGTATACTTCGCAGACTGGCATTTGGTGTCACACATGCAGGACACATCTTTGTTAAAGGTAGAAACCATGTCAAGCTGTGCCATTTCATTGTATGCTTATTCTGCAGACCGTGGTCTGGTCATTGCATGATGAGAAGTACAAGACTGACTGGGGGCCGAACACATGAAAAACGACATAACTCGTTGCAAAAGAAGAACATTACATGAGCTGAGGGCTCGGCTATACTTTACATTGCATGCACATTTAGATACAATGACATGTTTAATATTACATTATAAACACATGGTGCATATGCAATTCATGAAGGGGTGCATTCAGTAAATATGAGGTTGGTGGTGAGCACGTTCAATCTGCATGTTAAGTAGCATCTCATCTTCAGAAAGGTTGAAAGGTGCATGTTCCAGGTATACGCCTTCATGCAACTTGGCAGTGCTCTAGGCTTGTAAGCAGAACAACCACCTAAGGGCCTGCATCTGAGTGGACATGGTCTCAGCGCGGCTTTAGGAGATCCTTCTCCATGGTCTAGCGGAGGGAATCCCGGGAGCTGTATCTTCTGAATGTTTTCTATGCAGCAGCAGGATGGCTGAACATTTTTGTATTCCATGTCTTCCCATAGCTCAGCGAAGTTAAGCCTGGGAGATAGAGGTCTTGGCGCCATGATATCATGCACCACTGCATCAAAAGGGTTGATAAACTGGAGATAATGGTTCAAGGTCATCACAATGCACTTTGAGAAATGTCTGTTTTGGATTCAAGATCCTCAGGCAGATTTATATCTAGCACAAACCTTACATTTATGTGCAATGGCTGGGTATGTCTCTTGGAGGGACACAACACACAATTGATTTGAGAGATATGCTTTTTATTGTTGGCTTAATGTGGTAAAAGTAAAGTCAGAAATGGATGAGAGCCCTCAGAGTCATACCAAAGTCCACATGGGGACCAAGGGGAAGCCCCGGCACCTTGGTCATTTACGTCCAACCTCTTGATCAAACAATTGCATTGCAGGCTCTGCTCTCACATGTTCCTGCAGGGGTGATGGAGCTCTGAAATTCCAGGCGTGTCAAAGTTTTAACAATCTCACTCATGTTCATTTCTTTTTTTGCTTCTTTAATTTTTGTCATTACTGTTGGAATTGGACACATTTTCTGCTTTCTACCTCTCTCTATGAGAGCCCAGTATTTAGTATTTTAAATATGTGTAGGCATATAAAACATGAATATATCCAAGCACAACAGTGTTCTAGATAGTCTGTGATGTTTCCATGTATTAGGAAAAGGGTAGTGTCCTAAATTGGCGGACACTCCCATTCCCTGCACACCATTTATACAGAAGACACTCAGTCAATACTTATAATTAGTCATAAACAATGTTGGTACAATTAGGCACAATTCAGATGCTCTCTGCTGTACTGTACTGTTTTTAAATACAAATGTAATAATAATAAACAAACCAATGAGCTCTACGTGTTTCGGGAAATCTATCCCTCCGTCAGGAGCAGCAAGTCTTTAACAAAAGTTGTGTCAATCTATCTTCATACTTCATGTGTCTACAAAGGTAAGTAGAGAACTTCAATAAGTAAATGGGATTGTAAACAAGTACAAGTACAATGTTATTATTTTGACAAAATTATCTTCAACGAGATTTTTTAAATAGCACATTTAGAATTCACCCCAAAGACTGCATAGGGACAGTTGTATTGTCAAGGTCTTCTTAGGATTCTGCTTTCAGCAGATTATTGAGTGTGAAAGCGGTGATGACTCGACCTAGTATATAATATTTACAGAGATTATAATCTATCTTGTCACAGACTATAGTATTAAATTACATTAGTCTCATGGCCAACTGCCAAGCGGCAATCCTACCTTGTTCTAGGGAGAATACTTGAAGCTATGATTGGGTACACTAGGGTCCGGGTAGGATAACTCTGTCAGGAACAGGTATTCACAATCTTGCATCCGTGGATATTTATGTATATAAAGTTATATGTCAGAGTAGCAAAGTGTCTCAAAGTATATTGCGGGCAAACCCACTCTTCATTATCCCATTTACACTGAGTTAAAGTCAGGATTACTTACCTAGTCTCATGGTCCAGATTTGCATGGCTATACGTTGTTCCAGGGCAGGGTACAGTAGTCCAGCGATTAAATGCTGTGTGGAAAAATGTATCTTCACGTGTCTTAAGACAGCCTCTATTAAAGGAATGGTTCGCCCAAAACATTTTATTTCAAAAATAGATAGGCAATATAAAAAAAAAAGATTGGCATTTTTTTTCGAAGTCCCTATGTAAATTTTTGAGCAATTCAAGCTCAAAGATAGCACATGGGGGCATCCATTTTGTGAAATGGATGCCCATCGCTGTGCTCGCTTTGGCTTTTGCGGCACTAATGAAGGAAAAGCCAGCCAGCTGTAGTAAACAAAAGCTACCACTGGGTGGCTTTTCCTTCATTGGTGCTGTACGCGGAGGACGGGGACCGGAGACTACAGGCAGAAAAGCTGCAGCTGCATCTCAGTAAGTGCTATTTTTTTAATAAAAATAAACACTAGCTGTGGGTTTTTGCCAAGTTTTCCGGGCTGGAGGAGCCCGGAAAACTTAGAAATAAAACCACAGCTTTAAAAACGTTGTATTTATGTTTGCGGTAGCTTTTGAAGCGACCGCAAACATAAATACAACGTTATTGTGTTTGAAAACGCTGCATTTTTTCTTTCTAAACAATGTGTTCTAAGGTCGTTTGATTATACATCTGTACACAAAGTTATCAATGACGAGGCAAAATGTTTATTGGCACACATGCAAGATTGTTGCATTGGACTCTCTATGGGACCTTTTTGCACCTTCTATTTGGTTCAGTGTGATGCTGCTTCTAGAACCTCACGTGTACTGGTCAATAATACTCGTACAGCATTTCCAAGCCTAGGGATCAGGCCCCACCCCCAGTGTCAAAAGGGAGGGTCAGAGGCATTCTATTTTCTAACTTTGTGCCCATTCTCCTATAGTTGGTCTCTCAGTGTTGGTTGCCATGACAACCCATACTAACATAGGGTTAAGATTACCCATTGGGATCTCAATATACATGAGGACCTATATAAACACTTTCGGTGTACAATTCGAGCGATTGATACAACATTAACGCCCCTTTTTCTCTCATTGTCGGTTGCCATAGCAACCCTTACTAAACACAGTGGCGAAAGTACACACTTGGATCCCCGACCCATGTAAAATCATTCTTTTAACAATCTGAGCGATTGATTGAAAGTTTTCACTCGCTTTTACAATTAGTGGCAACCCAACCCCACCTAAGATGGCTGCCCTATAAATGATCTTGGAGTCCTAGCAACAGCGTTACTAACGCCTCAGCCAGGTCTCCGTGAATCGTAGAATGACTCAGCAGTTTGTACGCTACAGCGGCAGACTGCGAGCAGGTCCTGCACCCTGACAGGTAAGGCCATTTTGCTCGCACTCAGCAGACATTCAGAACAAATGAGGTGCCCTTAGTGCCATAAAATACTAATTGGATATTCCCGTTCTATTTAGGTTTTTGTCCACGGGACCATTTTAAAGAAAAGAGAAACTAGGCTCATTTAAAGGTGAAACTTCACCTCCAGCTGAGAGGTAAGAGTCTGTGTTATGAAAAGAGTGCCCGCCATAACCGAGTTGTTTCCGATCCCTTCTTAGGTGATCTTCATACCAAAAAGAAACTCCTTTCTTTCTGTTTTTTCACAATAGGATCAGACAGAGATCAGCCCTTGTGGCTTATACAACTTTCAAATAACAGAACCTTTGGAATTAATACACCCATAGGTAAACTGTGTGTGTTTTCAATACTGCACAGCACATGATTTATTCTTCTTTAAATAACCGGTGCATGAATACTCCCCTGACAACTGTCTCCATTCCCCCTGCAGCGCAGACATCATACAGTACAGACCCCCATCCTGATGAAGGCCGTATACCAGATGTGGCATATTAAACCCACCTAGAAACGGCTGAAACACCATGGTGTAGACGCACTATCCCCAACTGCAGTATATCCATGCTGCTTTACACAATGAAAATGACCTGTTTTTGTTGAAATGTTCAAGTGATGTTGTAAATGTCCAATTGTTTATATGTTTGCCCTTTTCATGCGAACTCCATGACAAATGAAATTTGAATTTGATTTTGTCTTGCACACACAAAATGGTTGTCTTACCGAAAAACTTTTGGCTCCGTGTGATGTAAATATTTTCTGTACTTTAGGTCAATGACCTCCCCCTTTTTTTGATGTTAACTCTGGACGTCCATTTTATATTGAACTGTACAACTTTAGATAAAGAATAAGATTGATTCTACAACAGAGTTTGAAAATATTTATTCTTTCTTGATACAGAGGGTGACAAAAAACAGGAGTATTCTGACAGCACCTATTTTTCTTGAACCTATTCAATTGTATTCATTGTTCCCTGTCCACCAATCAGAAATTCCCTTCCCCGATGGTGGTTGCCTATTCCCTCCCATTAGCCCAAGTGAGCAAATAATCCCAAGAATCTGTTTTACAAAATCCCTTAACATATTTTCAAAAATCTGTGCTCCAGAAAATGGCAGGTGAACCCTGCCCTGTATTTGTTAAGTGCCTCAGTTTGATGACTTGTGCTCTTTATTTGCCCTCCAAATAACCCTACTATCCAGGAACCTTGCCAGATCCATATTCGCAGTATAAGTGGCCAAATTAGGTCTGCTCTGTCTGGCCACGTCCTTTACCGCTCCCCAAACTCCTTTTCATTGCACCGATTCATTTTAGGCCAGTCATCTCCTCCAACTTGTTTTCCCGGAAGTGAGTCACAGACATTCCAAGCCTTACTTAACCTTGCCTTTTTTAACGATATCAAATACCATAGACAGTATGTTATGTTATTTTATTCAAATTTATAAAGTGCAAACATTCGCCAAATGAATGGCCACTTGGCGCTAATCTGGCGATCAAGGTGCAAAGAGGGACAAATAGATCAAAAGAGAACAGTCTTCGAAGCGCAGAAAATGCTAAAATGGACTACAATAGCATAAAATTCTAGAGGAAGAGTACTCCATAATTTGGCTGCTCCCACAGCAAAAGCCTGTCCCCCGACGCTTGAGTGTCGAAACGGTGGGACTAGAATGGTAAGGAAAGATAGAGAACGCAGAGACTGTGATGGTACATAGGGACAGAACTTAAGCTGAAGTATTCAGCCCTGGTCTTGTAACAAGCCCGGTGAACAATGCACATGGACTTAAACTGGATATGCTTATCAACCGTTAGCCAGTGCAATTTACGCAGAGTAGGAGACATATGAACTTGCTGCTGCGTGCTAAAGCAGCTATAGTCGACATACCAAATAGGCCGGCTGAGGGGGGAAGAGTCAATTGCAATAATCCACTGCACTCATGGCTAAGGAGTTATTCACCGGGGCACAAAATTGAGATGGAATAAAAGGTAGGATTTTTCTTAACACCCTCAATTTAAAATGTCCACTCTGCCATACAGAGGCTATCTGATCACTCATGGAGAGGGAAGAAAGGAGCTTCACCTCAAGGTCATTTACTGCTGCGACAGGAATAGGTAGCTGGCCAAGAGCACTCGCCATAACTCAGCAGTCCAAAGAGAAGAAAGCAGGGAGAAAGAACCAGAGGATAAGTCTGTCACCAGTTCTTCTGTCTTGTCCCCATTCAGTTTGAGCCAGTTGTCACTCATTCAACACCCCCCAGCCTCCAAATAACTGTGCAGCTGAGGTGCAATGCTTGGCTGTGCAAGATCCAGCCGAACAATGATTTGGGTACTTATGAAAAGTGCATTATAACGACCCCCACCCACTCAGACTGCAATACTATTTGCCTCATAACCTGCACACCGGTAGAGTGACTGATCCTCTGACCTTATTCCTCAGCATTGTGGTGCTGACACCTGTTCTTTAATCAGGCATAAGAATACATGTTTGTTTGATGTTGTTGATTCGACTCATCAATGGTTATGAATGTATTGCTAATACTGTACCTTTCAGACTTTGCTCTAGTGACACCAAACCTCTAATCTAGCCCCTTCTGTGGCATCCCCATCTGGACCAAATGTGTTCCACATTCTCACAACTTAATCCATATCTCCTGGATCCCTTTACTCACCACTCCCAAGATCTGGCCACATGTTGTAAACGTTGCCCCTTTATCTTGATGCAAAAGACCACCCCGTCCACTTGCAGCCATTGAACATCCTAAGGATACAGGACAAGTGCCACTGCTTGATACATTCAAACTTGCCTTAGCTTTTTTCCACCTTTGGTCAATTTTCTACTGCTTCACCCATATCTCAATTCATCGATCATCCCTTTGCAGGGAGGCAGCTGAATGTGTTATCCAAAGCTTCGTTCCCCTTCCCTGCACCAATACCGCAAAGGTGAGAGACGTACTCACTGAGACAGTTGTTCAGCCCTTATCTCTCACAGGTGCAGCAAGGTTTAGAGACAATGCAAGCTGAAGATGGTAAAACTATTCAAACTAACATTGTAACAGTAAAATTGCATGCACACATGAAGAACACGTACAATAGGTAATATATGCATTTAGACATGAAGAAAACTAACAGGACTAATGTACAAGGTGAATGCAACATGAGTGACACACAAATATAGCTCGCTAAACACAGAAGCAATGGTGTAATTGGGCATCCATCTTCTTAAAAATGGAAGCCATAGCATGTCTTTGAATGAGCACAAGTGTCAAAGCTGTCCGAAACACTGTTACATTCCCCCAACTCCTCCTCACCTGAATGTTCCAGAGTGTCTTCAGGCAGTTCAATCTCCTTTCTCCTTCTAGGTCTTTGTGGCTTCTTTTCCTTCTTTTCCTTCTTGTGATGTAAGTAGGGGTGTGACTCCCCGGTGGCCACTGTGACCGGAAGATGACCTAGTCTCGGGGGCCCCCGAGGAGTAAGCCCCCAATCCCAGGGAAAAAGCTGATTAGCTGAACAAACCCTGGTAGTTGATGGTATACTTTATAGGTATTAGATTGGTTCCAGTGGTTCCAGTAATCCTGGTCTTCTGTTGTGAAGGGCAATTAACAAATGTCCAAATACAGATCGTTGGGGACAGAAATCCCTCTTGAAAATACAAGGTAAGTAATGTTCTGTTCTATGTTCAATGGATAGGGTTTATAGATCTGTGAGCAGCGCAGCGTCAGGAAACACCAGAGGATGCTGTCTGGCAGCGGAGAAGAGTATCGCTACGCCGAAAGTGACACAGTAGTCAGATAGATAGATAAATAGATAAAGTACGAAAAACAGAGATCCGTTAAAGAGAGTAAGGGGAAGAAGAAGAGTAAGGACAGAGCCGTCAAGACCGGTAGGAAGGAAAAATATGGTAAGGTGGCGAAAATAATTACCTTACCTCCTCCGTGAAATTCAACAGAATGCAACCCACAAAAATATACCTGAAAGATGCAAGCCTCCAAAAGTGTTGTCAGAAAGGACAAAAGGCAGCTAAACTAAAGGTGGGGAAGAAAATATATTAAAGGCAAGTACAAGGAGCAAAAACAGAGCGCTAGCGTATTGAGTTGGGAAAAACTTCGATACAACGCATCAGAGTTACGGTGTGTGAGACGTAAATACGTCTCAGCAGCCACATTGGAGAAAGCATAGACCGCTAAGGCGGACTTACCTGCAACCATCTTAGGTGTATCTCCATTTGAGACGAACCCTCCATGGCTGATGCATTATAGTATGCCCCCTTCGATGTCTGGGTCCCCCTGGCTTGCTCGGATAAAACCGGTGGAACCTTTGGACTAGTTCCGGAGCATGCACATGAGATCTAGGCTCCCATGTTCTTTCCGACTTGGGGTATCCCTTCCAGTGTACCAGGTATTGTAGTGTTCCATGCCTATAATGAGAATCCACCAATCTGGCCACCTCGTATTCTTCTGGTTCAGATGGAGTGATGATTCTTGTCTTCTTGATTGCTCTGTGAAACGGATCTTCAAAATAGGGTTTGAGCAGTGATGAATGGAAAACTGGGTGGATTCTTCTGATTCGATAAGGAAGTTTTAGCTTATAAGCTACTGGATTGATCTTAGCCTCAATACAAAATGGTACTATATATCTTGGAGAAAACCTGCCCAAATACATCCACCGGGGTAGATATCTGGTTGACAACCAGACTAGGGTTCCAGGACCCCATGGTGGATTAGATCCTCGTTTGGCATCCACATACTTCTTATAGGACTTCCGGCTCTCCTCCAAAGTGCTGAGGGTCGTCTGGTGTTGTAACGCTCACCTGATTCCCATGGAGGCGCTGGTCTAGGCAGGAAGGAGTCTGTGACTCGAAAAGTGATGTGCAGGACTCGATTGGCTTCCGGGGCTGAGCCTCTTCGCACTGTGTGTCGAACTCGAAGGGTGAGATTTCTGCAGATGAAAGAATATATGGGGTTAAAGATCTGGGCAATTGAGTGTCCTTCTCTCTCTCTCTCTCTCTCTCTCTCTCTCTCTCGTCTAAGCTTCTCCGTAGAGCCCCCAGGCCAACGTGCTCACCTTAGATAGGTGAATGCTGGGCTCTCCATCTGCGTCTGGTGCAGGGTGCCGTTGCCAGTTCCTTCACTGGGTGAAATGTAGGCCTCTTAACATCAGAGGATCGCAACCGCCGTTAACAGCACGAGCGGTGAGTTTCCGGACACCTTTTAGTCCATATAGTCTTTAGGTGCGTGGACACGTAAGTATTGAACAGGGCTCGGAATAATGCTTTGTTCTATTTGTTTTGCAGGGCTCTAGCGTTAGAAGATGGAATGAAGAGAGCCAAAGCTGGAGCCAGAGCCTTGGAAAGAAGCGCTTGGAAATGCGTGAGTAAATGCAAGCGCTTTAACTGTCTCTTTCCTTCACAGCTGTGAGTTCGTGCTGAAGAGATGATGGAAAACGCCGGAGTAGTTGCAGGCGCTCTATTGTGGAGTGCGCGATGGGCGTAAGTAAATACCTGTCTAATGTCTCTTCTTTTGTCTTTCAGATGCTGGGTTGCAGTGTTGAAAACATCCGGAATTCGCGGATTGCCGGTAAGTAATAACTCTGCTTTTGTCTCCACAGGCGGAGGTGCAGCGTGAAGAAATGATCGCTGCCGATGGACCAGGTAAGGAATGCGTTGCATGTGAAGTCGTCGTGCTAACCTGTTGTTTCTTGTCTTTTACAGGCGCTGCTGAAGACTGGATACTGGAATGGTAAGTATTGTTCTTGCAGGTACAGGATCGGAAGAAGAAAAGCTGGAACAGACTTGGTGAGCGTTCTGCTGCAGATGCAGAATAACGCGAAGCACGCTTCATCAATCGGGTGTGGTTTAAATAGCCTAGGAGTGATGAGGCATCTTCCTCCACGGCCCCGCCTAGGTAAGAAAAGAGTTCCTGTTCCAGAAGAGTTCCAGTGTTGTATCCAGGGCATGGAGCTTGCCCCACCCAGGTAAGAAAATAGTTCCGGCTTACAGAGGATTCCGAAGTAGCTGGTAAGTAAGCAGCATGGTCTGCTACAGGTAAGTCCACCCAAGCATCTTCACACATATTATGAGCCCGGCGCTTCCAGTGCCGGGACCGATGGCTTTGATGAGCCTGGTGCCACCGGCGCCAGGACAAGGTCCAAAAGGTCCCAGTAGGGACCGGCTGGTGCCTAGGCTTAGGATTAGGGGCCTGCTTCCAAGGACGTTGGGCTGGTCCTGGCTCCTTGGAAGCAGTGATCATGACAGCACCCCACCTCAAGGCCCCTCCTAAGCATGTCTTCTCCGGGGGTTTTGGCTTGTCGGGGTGATTCAGATGGAATTTCTTGACCAGACGAGGTACGTGGACATATTCTGAGGGTTCCCAAGATCTTTCCTGGGGGCCGTATCCTTTCCAATCAATCAGGTAATATAATTTAGATTTGGCGATTTTGGAGTCTAGGATGTTCTTTACTTCGAATTCAAGTTCTCCTTCTACCAAAACAGGTTCTGGGAGTTTAGTCAATCGGGTTTCTGGTTGTACTGGTTTTAATAAGGAGACATGAAAGACTGGATGTATTTTCATATGCGCAGGTAATTCCAATTTGACAGCCACCGGATTAACTATGGCAGAGATGAGATAGGGTCCAAGGTATCTTGGGATGAAGGTGCGGGGTCCTTTTAGAGGCAGGTGCTTAGTGGATAACCAGACCTGGTCTCCTACTGCGTAGTGAGGGGCCTCTTTATGGTGTCGATCTGCTCCTTTTTTTAATTGAGCTTTAGCTCTTTGCAGATGGGCAGTGGCTTCCTTAAAAGCACGAGTGATCTCCGAGTGCAAGTAATCCACAGCAGGTGTTTCGAATTCTTGGGGAGGATCCAGGTTAGAGGTTCTAGGATGGTGTCCGTATAATAGGAAGAAGGGAGTCTTCCCGGTTCCAGAATGCGTCGAATTGTTGTAAGCGTATTCAGCGATCCAAAGAATATCCTTCCAAGGGTTTTCAGTTTGTTGGAGCATGCAACGTAGATATTGCTCTAAAGTCTGATTTGTCCTCTCGGTTTCTCCGTCAGTTTGGGAATGGTGACTGGTTGAAAGTCTTACATCAATTTGGGCTAGACGACAGCAACTTCGCCAAAAGTGGGAGATGAATTGACTTCCCCTATCGGAGACCAGAACCGAGGGAAAACCGTGTAACCGAACGATGTTTTCTAAGAATTCTCGGGCCAATACTGAAGCTGAAGGTAGGCCCTTCTGGGGAATGAAGTGAGCCATCTTGGAGAATAGATCCACGACTACTAAAATGGTATTATACCCTGAGCATGGAGGTAAGTCAGTGATGAAATCCATGGACAGGGTATGCCATGGACAGGGTGGGATGTCTAATGGGTGTAATAGGCCGGCTGGTTTCTCTTTTTGACTTTTATTCTGGGCACACACACCGCAGGAGATTACAAAGTCTCTAATATCCTTCTTCCATGATGGCCACCAGAAATGTCTTTTGATCTTTTCCATGGTTTTGGTAATGCCAGGGTGACCCTCCATTAGAGAGTCGTGATAACAGGAGATTACTTGTTTTTGTATTTTCTCACAGGGCAAGTACAATCGTCCTCGGAAATATGGTAGGTCTTGATCCACTGAGAATTATTTTCCCTTTAATTGCCAGTCCTGCAAATCGGTCAGATTTAGGAGTGATTTGACTGTAGTCTTGATGTCTTCACAGGATTGAGCGCTGACCAGACCCAAAATCCTTTGTTCTGGGATTATGGGTATTGGTTCTGGATTGGTCAAATGTTCATCTACTCCCATCCGGGAGAGAGCATCTGCTTTTCCGTTTTTACTGCCTGGTCGATAAGTAATTATAAAGTCAAACTCAGCCAGAAACAGAGCCCAGCGAAGCTGTCTGGAAGACTGAGCTTTGGCTGTCTTCAGATATTGTAAATTGCGGTGATCAGTCATTACGGTGACTGTGTGTCTGGCTCCCAAAAGATAATGCCGCCAGGCTTTAAAGGCCGATCTGATGGCTAAAAGTTCCTTGTCTGTAATTGAATAGTTGATCTCGGGAGCCGAGAATTTGCGGGACCAAAAGGCTACAGGATGTAATTGGTGTGTGACCGGATCTCTTTGTGATAAAACTGCCCCCATAGCAAGACTAGAAGCATCCGTTTCCACGATGTAGGGGAGTTCTGGGCGAGGAAGTTTTAGAACAGGTGCAGAAATGAATTTAGCTTTTAAGTCCTGAAAAGCTTGTTCTGCTTCAGTAGACCACTGAAAACGTTTGTTCTTCTTTAACAGAGCGGTTATGGGCTGGACTATACGAGAGAATTCAGGAATTAATCTGCGGTAAAAGTTAGCGAAGCCTAACATGCTTTGAACTCCTTTTACAGAGGTTGGTGATGGCCACTTAATGATTGCATCGACTTTCTTTGAATCCATATGGACTCCGTCAGGTGACAATATGAATCCCAGGAACTCAACTTCAGTTGCCTTGAAAACGCATTTTTCGAGTTTAGCAAAAAGGTTATGTTGACGCAATCTCTCGAGAACCTCTTTGACGTGTCTCTGGTGTTCCTCTTCAGATGATGAATAGACGAGGATGTCATCAATGTAGACAACAACACACACATCTATGAGTTCTCTAAGGACATCGTTCATAAAATACTGAAAAGCGGCAGGAGCATTACAAAGTCCAAAGGGCATCACTTGATATTCGAACAGCCCATACTTGGTGCGGAATGCCGTCTTCCATTCATCGCCCTCTTTTATTCGTACCAAGTGGTAGGCTCCTCTGAGATCCAACTTTGTATAAATACATGCGTCTTTGACTTGGTCCAGGAGTTCAGGGATCAAAGGTAACGGGTATCTGTTTTTAACAGTGATTTGATTCAGGGCGCAGTAATCTATGCAAGTCCTAAGGTCTCCTTCCTTTTTCGGAACGAAGAACAAAGCCGAGGAAGCTGGAGATTTTGAAGGACGGATAAACCCGTTAGCTAGGTATTGGTCCAGATATTGTCTGAGGTGAAGATTCTCTGGCTCGGTGAGGGCATAAATCCTACTACAAGGAGGAGTTGTTCCGGGTATCAGGTCTATTTGACAGTCGTAGGACCTATGAGGAGGCAGGGTGTTAGCTTGGTCCTTCCGAAAGACGTCTTGGAATTCCTGGTATTCGGGAGGTAATTTGGGAACCTCGGAAGAGATTGCTGCCAGTGAAACATCAGGCCGAGGATAACAAGTGGTAAAACATTCTGGAAACTGAACCGTCTTTGCTCGCCAATCGATCTGAGGATTGTGCTTCTCTAACCAAGGAATTCCCAGAATGATCTGGAACTGAGGGGCCTTAATCACATCGAACACTATTTTCTCCCGGTGTCCATCTTGGCTCACTAACGTCACTTCTTGGGTGGCATGCGTTACTGGTCCGGAGGCTATCTCCGTGCCATCCACTGTAGTAATGACGTCTTTTACTGCCTTAGGGACAAGAGGTAGATTCATCCTTGATACCATTTCACGGTCCACATAATTACCGATTGCTCCGCTGTCGATGTAAGCTTCAATTGCATGCAAACGATCCGTACGTTCTGGGCTAATGAGGACCATAGGCACCACGAAATGCGAGGTCACGGGACAGATTTTAACGCTCGGCAAGAGGACCTCTACACTTGTCGGGCTAGGTCGTTTCCCTGCTCAGAATTTTGGGTACAGGTATCTGCGGCTCCTACAGCCTTCTTAGCTGGTTTCACTGGGCAGTCTCGAAGAAAGTGCCCCGAGTTTCCGCAATAGAAGCATAATTGCAGCTGTCTTCTTCTTTCCCGCTCCTTTTGAGTTAAAGGTCCTTTCATGCCCCCTAGTTGCATGGGTTCCACTGTGTCGGCTCCCCTAGTAGAGGTCTGTGGTTTAGGAAATACTCGGGTATCAAATTTGGAACGATCAGCCTTCCTGTTCTGTAATCGGTGGTCTAATTGGACAACTAAGTCAATATAGTCTGAGCATTCTTGTGGAGGATTCACAATTTGAGCTAACACATCCTTGAGCTCTCCACGCAGGCCTCTGTAGAAAAGCGTTATTCTTTTATCCTCCGGCCATTGAGTTTCTACTATAAGTCTATTGAATGAGGCAATATAAGTCAAGAGGTCTTGATTACCCTGTCGTAACGAAAGGAGTTCATTGTCCAAGGCCTGCCCCTGGGCATGTCTTGCGAACAGTTTCTCCATGCTGGACTGGAAGGCCTGAAAATCGTGAAGGACCGGATCATCCTGAGTGACCAAAGGGATCGACAAATCTGCGGCACTGCCACTGAGATAAGAAAGCACGAAAGCCACCTTGGTCTGGTCTGTTGGAAAGGCAGCTGGGCGACATAAGAAGTGTAGGCGGCACTGGTTGATAAACACTGCAAATTTCTTTGGGTCACCAGAAAAGCGTTCGGGTGGAGCCAAAGGCACATTACCGGGTAGATTGATTTGCACTGGATTTGAGGATGCTGAAGGGTAACTTACTCCTGGAGTGGGCAAAGGAGTCTGTCCTGCCTGCGTTTGTAGTAATTGCCTAGCAAGGTCCTCCGTTCGCTCCTTGGATATTATCAGCTCTCTTCTCAAAGAGTTTGTTTCCTGACGAGCTGCATGTACCTCTGCTCGTAGTTCCCCAAGCAATCGGGCCAATTGGTCTGTGTCCGAGGTTTCCATTGCGCCTGGGTAGGAGTTTTGTGGTGGGCTTCGCGTTCTGTAACGCTCACCTGATTCCCACGGAGGCGCTGGTCTAGGCAGGAAGGAGTCTGTGACTCGAAAAGTGATGTGCAGGACTCGATTGGCTTCCGGGGCTGAGCCTCTTCGCACTGTGTGTCGAACTCGAAGGGTGAGATTTCTGCAGATGAAAGAATATATGGGGTTAAAGATCTGGGCAATTGAGTGTCCTTCTCTCACTCTCTCTCTCTCTCTCTCATCTAAGCTTCTCCGTAGAGCCCCCAGGCCAACGTGCTCACCTTAGATAGGTGAATGCTGGGCTCTCCATCTGCGTCTGGTGCAGGGTGCCGTTGCCAGTTCCTTCACTGGGTGAAACGTAGGCCTCTTAACATCAGAGGATTGCAACCGCCGTTAACAGCACGAGCTGTGAGTTTCCGGACACCTTTTAGTCCATATAGTCTTTAGGTGCGTGGACACGTAAGTATTGAACAGGGCTCGGAATAATGCTTTGTTCTATTTGTTTTGCAGGGCTCTAGCGTTAGAAGATGGAATGAAGAGAGCCAAAGCTGGAGCCAGAGCCTTGGAAAGAAGCGCTTGGAAATGCGTGAGTAAATGCAAGCGCTTTAACTGTCTCTTTCCTTCACAGCTGTGAGTTTGTGCTGAAGAGATGATGGAAAACGCCGGAGTAGTTGCAGGCGCTCTATTGTGGAGAGCGCGATGGGCGTAAGTAAATACCTGTCTAATGTCTCTTCTTTTGTCTTTCAGATGCTGGGTTGCAGTGTTGAAAACATCCGGAATTCGCGGATTGCCGGTAAGTAATAAATCTGCTTTTGTCTCCACAGGCGGAGGTGCAGCGTGAAGAAATGATCGCTGCCGATGGACCAGGTAAGGAATGCGTTGCATGTGAAGTCGTCGTGCTAACCTGTTGTTTCTTGTCTTTTACAGGTGCTGCTGAAGACTGGATACTGGAATGGTAAGTATTGTTCTTGCAGGTACAGGATCGGAAGAAGAAAAGCTGGAACGGACTCGGTGAGCATTCTGCTGCAGATGCAGAATAACGCGAAGCACGCTTCATCAATCGGGTGTGGTTTAAATAGCCTAGGAGTGATGAGGCGTCTTCCTCCCCGGCCCCGCCTAGGTAAGAAAAGAGTTCCTGTTCCAGAAGAGTTCCAGTGTTGTATCCAGGGCGTGGAGCTTGCCCCACCCAGGTAAGAAAATAGTTCCGGCTTACAGAGGATTCCTATGTAGCTGGTGAGTAAGCAGCATGGTCTGCTGCAGGTAAGTCCACCCAAGCATCTTCACACATATTATGAGCCCGGCGCTTCCAGTGCCGGGACCGATGGCTTTGATGAGCCTGGTGCCACCGGCGCCAGGACAAGGTCCAAAAGGTCCCAGTAGGGACCGGCTGGTGCCTAGGCTTAGGATTAGGGGCCTGCTTCCAAGGACGTTGGGCTGGTCCTGGCTCCTTGGAAGCAGAGATCATGACAGGTGTGTCCTTTGAAGCTCTGACATCAACTAATCCACTGCTGGAGCCTTGGTACCTATAGAACCTATCCCAGGCAAAAAATGTGGATGGTATCCATAGGTGCATTTGAAGGGACTCATTCCAATCACTGTGTGATAGGTGTTATTGTATGAATCAGGGATGCCCAATCGTCTTGTTCTTTGTTACAAAAGTAATGGAGGTACTGTTCAAGATTACCACTAAGCCTCTCCATCTCCCCATTGGACTGTGGGTGATAACCCAATGAGAGCACCCTCTGGATACCCAGCTCGTTACAAAGAACGGCCCAAAACGTTGATGTGAACTGTACTCCTCGATCTGAAATGGCCACTTGAGGTAAGCCGTGTAATCGTACCACGTCTCTGAGGAATACAGATGCAGTTTCAGATGCAGAAGGCACTCCTGTAAGTGGGGTGAAATTAGCCAATTTTGTATATGAGTCTATGGTTACTAGAATCGCTGTCTTCCCCTGAGAAGGAGGTAAGTCTACCACAAAGTCCATGGAAAGATTCTCCCAAGGACGTGAGGGTAACTCCGGCTGTTGCAGTAGACCGAGAGGTCTTAGCCTAGATACCTTCCCACTGGCGCAGACAGGGCATGCCTTGACATACTTATTGACGTCCGAGAACAAAGAAGGCCACCAAAAAATCTGGATAAGAGTTCATACGTTGACTTTTGACTCTTGGTCCTGCTAGGGGCAGATCATGACAAAACTGCAGGGCTATCTCCTGCAGACCTGGTGTGGCCAAAAAGAGAGCAGAATTGTGAAACCATAGGCCTCCTCTTTCCTGTAGGGGATCGGGTAAGAGGTTCCTTTGCTTCCAAGTCTTACACTCCTTCTGTACCTTCTGGAGGAACTTATTGATTACTGTGATAAACTTTTGTTTCAGTAACATTCTTTCCTTTCCTGATATCTCCTTTTCTCCTTCAGCCCAGCTTCTTGAAAGGGCGTCTGCAAGACTATTCTGTGTTCCAGGTATATAAGTAACCTGAAAGTCAAAGTTCGAAAAGTAGTATGCCCATCTGGCATGACGAGAGTTGCGACACTCCATCTGCTGGAGTACCCGTAGATTTCTATGATCTGTGTGTATAAGAAATGGATGGGTGGTTCCTTGCAATAGATGTCTTCACTCCTCGCACGCCATCCTCATGGCCAGCAATTCTCTCTCCAAGACTGAGTAATTCCGCTCACTAGCGGTGAAAGTTTGTGAGTAGTAGGCAATTGGGTGTTCTCTGCCTTCTTGTAACAAGAATGCTCCTAAGACACCGCCTGAGGCGTCTGTCTCCAAAATGAAAGGTTTGGATTGATCAGGTTGAATCAACAAGGTGCTGTTGTAAAAAGTTCTTTGAGTCTTGAAAAAGCAGCTTGTGCCTCAGGATTCCATTTAAAGGAACATACCTTCTTGAGGAGGGAGTTAAGCAGTGACATGATTTCTGAAAAATTAGGTATCAACTGGCAGTAAAAATGTGCTAATCCAAGAAACCGCTGTACTTCTTTCACTGTAGAGAGTTCTAAGAATCTAAGGCCATCTAAGAATGGCCTTTACCTTGTCAGAATCCATTCGTATTCCATTTGAAGATAGGATAAATCCAAGATACAGTATCTCTGAGGCTTCAAAGGTACATTTCCCGGGTTTGGCATATAGATGGTTCTCCTCAACCTACGAAGGACCTCCTTGACCTGAAGCCGAGATTATCAAAATGTCATCTAAGTATACCACCACCGACACGTTGAGCATATCGGCAAAAATTCTATCCATGAATCTTTGGAACACCGCTGGGGCATTCACTAAACCAAAAGGCATAACACAATATTCAAACAAACCCAATGGTGTTCGAAAGGCGGTCTTCCACTCATCGCCTCATAGTATCCTCAGTAAATGATAGGCACCTATTAGGTCAATCTTAGTGAAGACTTGTGAATCTCTTACTGCCTTTAAGATATCCCTAATCAGGGGCATGGGGTATCTGTCCTGCACAGTTAAACTGTTCAGACCCCTGTAATCAACACAAGGGTGAAGCTCCTTGGTTCCCTTCTTTGCTATAAAAAACGGGGACGCTCCTCCGGATAAATTAGATTCCCTTATCAGCCCGTTCTTGAGGTTGGAGTCCAGATACTCCTTCATAGCGGATCTTTCTAGCTGGGATAACGGGTACATCCTTCCAAAAGGTACTGGTGCTTCTTCTTTGAGTTCGATGCTACAATCTTCTGGACAATGAGGTGCGAGGAGTTTGGGGATTACATCCTCAAATACTTCGGAGTATTCACTGTACTGTACGGGAATTGTAGAAATAGATAGACATGGTTGAACCACTCTGTAAACTGATTGAACATCTGCCTTTGGCTCTTGGATACAACACTCTCCACAATAATCTGAGCTGAAACACAATTGCTGGAACCCCAGTCAATACAGGGGTTATGTCATCTTAGCCAGGAAATTCCAAGTATTATAAGGAAATGAGCTGCTCTGATTACATCGAAAACGATAACCTCGGTATGATTACCCATTGAGATCTGAGTAGGTAAGGTGAGGATAAAGGGCTACCATCAACCCCTTCAACCAGAATAGGTCTCTTCTTCTGCTGGAGTGGAATATCCCTTTCCTTAGCCAATGTGATGTCAACAAAGTTGCCTGCTGCTCCACAGTCCAACATAGCAAGTACGGGAATAGTGATTCCTGATCTGCCTGACAGTGAAACCTGAAAAACCATCAGTCTGTTGTCTTCTGTTCCTTTTTCTCCAGTTCGGGTGGAATTGCAAGGACTTGAGCCGTCTTCCCCGTGGTCTCCCTTGCGTAGACACGGGGTGGGCGTTTCCCTGATGCCTGGAAGAGATCTCTGTGCAATCCTTTAGCTGATGTTTGGAGGATCCACAGTACATACACAGATTCTGCTCACGTCTCCTCTTCCTCTCTTCAGAGGTCAAAGGACCTCTTGTAGCACCTATCTGCATAGGCTCTTCCGTAGAGGATGGGTCCTTCAAGACTGGAGAAGGGTTGTAAACCGACGGATAGCCTCTCCCTCTTCGCCTCTCATGGCGTCTTTCCATCAGTCAAAATTCGATCCGGAGTGCCAATGTTACCATCTCAGGGAACGTCTCTGGTCTTGCCACTCGCTCTAGCTCGTCCTTTATATCTTCATGCAGTCCTCTGCGTAATATAGTTTGTTGAGCAGTATCTGGCCATCCCGCCATGGTAGCTAGCCATTGAAATTGAGTGACATAAGTCTGGACGACTGGGTTAACTTGTTTGACATCCAGCAACGCCTCATAAGTCGAATACTGAACCTCTGGTCTCTCAAAACGTGCTTTAAAATTGTGAACAAACTGATCATAATCGTTAACTGAAGGGTCATCGGCCGTAACTAATGGTGTAGCCCAGGCCATAGGACTACCGTCTATATTGGATATCAGGAATCCTACTCAAGCTCTTCCTGTCTCGAAGGTCTTCCGTCTGAATGAAAAATATACTGAACAGGCGTCGAGAAACTCCTTCATGATCTTTGGATTTCCATCATATTTTCCCATGGAGAAGGGCATAGGAGGTAAGTTGCCTCTCCCTTCGTCTCTTGCAGTGGCTTGTTGGCAGAGATTTTGATTCTCAACCTGGAGTGTCTGCATGTCCACTCGTAAACCCTGAATGGCGTTAAATAATTCTTGGAATTGTCATAAAGAAGCCATTGTTCCTTTTTGGCGTTGTATACTGTCAAAGCTGTCCGATACACTGTTACCTTCCCCCAACTCCTCCTCACCTGAATGTTCCAAAGTGTCTTCAGGCAGTTCAATCTCCTTTCGGAGATGGGTCTGTAAGCAGCGCAGCGTCAGGAAACAACAGAGGATGCTGTCTGACAGCAGAGAAGGGTATAGCTATGCCAAAAGTGACACAGTAGTCAGATAGATGGATAGATAGATAGATAGATAGATAGATAGATAGATAGATAGATAGATAGATAGATAGATAGATAGATAGATAATGAAAAACGGAGATCCGTTAAAGACAGTAAGGGGAAGAAGAAGAGTAAGAACAGAGCCGTCAAGACCGATAAGAAGGAAATATATTATAAGGTGAAGAAAAGAATTACCTTACTGTGATGCTGGAAATGCATCAGAGGGACAGGGCCTCTGAATCCTTGTCCTTTACTGCTTTTTATCGTGTGCTCTGTCGTGTTTTCTGCCCAGGAGTCCATGTGGGACTCCTGGCAGTGCAGCTCTCTCTTTTGGTTTGGTGAACAGACCCATGGGATACCCTTATGGCACCCATGGGTAGGGGTACAACCCTGTGCCCCTAGTGTCTGTTTTTGGGCACCTGTGGGTGGCCCACAGAGCAGGGTATGGGCTGGTGGCAGCTCCATGCTGAATTTGACAGGTGCTCTGGGTGTCCTCCATTTTGGGATACCCAGGCCCTGCCATTGGGATCTGTCCCTTCCCCCTGACTGGCTGTTGGGTGGAAGTTCCATATATGGTGTTGTTGTGAAAGCCCAGCTAGACTGACTGGAGCCTTCCTAGTGACTGTATGTTGTGGGTACCTCCTGTGGGTGGGACCTGGGTGAATGGAGTGTGTGACCAATATACACTCCTTGTTGTGGTTGTCTGGTTTCTGGCATGAGAGACAAAGACTGAGACAGCCCTTCCCGAAACTGGCCTGAATGCAGTGTGTAGTGTTGAATGGCTGGGTACTTGTCCCAATCCACATTCCTTGTTGTGAGTGTCTGAAAGGGAGGAGTGTGGCCTGAATGCACTGTGTGCCTGATTGGCTGACTGACTGCATGAATGCCCTTCTGTATGATTGGCTGCTGAGTGTGTGCCCGCAGTGTGGATGAGAGACAGAATAGTATATCTGGGGACCTCTCACCACTGGTAATTGTTCAGAAGCGTTCAGAAGCTGAGTCTCCACTCTAAGAGTAACTGGAACTGCTGATCCTCGACGCCCAGCTGGAAGAAGAAGACTTGCTGTTGCACCTGCTTCGACCGATCTAAAAGCTGCCGAATACGTCGAGGACTGACCCGAGAGAGGACCTGGTAAGGCGCCCTCTTACCGTGCTCCGAGGGATCATCGAGCACCGCTACATCTTCGCCGAAGCGCCCTGGAAGTCAGACCCTCGAAAGGCTGCCGACCCGAGACGGGACTGCCGAGTAGATCGAAGTGAAGCACCCGGACATCGCCGCTGTCGAAGTCCATTGCCGTCGACCAGGGTTTGCAGGTCTGTGTAACCGCTGGAGGCCCGTTGAAGTTGTGCTGCCCAGCTGTGGGAACCACTTGACGCCGTGCCGCCGACGACCGCAGCCGTCCGCTCCTTGCCTAAGAACATTTGAATCGAAGGACTCCCTCGTCCGCACCGTCGACCGCTTTATCCTGCCGGAGAAAGTCGAGGACGACCAACGCGCCGAGGAGAAACCTGCCAGTGGGTTTCCCGCCACCCGAAGACCACAAAGGCTCGAACGACTCGACGCCCTTGCTGGGCCCCCGTCTTCACAATCTTTGCGGTCCAGAACAATTGTCATCGAGGTGCCCCGCACGCCTCTGCCTTGCAGGACGCCAACGCTCCGTCGTCGACGAGCACCGCTTGGATCGAAGCTGCCGCCTCATTGACGCCGTTCTACCCTGTTTGTTGTCGGACGTTCGACGCCCCGTGTCTCCCGCTTGAAAGGGAAGGCATTCAAGAAGGGCCGTCGATTCCCCGCCGCCAAACGCCGAGTTCCTCGGCGCTTCTCGACGCTTCTCGACGATCCGTGACTCCCGCTTGAAAGGGGTCGCTCAAGAAGGATCTGTCGACGCCTCATCGAAGAACTCGACTCCACCAGGTACATTGGGGGGGTAAAAACATTATAGGAGGGAATAAGACTTGCAGAACAATATATGGACTGGGCTTGTGCTATATCTTTATTTTACAGGTTGCCCAGGTGGGGGGATCTCCACACAGAACTGTGTCTAGTGGTAGGGGCCAGTATTCTGCCTATTGCTCAACCATCTTATTTTCTCTCCTCTCTCTATTGCTGGTTTCACTCTATTGATCTGTGTGACATTGTTACAGTATTGTTGATGCACTTTAATGAGATCTAATACAAAGGGTGGTACCACTTTAGAATTGTATATATTTGCCATTGTTGATTTTCCTAAGTACAAAGTGAGTTATTATGATAAGTGTACATAACCTTGAATATTGATTATATAAAGACTGTGTTCTAACCAATACAGTGTATGGACATTCCTTTGTGGGGGCTTGGGGACTACACTGTACTTAAGAACCAGCCTGCATCACCTCCTGAGAAGCTAGGCCTTGATTGCTCGACCATAGCTACCGAATAGAGAATCTAGGCTGGGGTCCTCTGTGCCTGCCCTCTACCATATAGAGAGCAGGAGTACAGATCACCCCCTACCAGTCTTTACACTTACCTCCTCCGTGAAATTCAACAAAATGCAACCCATGAAAATATACCTGAAAGATGCAAGCTTCTGAAAGTGTCAGAAAGGACAAAAGGCAGCTAAACTAAAGGTGGGGAAGAAACAGTATTAAAGGCAAGTACAAGGAGCAAAAACAGAGCACTAGCATATTGAGTTGGGAAACTTCGATACAACGCATCAGAGTTAAGGTGCGTGAGACATAAATACGTCTCAGCGGCCATATTGGAAAAAGCATAGACCGCTAAGGCGGAATTACCTGCAACCATCTTAGGTGTATCTCCATTTGAGCCAAACCCTCCATGGCTGATGCATTACAGTAAGCCTCAAGACCTCGAGAAAACTCAAATGGCTGAATCCACAGAAATACATATCCGTGCAGAGCTCAAACAGTGGCTGAAAACTACTGCCAAGGTTACAGTGAAATAAGGGAGGATCAGAATGAGGGAACGTGGGCACGAGATAACAATTCCCAAGGTGCAAGCAGTATAATCCCAGATTAATAAAGGTTTTATAAGAGCTCAACCAGCCTTTGTTAGCCAGGTGCAGTACAACAGTAAGCCAAAGAATTGCATGAAGAATAACTCAACCACTTGTTGGAAGAGATGATGTGTATTAACCTTTATCAATATTGGGGTGGTTCCAGATGGAGCTATCAAATACTTGTAATGCAATGAATGTTTAACCCCTACCGAATCTATATGTAGTCAAACCCACTAACCTATATATACCCAGTCCCAATAAGTTGTGATGTCATTTATGATGTATTTTTAATACTTAAGCAATTGTTTTTAATTAACATGTTTAGAGCGACGAGATTTCAATGCTTGAATGCTGTCCCGTGTTTGTCTTGATGTGAATAAAGTTGGGTTTTGCCATGCACTTTGTCTTCTCCATCATTGAGTCTTGGTTGGACGGATTCTGATTCCTCCGGGGCTATTTGGGATTTTGGGACCACCTTAACAGCTGTACTCACCTTTAATCTTTGACCTCAGCTTCTACCTATCAACCATCAATGATCAAAACATAATTAGGTAAACAATGACTTAAACATTCTATTCAATAGCTTTTCTGCTATTGGTGCCCTCTGATTCTTTATTTTACAGATTGTTTGTGTCAAGACTGGCATCCTGTATCCCATCTGTCCTCTTGATATATCACAAACCTAAAAAGCAGTACCCACGTAAACCAATCTAATCTTGGATAATGCATGTTCGGATTGAGGCTTGGGTCTTCTCTTTTAAATCATTGTGCCAAGCTATCCTTCTTTTCTTTCCCACCCATATGCCAATTGTTGTCTGCAACTTGCACACACTTTGTCATTCCTTCTATGCCACACTGCACCTTTCTCCAAAATCCCCTCCATGAACTGCTGTAGCTTCAGACCTCCAGCATCTCGATTTCTTGTGGCATCTGGTGCAGGAGCTATACTGAATCTGGAGTCAATGTGCAATATTTTAACCAATGAAAATGAGAGAGCACCTCCGAACCAATGATATGCTTTGCTCCCAAAACATTATTCCTTTTTAGGCACTGCCTCAATACAAACAGTTTTGGAAATTTGAACACTTTTGCTGACTACTTGTTGGGCCTAAGAGACAAGATCGGGGCATTCAGTCCCCCCTCTCTTGTCTCTTAGGCCTTAGGCCCATAACGTCACTGCTACTATTGTGGAGAAGGCTGTGCTGTCCCCTTTTTCTACCATGCCACATGTTATTTCCATGCACCAAATCTATCTGCCATGAGAACCATCAGAATCTTCGACTGCACCTGTTCACTTGGATACTTCCAGAAAAAGATTTCCATACATCTAGGTCTCCTCATATCCTTCCAAAAAGTCCTAAGAGCTGCCCCACGTCCCCTTTCTTTGCCAGCACCATACACCTAGAAAATGCTCTTCCTGGTACAATTACTTGGCAAGCAAATATCAAGTGCCCCAGCAGCTACTGGACCTCGTCACCCCTATCTGTATAGTGCGATTCCATCTGAATCCAACTTATTCAATGTCATCCATTAGATGGGTGGTACATTTGACACAATAGCAACTGAATCTAGTATTACCCTAAAAAAAGTCAATAATGTTTTGGATGGCAATGGCAGCCCCACAATCCTCAGACATATTATTTAAAGACCCCTCTAAAACAGTTTGCCGTGTCATGGTCTTCCTATCCTACCTACTACAAGCAGGTTGTCCCCGTTAATGATCACACGCTCTATCCCAGCTGCTCCTAAATGCCTACTCCAACAAGATGCTACATGTTCCAAACAGAGAACATTTTCTCGTATCCCAGTCACCTTTTCATTGCAGAAATTCATACCTGCATCCCTAACCGCCTGACTTCAATAAGTGTACCGGAAAGATCGGGTATACTGAGCTACTGTCATAGGGCAGGCAGGATAGCTCAGGGGCAACGCTCTTGTCTTTGAAACAAGACTATGTTGAGCAGCACAGGTTTGACGCTATGTTAACATGGGATGCCATGGGTAGCAATGTAAATCCCCAGTACAAGTTGAAACATAAGAAAATATAACCCAGTCTCTGGTATGGAACACATCTCACCAGTAGGGAAAGACCAAAGGAAGCATCACCCTGGACCCCACGACATCCTGCAGCCCTTGCAATGCCTCCAGGTCAGTCCTTCCTTTCATGAGTAAAATGCCCATAAAAGACTCAATCCACTTCAAAGTCCAGTGAGGTTTCTTCTTCACTGAACCAGTGCAGGTGCATTGGTCCTTCACTGGTTCTCCTCAGGTGTCCATAGGGGACTCTCTCCTGGACATTGTGAGGGAGGCACCCTGCAAATGTTCACAGCTAGTTTTGTCCCCCTTCCAGGCACTAGCTTTGGCCCACTGGTCCTGAGCTATCTAGGTGTTGCTGACTGTTACTGACTCCACCTGCAGCTGGAGCAACACTCTCATGTCTGATGAGGTCCTTTTCAATGCATCCCCCTCTACGGAAGTAGGTCTCAGTTTGTGTCCTACTGTTCACAGTTTGGATCCCGACATATGTTGGGGTTGTAGCTGCTAAAACCCCAATAAGCTGTCATGTGGCAAGCAGGGAGGCAGTCCTTTACAAAGCCATCGGCCAGCATAAGGCTTGCAATGCAACTGGCCATACATGAGACACAGCCGATTAGGCAAAATTGCCCTCACATTTATAAATCCAAGAATATTACACCGTGCAGATCCATGGCAGCATATTTATATCATAGCTCCCCTTGTCTTGAACTAGGGTCATTAACCACTCCTAGCACATCCTTTACTAATATCCATCCAACTCATTTCCTGCTTCAAGACTAAGGTGTTTGTCACTTTTAATACAAAAAGGAGGTAGGGTTAGGGCTATTATATTGCTACATCAACAGCAACACCCCAACATAGGTAGAAACCTCTAGATTTAACACAACAAGTGCAGGTGAGCAGCGCTCAAAAACAGGGGCGAACGCTCATGCTCTCTGTCTCACAAAATAGGAAAAGATGAAACATAACAGAGCTATATGCTGTATGATAACCACAAGGCTAGCATCGGAAAATTGAACCAAATATTAGACAACAAAATCAGTAAAAAAATATACAATTTTATCAATGATCATCAATTAAAACTTCAAAGCAAAAACAAATAACAGCTCGGTATATATTGCATATCCTGTAAAATTAACAGAAACTACCAGGCAAAATAGAATGCACAGGGAAAAGAAAACCTAACTTAAGTAGGTTTTCAGGCTAGACAATACAATGGGTCAGGCCTGTTGGTTAACAACAAGATTTCAATTGTTAACCCAAAATGTGCTAAAATATCAACAATCAATGCACTAACACACCAATCCATTCCCATTCAACCCAACATGTTTCATTCCTCACGCACTTCTCATATAATAAAATCAGGGGAAATTCTTCAGGGGCGCTAATTTGCCTGTGAACAATTAGTAATGTCTCCTCTAAGGAGAAGGCCTACAATTGTCTTCAATTAGGACCCAAAGAAGTGGGTCAATGATTTGGTCATCCAAAATGTAGTCAGCTTGTTCCTACTATGACGACCTTCGTCACTCGGTCGATTAGAGAGACGATGGGCCTCATTACGATTAGCCATGGTGCTAATAGCACCCCTTACCGCATTCCAGGTCCGGGTTCCTGAAATAGGGACTTACTGAGTCATTCCAACCTTGGAGGACCCGGTAAATCTCCATTCCCGGAACCATTCCCCATTCCCATTCGAGCCCCCATAGGGCTCAATAGAAATGTGGATGGAGCTAATAACGGTACCGCAATTTGCTCTGTAGTCCCTGAATGGGTCCCATCCATAACGCCTGGTAAAACCAGGCATTAAGTAAGGGACTCGCTAAGGGACCTCAGAATAGGGTGGTAAGGGATTACCGGCACCGGTGACCTTACCGGTGCCGGTATTCCCTTACCACCTACCTCATAATGAGGCCTGATGTGTTCCCACCTGGAAAAGAGAGACGACAAGGGTAAATATGAACCCTCATATCCTGGGGGGGCCATTTTGTGCTCTAGAACCACAAAGATTAACCTAGTGCTAAATATGAACATAGACAGAAAATCTGTTCCTCATTGTACCATATTGGGTTTAACTGTACTGGACGATAGGGCTAACCAAATCACAGTGCAGTTGTGGGCAAATAGAATATTAACGGCAAACAACTTAACAAGTTCCATTTATACAGTGAAACATTGAAAATTCGTATCTCAAAAAAAAACAAATATAGGCACACTCACTGGCCACAAACTCTTATGGGAGCAGAGTCGAGATGTATTTCAAACACAGTTATCCTGAACACGGGTAGCGCTGCTTGAGCGTCTTTCACTATTGCGCGGTTTCTGATTCTGACCCTAATTTCCAATAGAGAGGTAAGGCAGAATAAAACTCATTAGAAGGTCAATCCATCCACATACTGCTGGTATCTATTGGAAATGTAGGTTTAAAGTCCAGAAATACCTAAAGCTGTTTCATTCTCTTATTGGAAGGTATGTTGTGGCTGTACCATAGGACAACGTCTCGTCTGATTTGATCAAGACTAAAAAGAGACGTATCAGAAAGAAATTTAGAAAAGTGTTAAACTGCAGTTGTAGCAGGCGAAAGAAGAGAAAATCTTAGCCTTTCTATTCCAAAGGTGCTAATCAACTGCTCGTGTTGGGCAGACGTCCAAAAAGTAGCTAAACTATACTTTGTTTGAGCGCCATGGAATCGGCATGCAAATCTGTAGAGTAAGGATGCTTAATCACCCCGTCCCGGGCGCCCTCTATGGGAATAACCCTGCAGGTAACACGAAACAGTAATTATCTCCAAGACGTGGCAAAAAGAAGAAACTGCTATTGATATACTCGAAAATGGGACGTGAAAGGTGGGGTATAGCTACATCCCAAAGGATACTCATGCAGAAACAGCATTGGGCTTACCGTATGTCAAATATGTCCACAGAGTCCTGGGTCCAGTTCCATCTGTAAATCACGGATCTCGTCAGGTCTTATACAGCAGATTGCAGAATTCTGCCTTTTCTTCACTTGTACCGGTTGTCAAATGCAGTCGGTATTGTCAGAGTTCTTTATATCCGGTTTCATTCACTTGACACTGTGTTGCTTAGCAACCAGTGTTTAAAGAAATTCTGGTAGTTGTTCCGGTAGAGTGGGCTCACAGAGCCTTCTGGTATCTGCATTTAAAATGTAATTGGCCACTGTTGATCACCCATCTTGTGTTTTAAATGCTGGACAGTGCAGTAAAACAGTTAACCGATCCTTTTATGCATGCTCCAGTTGAATAACTGGTTAATAGTTTAACACAGAGTGATAGGGGAGGTAGAGAGCGGTGGCACACATGGCTCCTGTAGATCGGTTTGTTCAAACGTTATGATAGTTGGGCGACCTTTAAGCATCAGACTGTCCAGTCCAATTTTTCATTTAACTCGTTGACTGAGGTTTTGGCCAAATAAATTAACCTCTGTTCTCTGTTTAGTGTTTTTTTAATCTCTATTGCCATCAGCAGTAGGGTTCAATTTCCATATAACTGCCCAGCGTAGGTCTTCCACTTTATGGACATGCTCCACCCAGTTTTCTACTAGAGATGCGTTTTGTGACCGATTGCAGATACAGCTTTTGTGCTCACTAATACAAATTTTTACTTTCCTTTCTGTTTTGCCTATAAACAGCAAGTTGCACGGGCACCAGATGCTGTACACAACCATAGTTGTGTTACAGTTGGTCAAGTTTTTTTGTTTAGGTTGGATCTCCTTTTGAATGCTATAATTGGTTTCTCGAGTGGTTCGTTGCCATGTGCCAGGATATTCCAATTTGTAAGCATGATCTTTTTGATTGGGTTAGACAAATGGCTATAGGTGTTCACAAGGACCAATTTATCATTTTCACCTTTTTTGGGGTGTGTTTTGTATTCGAGTAGAACCTCTCTGTTGTTGTTACTTGCTTGTTTCATGGCAATAGATGTTAAATTCTCAGGGTAAACTTGCTCATGGAGGCGTTCGCTCAAAGCTACCGCTTCTCTTTTGAAGTCCTGTTTTGTGCGTACTGTTCCGTTTTAAGCATAAAAACTGTCTGAGTGGTAAATTGTCCCTCACATGCCTTGGATGAAAACTTCTGTAATGTAGTAGGGATTTCTTGTCTGTATTTTTGTGAAAGAGTTTCACACTCAGCAATTTAGTCTGGCCTTCTGCGGTGATGGTTATGTCGAGAAAGTTTAATTCTTTGGTACTACTTGTGATGGTAAATTTTAAGTATAGATCTTTTGTATTTAGCCAGCTAAAGAATTCTTCCAAATCGTTGGAATTGCCCTTCCAGACAATGAAAATGTCATCGATGTACCTTTTCCTTGATTGAATATGGGTCTGAAAGGGGTTCAGAATGGTCAGAACTTTATTGACTTTGAATTGCTCCATGTACAAATTCGTGACACTTGGGGCTAAAGTGGCCCCCATAGCCGTACCCTGAATTTGTTTGAAGAAATCAATGTTGAAGTGAAAGTAACTCTCAGTTAGCGACATCTCCACACACCACAGCACGAAGGCCATAGGAGTGGTTGAGGTGGGATATTCTTGTTGAAGTCTTTCTTCAAGCATTGCAAGTGAGGCTCTTTGCGGAATGCTTGTATACAGTGCCACCACATCTAAACCACCTACAATTTCAGTGTCTGCATCAAAATGAAGTCCCTCTACTTCCTTAATTACCTGGATGGTATATTATACATATAAGCTCATTTTGCGTTCTAACGGCTGTAGAAATAAGTCAACAAACAACAAGAGCGGCTCAAGGACTGGGTTGACACCCAAAATGATTGGTCTGCCCGGGGTCACTCTAAGCACTTATGTATCTTAGGCAATGTATACAATTGGGGGAATCAGTGGTTTATCAGTGCATAGAAAGTCAGCTTCTTTAAGAGAGATCCAACCGCACTGCTTGGCTTTTGTAACTTTAGCCTGGGTAAGTTCTTGTAGTCTCGCTGTGGGGTCACTGGGTAGAGGTACATAACAGTCTAAATCGAGATGCTCTCTGTCGCTTTCACTGTCTGTCATATCTTTCATACACTGAGGTGTGGGTCTATGCAAGCAGAAAGGACCCACCTCATGCCTGCATAGCAAACTCCCCTCTGTGGTTCTATGTTCTTAGATGGCCAGCCTTTTTTTCGCAGAGTTTTTTGCTAAAAATGTTTGGCCGAAAAAAACAAATCTAATTCTTTTTTTTATATTTGTGGGGTTCCCCCCATGCCTCACTTCCCCCTCAAGCCTCACTTCCCTGTTATCTAGCTCCTATTCCCCAAACCCTCTACCGCTGATGTCCACTTACCCAGCCACCCCCATAGCATTCAATGAGTTCTTAGGCAGACAAAATTCTGCAAAAACTCTGTGACAAAAAGCCTGGCTATGTAATAATGTTTTACACTCCCACCCACTGTATGCAACAGCATCATCTCACCAGGAGGTGACATCTGCCACCTCAGGCCTGACACAGCCTCGCACGAGGAGAGTGTATATAAGGCTTCAATTCCTGGCAATAATTCATCCAGGGTGCCCGCCCATTTCCCAAGTGACTGGATATAATTGTATCAAGCCTGGCATACCAAAGGATATTTGAGCCTCTCAACACATGCCAGATGTCTTAGTTACAATATGTAAGCCCCTAGTTGTGCAATGAGTCAGGTGAATGGTTATTGATTTGTTTGTTTATTTGCTGTCATTTATAATGTACAAACACAAAAGAGGTTCACTTCAGAGTACAAGGAGACAAGTGGACAGTAAATGGGAGTTGTGAAAATTCAGTGGGCCAGGGAGAAGATGTGTGTCTTTAAGAGATTGCAGAACCGAGACAAGTTGTCTCTGCAATCATGGGTGAATAGGAAAATGTTTCCACCTTCCTGGGGCAAGGGCTCTGGTTCTTCACCCGCTGTTTCTTGGTCTCATGAAGGAAGGAACCTGAAGGTGATATGCATCCACAGAATATAGAGTTGTGGGTGGCCGGGTAATCTTAAAGTGACCCTGAAGGTAGGTAGGGCACGGATAATGGATGCCTTTGTGGGTAATGCTCAGCATCTTGGACTTGATGTGAGCATTAATGGTCAGCCAGTCTCATTGTTTCCGAGCCAGCACAGCATGGTCATGGAACTGACGTTGGAGGATGAGCCCACCAGCCTTATTCTGAATTCTTTCCAGCGTGTCTGTCAGTCACAGGGGGAGGCTGATGTAAAGGGTGTTTGCACAGTCTACTATCAGTAAAATGATGGCTCAGATTAGTTGCGCTTGGTGTTGACCTGGTAGGTAGGGAGGTGGTACCTGCAGCTCATGACAATAAATATGACTTTCTTTATCTTGTTGTTGAACAGTAATCCCAGAATCTTTATACTTGCTGTGAGGGTTGGCACACAGCCTTGATCCTTATCACCAGGTTTAAGAGAGCTTCTGGATGGCTTTAATGCAACTCTGGATGGTGACAGGTAGGTAGGAGGAGGGATGAATTTGGGATGGCTGGGGGAGGAATGGCAAACAATCAATTGGATGTCTATAGCATTCCTTAAAGAATGTAGTCCTACATTTCTGATGAGGGAGACCAGAGCGTACATGTTGATGTTGAAGAAAAGAGGACAGAGGGCTAAGCCTTGGGGACCACCCCCCCCCAGCATAATGTATGGTAGGGGGAAAGAACAGTACCAAACTGACCTGCTTGATCTGTGATCTAGAGAGGAGGGAATCCAATCTAGAGCATGATTGGAGACATAACACAAAGTCTTCATTTGCTTGATAAGAGTGGGCTCATCTATGGCATCGAACTCTGCAGACATGTCAAGAAGAATCAGGATGGTCGACTGTTCCAGGATCCAGAGATAAGGAGTGGAATGCATCTTCATAACAAGGTAAGGTTCCTTTTTTCTTTATTTAAATAAATGGCATGCGTGCCTGTGAGTGCTTGAGTCTTTTGTGACAATGGGATATGTGGGTGTTTGTGTGAGAGTGTATATATGTGTGCGAGAGCCTATGAATGATTGTGATAAGGATGAGTACATGCAGGCCACAGGGTCTGTGTAGGGGAGAGGTTTTACCTGTCAGCAGAGGAGCTTTGTCGAGTTACCCGGAGATGGATGAGAAAACAGAAAATCTGCCTGTCAATAGTGGAGCCAGTGAGAAGAAGGAATTAGTAGGATTGTTGCACATAAGCATGTACATGTTTTTGTAGTGTTATGGTGAAAACCTTCACGAGATTTGTTACATACAGATGTTGGCATATATTGGCACAGTCATCATGGCCATATTCTCTTACAGTGGTATAGAATGTGTTATTGGCACTATGGGCAAAGCCAATGGGAGTTTTGTTACATGGTTATACTGGCTTATACTGGCACAGCCAGCATGTGCATTATTAGCAATGCCTACAAGAGTGCTTTACGGGAGTATAAACACAGATGCGAAAGTTTTCGCCAAGATCCTAACCCTACGTCTGACCTCGCTGATACCACACATGGTCCATGAAGACCAAGCAGGCTTTATACTGGGCAGGTCCATGGCAACGAACATTCACCAATGTTACAATATACGGGCCACAATCCCAAAAAACATACAGGGAGTCACACTGGCACTGGACATGCAGAAGGCCTTTGACACCGTCCACTGACTGTTCATGTACAGGGTTCTACATAATTATGGATTTGGACACAATTTCATAAAATGGGTCAAGATACTGTACGCGCAACCATACGCTAGAGTTTGCTTTAATGGCACAATGTTGGCGGTATTAAAACTGATGGGAGGCACACGACAGGGCTGCCCACTTTCCCCACTACTATTTGCTTTGGTAATAGAACTGCTAGCTGACCTATTGAGAGCAAAATACCGTAAACTGGGAATCCCTATCGCAGACAAGACGGAGATTGTCACACTTTATGCTGACGATATACTATTATATTTAAGGAATAACAACCGCGACTTGGGCAAGGTGTTGGGAGCTGTCAAACAATTTGGGGAATACTCTGGTCTTAAATTAAATTCAACTAAATCTGAAATTTTTCCTCTCACAGATGCCACCACAAAACCCACCGAGCTATACGGTCTAATCTGGTGCCAGTCCAGGTCAAATATTTGGGGGTATAGGTAGCAAGGACGGCGCAATTGACCTGCGCGTTAAATTATGAAACATTGGCAGAGGTATTGTGCACCAAACTTGAAAGGTGGAGATCCCTACCGATCTCCCTGATGGGTAATGTTAAGGATTTCAATCAGGCGACGCACACCTTAGTCTCAGCCCAGTATGCCGCGCACAATTGAAATGCTTATGTTTTATATTAGATTCAATATTGAGATGATACACCACTCATATCACACACCCTTTTCAAATACCCCGGGTCACAATGCACCATGAACCAGGCTTGTTGGTAAAATATAATAATTATTTATTTATTTGAAAATGAAAGAAATCATACAATTTTTAATATGGGGCAGCAATCACCAATGGGGGGATAATAACAATAGGAATGTAAGCAATGCACTCAGTTAACCTTCTATTGACACATCTACAAAACATCAGGAACAGGAGTACTTTTTGATTTTAGGTAAAATAGCACTTGAGTTAGAATTTCTCCCTGCAAGGTTCCCTCAACCCACAAATAATCAACAATGCTGAGTGGATAAACAGAAGCAGCAGGTAATCAGGAATGACAAATGGAAAACAGAATTTCAATCGGACCTTCCCTCCCCAAACAAGAGGGAAAAACGGATTTAAACCCTGGCAATGCTAAAAATGACACTCGGAAATGAATGAATAAATGAATGAATGTGTGTAAAAATGTTGAAACAAATATTATTCCTCACTACAGCAACCATGCAGAAGTACAAACAATCACAAGCAATGTATAACCAAGAGCATACAGTTTGAAAATGAGTGGCACGGTTTTAAAACATGTTGCAGCAAATGAAACGTTGGAAACTTGCAAACTTTTGCAATTCCCGCCTGAAATTACCAAAACAGTTTTTAATAAAAATGGGTGAAATATTCTACACTATGGAAGTGAAATTAGGCATCTATCTGGTAAATTGAGTGAGTTATGCAAGAAAGAATGAGGTTTGTTTTTGGGAAAATAGAACAGTGAAAAAAAGAAAAGCAGCATTAAAATGGATTGCAAATTTTACTTAAACTGGATTTATTGACTAAGAAAAAGAGAATGCCACCAGTGAATCTCCACAGTTACACGGCCGTTGTAACCCTTCACGTGGTGTACCCCGTTTCCTTTATGGAAAATGAATTTATTTAATAAAAATTGCTAATGGCTTATTTCTATGCAAAACAGCCTTGTTATTCCACGTTTTAACCTTCAAAATTCAGGTGGAACCAGCTTCCCTGTAATGGCAGCTAAATTGTGGAACACGCTCCCAAATGAGCTAAGAGCAGAGCCCTCTTTCCTTAGATTCAAACACTTAACTAAAGCATGGTTGTCCGCCCAAGACCTCTAGCTTTAGGTTCACTGTGTAATCTTGTACATATCTGTAACTGTTGTAAATTATAATATGCTATGTCTCCTACTGTTATTTTTATATCTGTAACTTCTGTAATTATTGCTCTGTCTGCCTTATCATGTTGTAACTAAGTGATGCGCCCGGTTTCCCCTGGGCCTGGTGCGCTATAAAAATAAAATAAATATACAAATATACAAATATACAAAAGGAAATCGGCACTGACACTAGGAATCAAAGACAGGGTGGCAAGCATGATTGTGACAATATTGCAAGTTATCAGGATAAGGATAGGATGACTTAGAGAGGGGAACTAAGGACAAGGCATGGCAAGGTATACTATGGCTTTCTATGGTCCCTATTGACACTCACAGTCCACTTTAGTTTAGGATTTTGGACAGTCAGCGTTCTGGTCACCACACGGGTCTGGTCTAACAAAGGACAGCCGGACAAAATCAGCGGGACAGGATCAGCTGGGCATGGATGGTTACCGGGTAGCACTTCTGGACTGGAAATTTTGGTCACTGGATGATATAGGTCATCAGGGTAGCAGGATGACAGCAGCATGCAGTGAGTGGCAGCAAGCCAATCTGGATCAGGATGCCAAAAGTACAACAGTTTTCTCCTGGTTAATGGGAGATTAATGGGTTTTTAATATTGTAGGCCTTGCTGGAGCAGGATCAGCAATGCTTGGCCTTGTAGTTGGGATCTGGAATCTGGATAGATGAAACAGGACGCCGGCGCAGGAAAATCAGGAAGAGTGTGTGTGTGTCTAGGGTCTTGTCAGGGACCCTTATTTATAGTGCAAAATTACATCATCAAAGTGTAGGCTGGGCTGGGTTAACTACGCATGCCCCTAAACTACTTGGATTGGGCAGGGGTGCCAGTCTCCGCCTTGCTCTCAACTGGTTGGATTTCTAAGGGAATGATGTCAGGTTTATGAGGTGAATTTTACAATGTCCAGAAACTCCCACATTTTCTTTACTTAAAATACGATTTTGCCAAAAACATACATTTCTACTATTACAATCTCTTGGCAAATTATACACATAGGTTACATATTATGTGAAGCACAGATCAGTCCAAACCCCCAGTCTGTGCAACCTTGTTTCACCCTTCAAATGTATTTTGGTAATTTTAAACATGAAAGATTTGGTCTAAAATGCCACAATTTTATACACAGATGCGATTTATCCCCAGGGATGTATGTACAAAATGTTACGTTTGCAACATTAATACTTTCCTTGGAATCTGTCATATCTTCTGTTCCCCATGCAGCAATGAGTTCTACCAACTTTTAAAAGAAAGCCCATAAAATTAGATTTGAAATTGCAAACTTTTTACATGTTTACTAATTCTGGCTGCAGAGATTAAAAGTCTTTAATGTTTCTTTATAAAATAGTCTTTGTAACCAAAAGGCAGTCCATTGTTACTATATCCCTTTTTTTTCCTCCAACTGCAAGCAACTGTCATTTCCTTTCAAGGCAAGGGGATTTCCCATTTTAATTGAAGGTTTTATTGCCCCTTACATTTGACAGGTTAGTGTCCGATGGCTTCTATTGTCCCAGCCTGCAGCACAAATGTCTAACGAGCATGTGAAATTTCTTTGTCCTAGCCCATTCAAAGTTTTTCCAGCTGGCAATTTTCACCTAAGTGTCCTGGATTTATGGTGTGTCTCACTTCCTTGGGAAAGTTTCATTTCTGGCAACTGGAATGATTGGTTTTTCTGAGAGCTTGCAAATCCAGCCCATGGGCCTCATTACGAGGTTGGAGGCAACCATGGTGCTGTTAGCACCATGGCTGCCTCCAAAACCTTACTGACTCCGCCCTGGTGAATGGAGCAATTACCGGTCCATTCCAAGGTTGGCGGGACCGGTAATTCCCCATTCACCAGGGCCCTACCCCATTCCCATTTGAGCCCCCATAGGGCTCAATGGGAATGGAGAAGGCGCTAATAACGGTACAGCAAATTGCGGTACCGTTATTAGCTCTAAAGTCCCTTTGCGGGTCCTGTCCTTAACGCTTGGAAAAACCAGGTGTTAAGGGAGGACCCGCAAAGGGAGCTCATAGTAGGGTGGTAAGGGATTACCGGCACCAGTGACATTACCGGTGCCGGTAATCCTTTACCGCCCACCTCGTAATGAGGCCCCATGTGTTTTAAACTCTTTCATTTCTTATTTTGGGTCTTGAATTAAACAAACCTGTGAAAGAAGATAGCCTATGTGTGTATTATCACCACTAACACAATCCCTTTACATTGTTATCCCTTTACATTGTTAAGTAAGCAGTCTTTCATTCACAATTTATTGTTAAACAGGCCAATTTTTTCTTCAGTCAGCAAAGCCCATTTTTCCACATGTGTTAAAACTGCTAAAATGTCTTTCTTTAAATTCGGTTTGGCAGCTCCCTCAGCTGCCCACACTGTCTTTGGCATTGTAGTCATTTCTTTGAATGCAGGAGTTTTATCTAAAGTATATATACATTTACACTTGACCTGGCTCAGAGAGTTGAAGTCTCTTTGAACTGCTGAGCCTGGATACATTTTGGAAAGAAATAAACGCATATTCCTGTGCGAGTGAAAGTGAAGTTGCTTATTGATTTCTTTCATAGCTGGTTTGACTGGGCCTGTCACTCAAGAATTATGCCTGTTTTGGTGAAGCACGGTGAAATATCCTGGGCATGACAGGGCCTTTTTACTCACAGTGGTTTCAAAATGAACAGATGGAATTAGCATCAAAGCAGCATTTTGAAAGGGTGAAAATGTTTCATTTTGAAGGGGATTTTGGCTTCTGCAACAAAGCAACGCTGCTTTTTCACTTGATTCCATTTATAGGTTTCAGAACACAGTGGCATACTTTTTCAGTTCCATTTTGCCTGAAGTGTGCTAGGCAGGATGGTGCAGCAATTTTTTTTTGTTGCTGCCAAAACGCAGTTGTGAGGTCCTGGTGCGCACAGGAGCCAGTGCAGCCAGGTTGCTGTTTCTTGCGCAAATGCAGTTTAGTGATGTGGGGCAATGCCGTGGAGCGGGTCAATATATCCCACAGTAAACTTGTGCTGATCAAGATGATAAGTTTGCCTAAACTTTTCTACTTATTCAGCACTGTCCCGGTGTGGCCCGGTAGATCCTTTTTGTCTAGGATTCAGGAGCATGATCGGCATTTGTGTGGGACGGCCAATCTAGAGTGAGCTGGCGTGCACTCACAAATCAATATTCTCAGGGTGGATTGGCGGCACCAGATTTTGAAATGTATCTTCTGGCAGCACAGGCACACTACGCAGCACAATAGGCAGTCACATACCTGCACCCGCAGCGCACAACCACCGAAACCCAAATTGAAAACCCAGTAAAACTCCTCCAAAAAGTGGCATTGACATATTCCAGGCATAATAACACCATTGACCCGATATTGGTGACCAGTGCTGCCTCGGCTGGGATAGCAGGACCTCACAGCAGAGAGACGCTATATAATCCTAACATGCCATTGTGAGATACACCCTACATCCTACCCACTCAAGACTTAGAAATAGCCACACACTTGGGAAACAAAGGCATCAATCAGTTTGGAGACCTTTTTCAGGAAAAGAAATGTATTGCATGGGAAACAATCATGGGGTAGGGGGAGACACACCAAGGCAAAATATGTACTATCTACACATGATATCGACCATAGCAAAGGTATGGGAAATATTCCCAATGGATCCAATAATACACCCGGGTCTGGAATACATGTTCATGGCAAGGTCAGCACAAAACATCAGCCTCAACAATATATACAATTATAACAATGACCCGGGAACCATTAGCCCAGAGAGCAAAAGAAGGGTGGGAACGGGATCTAGGGCATAATGTCACCGACAAGCAATGGACACAAATATGTGGATTGACCAAAAACATGTCCTGTAATTCACGATACAGATTAATACTCTATAAAATAACGCACAGAGTACACTATACACCAGCCAAATTGAAACGTATATTCTCCTTGATGGATGGTAGATTCCCCAGATGCGGGAATGAAGAGGCAGACACTATCCACATGTTGTGGTCATGCACCCGTTTAACTAGATACTGGACCGATGTGTGTGATGTATTAGATGCAATGTCAGATTTCCCATCGAAAGAACCCCAACTATGTGTCTATTGGACGCAGTAGGTAAAATGAACCCCATTTGGCATAATTTACTCAACCTCTGCCTGCTGCTGGTGAAACGGACGATATTGATGAAGTGGAAGAGTAGAGACCCACCCACCAAGAATGATTGGGACAGAGATGTGTTATGGGTGAATGATTGCGAAGAAATGTATGCTGAATTGTTGCCCAGACCAACTCGCCCCAAAGACATTTGGGGTAGGTACAGACAATACCTATCAGACAATAACGACGAGGAGGTATACCCAGATGTGACATGAACCTATGCATAGAAGTATTCCAAGAAGACTGTGATATATCATAATGTGTACAAGACTGATAGGTATGCTATTGTAATGTATGTGTGCAAGTTAAAATAACATTTTATAAAAGGGTGCTTTACGGGAGAATACTACCATACATTGGTGCAAAACCATGGACATGTTTTCTTGAATTCATGTGGCCTTATTACTGTAATTATGGGCAAAGCCAAGGTGGGTGTTCTTACATGTGGATACTGACTTACATTGGAAAAGCCACCATTGACATGTTTTCTTACAGTTGCATTACTGGCATTATGGGCAAAGCCAATATGAGAATGCAATACTGGCATAAAATAGCACAGCCATGCATGTTTCTTTTTACTAAAGCATTACTAGCAGCATGTGCAAAGCCAACATCATTGTGTTTATATGTGGGAATACAGGAATTCTTGGGCACACCCAGCATAAACATGTCTTCTTATAGTGGCAGAACAATGGCAGGTATTGTGCGCAATGGCATCAGGAAAATGAGTTTGAAAGTGCTCTGGCATCTGTTGGATTTTTGTCATGCTTCCATACAAAGTCGATTTTAAAGTGCAGCTGTTTTTACTCCCATTGTTTTACAATTCTTTTTACAAAACGTGTGATGTACTGTTAAGCCCTTTCGGTTGTCTGATATTCCCTCACTAAGCTTTTTTGTTCAACCTATTCATGGTGAGTATTTACGCTCCTCCAATGAATACATTCACTGGCTACATTCACTGGCTGCCACAGGCAATAGCGGCTTAAATTGGTGAGTATCTGCAGTTTTTTGTTTTCATTGCAAGCACCAGTTTCAAGTCACCACAATAAAACGTAGTGCAATTTTAGCCCTGTTCTCTTGCAAGCCTATCCTTTGCTGCCATGATTTAAAACACACTCTCGCCACCATTGCTTCAGCCCCACTCTGGCCTCATGTACATCATCACTTCCGGCGCCCCTGCCTGTGGCTGTCAACCACAAGTTTATCTCGCTGAGGAAGAGCTTGGAGTGAGACGCTTGGCCTAGAGAGTGCACGTGTTTCTGCAGTCCTGAGAACAGCAAAGGAGATCTATTTCCAGCTGTTTCATATAAAGCATGCTTGGAGGTACTTACTGGATCCCTTACTAAGATTATCAATGCCTCGTTTAGAGAGGGAGCAGTTCCTAGTAGGCTTAAAGGATCATGGATCACCCCTCTCATAAAGAAAGTAGACCTAGACGCAGGTGCGGCAAAGAACTATAGACCATCACAAACTCTCCATTTATTTTAAAAATTATGGATAGAGTTGCCTATGATCAACTGGCGGTATTTATTAATGAACACTCCATCCTTAATAATGGACAATCAGGATTTCACCAAGGGCTATAGCACGGAGACGGCTCTTCTGGAACTCAAATCCCAAATGATGGCAAAGATCAATGAAGGTTCCACAATGCTGCTGATGTCCTTGGACCTCTCGGCAGCATTTGACTTGGTGGACCATCAACTCCTCACAAACAGATTAGAGGAAAAGCCAACATTAGTGCTAATGCCAGTAAATGGATGTTATCTTTCCTGGGTTCAAGAACAATTCCAGTCTGCAGCAATTTGGCGTAAGCAGACCCAATAACATTGAACTACGGAATTCCTCAAGGGGCGGCATTATCGCTGATTTTATACAATTTATTTACAGTTTCATTCTTTGATGACTTGGAATATAAGAAAATCTGCTTTTCTAACTACGCTGATGATGCTCAGTGCCTCATCACTTTGTCTTGCAGCTATGATCAGGATGCAACGACTATTGCGGAAATATACGATTCTATTCTGAAATGGATGGATGCTAATGGCATGGCCCTGAATCCTGGTAAAACGGAATTGATGTTGATTGGCTCTAAACAAAGGCTTAACAAACTGTCACTGGATTATCAGACCTTTTGTATTGATAACCATGTGATTCAAGTTAAAGAAAAAATAAAAGTCCTTGGAGTCACCCTCAATCAATCACTAAGCATGTCAGATCATGTAAATAACCTAGTGTCATCGTCTGCGTACTATATCCGCCTCTTGACACATATAATACCTTTCCTATCACAAGTAGGATGTGAAACCATAGCTAGAGCTATTATAGCAGCTAAACTGGATTACTACGGCTCCCTGCTTAACGGTATGAATAAAACTGAACTGTTCAAGTAGGTCAGAATAGCTCTATAAGAGCCCTTATGGGTTTAAAAAATGTTCCCATGTTTCTGATGTAAGAAGGAGGTTGCATTGGCTATCGATCGAACAGAGTGAGGTTTAGACTTCTAACTATTACGTTCAAGGCTCTTGCAGGTGATGCGCCTCCATATATAATTAATAGGCTAAAAATCAAACAAGCTTACAGCTCACTTTGCTGAAATGGAGATAGGAACGTCCAGATACCAAAAACTGCATTAGAACTTGTGAGAAAGGGAGCGTCCTGGTCAAGCGCACCGATAGCATGGAATGCCCTTCCAGCTAACATAAGAAACTGTGGTACAATCAAAGAATTTAAAAATAAACTCAAGACTCACCTTTTCCGATAATCATGTACTACTTGGGTTGTCTTAAAGGATCATTTTGTCCTCACAATCTGCGCCCGTATGCCTCCGGCCATTGTTGGTTGCGCATAACAAATAATAATAATAATTATAATAACAAACAATATTAGAAGAAAACAAACCTTTCTCTAAAATCACCATTACAGACAGACAGTGCAACGTACAGTTCTTAAACTAGCGTACTTTGGGGCTTTGAAATTAAATGCAGCAATACACCTTTTTATAGGGAACTAAATGTCCGAAAATAGACAATTTGATACGGCTTAAGGTGAGGATAGTGTGGTCAGATATTACCAAAACAGAAGGGACACATTAAAGTCAATATCATGAACATAGAAGAAGGACATCAAAGAATGTCCCCTTATGAGAACTTTCTTTTTATTCCAAGTAAATTAGCGGTACATTTTGCTACTGCTCTTTGGATATTTTTTGCATCAATTTCAGGCACAATAGTTGTATTTTTTTTAGGGAGGTGTGGAGTGTCACGTTGACGTCTCCGTGACGATGGGGGGCGGGCTGAGGGAAGGAAAGGGAAGTGACGCATGGGGGGCAGGATCCGGGAGTTCGGTATGGCGCCAGGGTCGCTACATGGAGTCTTTTCTACTTAAGTGCGCTAATGATAAATGCGGACGGTGGCACACTTGGAACAACATTGGGGCAATCGGTTTACATACATGTTCCATCCTTCCGCACCACCATCACGGACACGGCACCAACATTTCCTTCTCTTCCCTTCCCTCTTTTCTCGGGTATAGCTTTCCTGCCTTCTTTTCTATCCGCCACTTGTCCACGCACTCTTTTATTTATTTATTACATTTATATAGCGCGCAGACAGCCCGGGGGCATTGTGGCACTGTTACTTGTAAGTAAAACTTAGTTACAATGGGTACAGGTTGTGCCTTGGGTTAACAGTGAGGCAGTGACCTGTGATCAGATATAGGTGGTGTCATACCACGTAATGCATCATACATGAACATTCATGAAGGCTAGGCATATGTTTGTTAGGGGTCGTTTTCAAGGCTTTCCGAAAGGCGGCCAGTGAGGGTTCAGAGCGCAAGGAGCTAGGGAGGGTGTTCCAGTGTACAGCAGCGAGGTACGGGAAGCTAGAGCCCCCTGCTCTGGCTCTTTTTACCCTGGGTACTGAGAGCATGCTGGCATAGGATGACCTGGTGGGTCTTGCGGAGGAGACCGGGAGGATCCTCTGGGAAAGGTACATTGGGGCGACGAGATGGACGCATTTGTGGGTGATGCTTAGAGCTTTGAATAAGATCCTTTCCTTTATGGGGAGCCAGTGGGATGCTTTTCTGGCAGCGGTGATGTGCTCTCTCTTGGCAATGCCTTGTGCAGCACGCAGGGCATTGTTCTGTATTACTAGGAGCTTTTCAAGGTTTTTGTTGGAGGTCCCTAGGAAGAGACTATTGCAATAATCAAGCTGTGAGCCAGTAATGGCCCTGGCTATGTTAGTGCATGTTTCTTTTGACAGATAAGGTCTGATTGCGTTAAGGAGTTTTGCATGGTAAGCAGCAGAGGAGGCAATGGCGTTTACTTGTCTGGTCATGGATAGGTCGGAGTCTAAGTAGACGCCTAGTGTTTTTACTGTGTCTAGTACTGGGATCCTGATTGAGTCAATAGTGAAGTGACTAAACTGTGCGTCGAGTTTTTTGATGGTGTCAGGGGAGCCTACGAGTAGGAGTTCGGTTTTGTCGGAGTTAAGGCAGAGGCCGTTGATAGCCATCCACATTTGGATTGTGTTGTAGATGTTGTTAAGGGTGGCAGAGTCCGTGTCATAGTCTCCTGTCAGGGTGAGAAGGATCTGTGTATCGTCGGCGTAGTTAGTATAAGAGATGCCCATGGCGTCAAGGATGAGGAAGAGGGGGCGGGTGAAGATGTTATAGAGGGTGGGGGAGAGGCAGGAGCCTTGGGGGACCCCACATAGCATGATGGAGGGTGATGCCGTGGCTAGGTCAGAGAAGACCTGCATGGTCCTGTCTTGGAGGAAGGAGGTGATCCATGTGGTGGCTTCTTGAGAGAAGTTGGCTGTGGAGGAGAGGTGGTGGTAGAGGATGTCGTGGGATACAAGATCAAAGGCTGCCGACAGGTCCAGGAGAAGGAGCAAGACAAGTTTGCCATGGTCCCTTGCGTCGTCCATTTGGTTTTTAAGGTCGAGTAGGGCAGTCTCTGTCCCGTGTCTGGGGCGAAAGCCGGATTGTCTCAGTCCAAGGAGGTTCTGTTCTTCAAGGAATTGCTGGACCTGCAGGTAGGCTGCTTTGTCTAGGATTTTGAGGAGGAAAGGGACAGTGGTGATGGGGCGGTAGTTATTAGGGGAGGTGGGGTCAAGTGTGGGTTTCTTTATGAGGGGTCGGACCCATGCTTCCTTGAGGCAAGTGGGGACTTTCCCTGTGGTGAAGGAGGCGTTGACGAAGGCTGTTAGGAAGGGCGCCAGGGTGTCTGCACAGTCTTTGATGATGGAGGCAGGACAGTTGTCGCCTTTGCAATTGGAGGATTTTATGTTTTTCATGATGTTGATCATGTCTTTTTCTTGGATGGTTTTAAAAGAGAAGGTGGGTGGGGCCTCTGTGGGTGAGGGGGCGGTGGTGGCGGGGAGGGTGTAATCTGGATGGAAAGTGATAGTTTGGTGTTCACGATTTTGGCTTGGAGGGTGCTGATCTTATTGCGCATGGCTGTTTGGATGTTGTCACACCATTCTTTATCCTTGGTGAAGTTTTGGGGGGTGGGTGTGGGGGTTTCAAGTTCCCTGAATATGGCAAACATTTCCTTGGTGTTTGATTTGGCCTCCGTGATTCTATCTTCGAAAGATTTAGCTTTGGCTTTAATGATGGCTTAAATCTGTCCCCCTCTTCCTGAGCTATGTGAGTTTCTGCAACAATAAGGAATGCGTCCTTAACAACAGTTCCCCCTCACGCCAAGCTTGCCATCCAGCTGGCTAACCTGCCCACCACACTCCCTGTAACTGGACATAGCTTCAACACCTGCTCTGAAAAGTGGGACCTTTGAGTGACTATTTTCCAGCAGTTGTCTTGACAGCGGGTCATGGTGTGAAAAGCAGGGTCTGACCCCCTTAACTTGGACCTAAGTGCATGTGTTGAGATGTCCAATAAGCACCAGGTGGATAGCTCAGGGGAAACCCGTTCGTCTTAAAAACAAGACAATGCGGCATAACACAGGTTCGAATCCCGTTCCGAGCTCTGAAACCACTCTGAAACGCTCTATTGTCCCAGGAGGATAGCTCAGCAGCAACGTGCTCACCTTGGAAACAAGACGCAACACAGGTTCAATCCCCGGGTCTGCCCTTAGAAACCTCTGGTTATGTTATAAATATGCAACTAAGACATATTCCTGTAACAGTACCTCGATGTCATGGGCTGTGTGAGCGCTTTAAAAATGCAAATAAATAAAAAATAAATAAATAAACTCGCTGGTATTAAGCACATTATAAATGAACAATAAAATCAATAAATGCCGTGGCTGTCACTTGTTCCACCCAGAATGTTAGTCTCCTTGGCTTTTTTGTTTCTTTATCAAGCAAAGCAGCATTTTCTCATATAAATAGAAGCAATGTCCAGAGGAGGAAAGTGAGATGCGCCTCAAACATCCATCAAAGGCCGAGAACTGACTCTGGCTTCAAAAATCAGAAAGCACCCATGCGAGGCCAGAAGCTGTCTGCCACTGCACACTCGCGCTGTGGTGTGATGACAAGATCATCAACAAGGAGACAAGTTCAAACTATCAGCCTGACAGCGCATTTGCATATGGCGCTCTGCATCCACCCCTGTTTACTCGATGTCTTGCCTGGGATACAGTGAGCAGGGCCGGGAACACCAAGCCTACCCAGTTAATGAGCAATACGGCCCGACCGTCAGAATGCTGTCCAAAGGCAAAACGCGCATCTTCATGTCTTAATTAGTTTACTATCAGTTCTGGTAAACATGCTCCCATTATCCTAATACGCACTCATTTCTCTGTGAGTGGTACGCCGACTGATGGCCGCCGGTTTGCAGTCATGCAGTAATTGTGCTGCGTCTGGATGGCGGGTCGACCCTCCGGGTGTCTTGTTTGGGTTGCCATCTTTTTGTCAAGGTGGCTCCTGTCAGGCTGTCCTGGGGTGCGCGTGTTTTTCGTTCCACCAGTGAAATTATGAATGCAGTGCTGAAACAGGTCAGGGCATTACAGCATGCCTTGAACATGTTCGCATTTCATAAAGCGCAGGAAAAAAACAACTAGATAAAAAAGTGCTTTTTTTTTCTCCCCCCGGCCTCCAATAATTTTAATATGCACATGCTTGTTTCAGAAATGCTAACTAAGAGCAGTTTATGTAACTATTTCCTACATCTCGGAGTGCAATGCCATGTAGGTCCAGTTTAAAAATCACACCGGGTGCAGGTTATGATGAATCCGAATGATCCGACCGCGGCTGATTTGCCCGCGTCGGAAGGTTCGCATGAGAAAGGTGTGAACTACCAAAAGTTTGCACCTTTCTCATGCAAACACAGGTGCTACGGGGGCTGCAGGGGGTGTCACCCGCAACCCCGCTCACTATACTGTGAAGTATACATATACTGTATACAGCCCCGTTGTTAAAAAAAAAATATATATATTTTTTTTCACGGGTGTGCTGCGAGGGTGTCCCTCGCAACACCCCACTCACTATACCACACAGTACAGTGAGCGGGGTGTTGCGTGGTACACCCCCGCAGCCCCGCGGTCTTTTTTTAATTATACTTACCTGCAATGCTACCACCAAAAGTACGAACTTTTGGTGTTCGAACCTTTGGTGGTAGCATTTTTTAGAACTTTTGGTCATTACGACCATTTGTTTGCGGTAAAATCGACCTAAACCGGTTATGATGCCTTTGATTGGACTAACTGAATTCTTTACCTACTAATTCAGAAGAACAAGCAACCCCAGGTCACAAGGTATGGCACAAGCTACTGCTCGGGTGTGGGTACGTGCCCCCTGAAACAGTGATCCTCACACCAAACAGCACCAGCACCGAAGACCCTGACGGGAGACCAATCAACTATCAATTATCAACCTCTTTCACTTAAACATGCTGAACAGTCTGCCCTCTCCAAGGGACTGACCTTCTGCCCCAACCAGGAAGTAGACAAAGTTCAACTCTGCGGGGAAACTAAAGACTACATACGACGCTTGCGTCTCAAAGAATACATATATGGGCAAAACAATGAACAATGATTACGATGGCACGAAAACGCTCTAAATGTGGCCCACGCCATGTGACTGCAGCTCAAAACTTGAAACCTACATTGACTGTCTCAGAAAACCTGCAAGATTCAACATACTCAACACACAAGTTACTAAACAGAACCTCACCCCCAGGAGAAAAGGCAATAAGAACACTCCAAAGAAACAAGAAACCAGCTGTGGTCATGGATACACAGAAATACAAAATAGAAGCATACAGACAACTTCATGACGAAAACGACTACCAGGAATTTAGACCCCACCATGGATTACAAAAAAAACTCCAGAACAAATCATCAACTCCATGCTGAGCAGCACTAACAACATCGGATATCAAACAATCCAACTCCTGAGACCTTTTATTTGCTCCTAAAAACCACTAGCCAGGATATCCAGGCCGCCTAATCATCTCTGGAGTAAATACATTGCCAGGGCCATATCTGGTTATAGTGAATCCATCCTAAAATCTCTGGTGAGGGACACAGAATGTTTTGTACAGGACACAGCACACTTCCTCAGAAAGATTGAAGATATAGACTATGCACCACCAGATGCACTCCTGGCCACATTGGATGTCACCGCACTTTACACCAACATTTCACATGAAGGTCTCAATGATGCGAAGACAGAGGTGCTCATTGTGGGATCCCAGTCTAAAATAGCTGCACTTCATCCTGAATATTCCTCTATCAACATTGATGGAACTGTGATACCGGCACTGAAACATGTAAAAACTGTAGGTGTCTACTTAGATGCCAACCTCACCATGACCAAACACATTAACTCTCTTTCATCCTCCACTTCTTTCAGCGCCAAATTAATTGCCCTAAACCGCCAATTTCTGACCCCCACCCATTGCATTACTCTGGCCAGGGCGTTGATTTTGTGAAGTCTTGACTACTGCAACATATTATCACTTGGAACATCCAATGCGAACATTAATAAACTACAGCTAATACAAAATAAAGCCCTTCGAGCCACCCTTGGAATAAGAAAATCCAACCACATGTCCAAGGTCGGAAGAGACCACCACTGGCTTCTCATCAAAACTAGAGTCATCTTCAAGACCCTCTGCTTCACCTTTAAATGCCCCCACTAAAATGCCCCATTTACTGGAACTATTCTATAGCCAAAAAATAATCTGCAAGATCCCTTAGATCCAATAACAATGCAGTCTTAGCAATTCCTCGGTACAAACATACCAGAGCAGGCAGCAGTAGTTTCCAATATCTAGCCCCTACACATTGGAACACTCTCCTTCTCCTCATCAAAAATGAGGAAACCTTCACAGGTTTCAAGAAATCTTTAAAAACCTGGCTATTCAATCAATTCCAATAAATCACTACTATGCTTCCTGGAAATAGGACTGCACTTGCGCGGTACCTCTATCTTTTGTAAATAGCCACGATTATGCATGTATTCATTGCCTGGTTGTTAACTTTTGAGTTTTCACCACTGTGTATATATTCTGTTTTACCACTGTTTTAAAACTTTTCTGTAACTGTGCCCAATTGGATCCTCTAATTAATGTTTTAATAAGCTGTCTGCAACCTCGCTGTGATACCTAAGGGTCTGGGTGTGTAACAAATGCAATAAATTAAAAAAAATTAAAAAACTTGCTGCATGCCAGAAATTCCTGCAAAAAGCAAACACCAAAATAGACACTCGAACCACATCTATCACAGATCTCATGAGATTCATATGCACAAGATTACTGATTCAATGAAAGACACTTCCTACAAAAGACTGGAACAGCCATGGGCACCAAAGTTGCACCTCAGTATGCTAACCTTTGCATGGCAGACCTCGAACATGAGTTCTTAAAACAGTCCTTAAAACCACTAACATACCTGCGTTAAAATGATGAGATCTTCTTGATTTGAACAGAAGGTGAAGACACTCGTAACATGACTCATTAAATGCCTTTTGCTAATGCATCATGTTCACCATCTAACACTCCAAGAAGTGTATACATTTCCTGGATCGAACCATTTTGGTTGGAAGGAACATCCATCTAGAATCAACTGTATACAAGAAAGCCACCAATGAGTCTAAGGGTGATAGGGAGTCCCAGGATCAAAACAGCCCTCTTGGGTATGCTTCTGGACCCTCCCACATTTGCACCCAGAAAAAAACCATGGGCTATGAAAGGTTGGACTACACTTGTACAATGCTGGTGCTTGTACCAACCATCAGAGGCATGGGAAGACACATCAAGATGGCCACCAAGTTAAGGCCTTGCCAGTCATCCAGCATGGCTGCCTTGTTTCCCTTGTCTGCACTATTCCAAGAGTTGTTCCAGCTTATCAGAGCATGGGCCCAGGGCTATTTAAACCACGCCTTGGGCCCACACCCTTGCTTCACGTTGTTCCGGTCATGTAGGCATGAGGACGCCTACCGTGTTTCCCTAATCTGGATCCCTGGAGCCATCAATCCGCTCCTAGCAAGGATCTATCCTGGAACGCTGAAGCCATCAACCAGGACATGCATTTGCAAAGACAAATAAGCATTCATTAGCTGAAACTGAAAAGACAAATACAAGTCATTAACCTGTTGAACCTAAAACGAGCACAAGAAGCCACCTACTTACCGCATTAGCTCCTTCATCCAGGTAGCACTGTTGAGCACTGCATCACGCAGCACAGGCCTCCCTAAACCCCTTTACACCACATATACATGCAGGGGGAGACCCCCCGCAACCCCCACCCATATTACTATTATATACTACACCCCCCACAAATATATGTGGTGTAAAGGGGGGTCCAAAAAAAAGTCACAATTTTCGGCCGTCATCATTGTGAGGGCGACATTTTGGTATGATTCCGTAGTACGAAGAGAATTACAGGAATAAAGAGGTCAGTCCTGCAGAAAACTATCGCAGCAATGCAAAAAAGGAAGCTACATAGAATTAGTGTTTAGAGGCAAAGAAGGAGATAAAAAAGGACAATAAAGTGCAACAGGAGAAGAGATAGGAAAGAAAAAGAAGATGAAAGAGGACATTAACCACTACAATGAACATTTCACAAAAAGACACAAAAGAAAGCAAAAAGACTAAGAGCCCTCAAGTGCCATATCGCACGGTACAGCAGGCCTGGTGCGCAGCAACCAGTGAAGCAACTGGAAGCCAGAGTTATTTGAGTGGATGCAGGCCCACCAACAGGGAGCCCAAGGTGGGTGGTCCAGCTTTCCCAAGAAAACATCGCACAATTATGGGCAAGACTCACCCTATAACCCCAACCCCTTCTATCGTAAAAACGGCAGTACCTCATTGATCATCGCTGCACGTGCTTGGGGTGGTGAGAGGTACAGGACACTCAGCAGGGATTCCAGACACTCCTGCAAGGCATCAGTTAGGTGTTACAATGGGAACAAATACCTGCACAAGGCAGGTTTCCACCCAAGCCACACAAAGCACTCGTTATCTACAGCCATCTGGTACCAATGCATATGCTCCAAAAGGAAAACAAGGGATAATCAACTTGCCACACAGTGCAAATCCTTCTTGCAAAAGGGTCACTTAGCCAGGGAATTCAACAGTGCATTGAAATACCCAGAGACAACTTACTGCAATACAGAGACAGCAGAGACACAGAACCAATTGCTTTGGTTGTCACCTACCACCCAGCACTAGCACAATTAAATAGGATTGTTAAGAATCTTTAACCGATGTTCAGCAGGCATGATGAGCTGAGAGCCATCTTCAAAGAAGCTGCCCTAATTGCATGCAACCAAGAAACCTAGCACAGTCTCTGACCAGGAATACTTTTCCACTAGATTAAGAACAAAGATGGAAAATCAGGAGATGCGATATGTGCCAACACATCTGCACCAGATCTGCCAGAGCAACCCTGCAGATCCGAACAATACAGCTATAAGGAACATTCAACTGTAAATCATCCATTGTTGGATAACTCATAACATATAAAGAATGCATGCACGAGAGTTATGTAGGTGAGACCTGCAAGGATCTGCATGAAAGGAAGCCTACACAGATACACCATCTCAAACCACAAAACAAACACCAGTGGGTCTCATGGCACCTGGGAAAATGTGTTCAGTCCACGAATGTTATCATTGGTGACAATGTGGGGAAATGTCTGATGTTTGGAAACAAACGTTCTCTTTCTATTGTAATTGAGGAATTTTAAAAGCCAGATGTGCACAGCTTGTGGATATTCAATCTCTCACTTCTGATCTGCTGGGTTTACAGGATAGATTGGGTGATTGCCTTAGAATTGGTCTAGGGGAAATATTTAGTAAGAATTAAAAAAAATATATATATGTATAGAACATTGGAGAAATCCTTTGTTATTTGTATTGTAACAAAGTGGAATCCATTTATATAAAAACAAATTAAAACATTAAGAGGAAATGTTTTTATAAATTATGGAGGATTTTTCTATAAACTGTGTTTTTTCTGAATTGTATTTTGCATTGATTATTGTAACATGTTTAATGATTGGTTTATTTTGGAAGGTTTTATATAAACAAAAGCAACAGCAACAAATATATATATATATATATATTCCATGTATACATAAAAAATATCATGAAAAAAACTATTTCATTACAAGCCAAAGGTAATTATAACAAAATATAAAATGCTGTGCGCAGGACATCCGTTAATACCCAAATAACCAGTTCAAAACAAGCCTGGGTGGTGGTGACCATGCAAATCTGTGTGTTTAAACTTCATATAAAAGCCAATCAAAACAAGTGCAAAAGTGTTACATAAAAAGTATGTGTAAAAAGCTTTGTTCTCATCAAATATAATGATATGATATGATAAGTCATTTATAACGCACCTGTACACAAATTTGTATAGGCGCAACAAGACAGGGGAGGGAAGACAGAGGGAGGACAAAACAAACAATCTTACTAGGCCTTGTGCCATTCAGATCGTGCAAGTGTAGGAACGCAAATTGCAGGGGGGAAGGGGGAGAGGAAGTGCCAGGGAGAGGGAAGTGCAATCAGGGCAGCATTGTTCTGAGTAAGTGCGGCCAGGGCAGTGCAGCTCTGGGTAAGTGCAAGGAAACAGGGCGACTGTAGGGTTCCAGTTAAAGCCCCTGAGTGCGCGGTAGGCCTTGAGGCAGTGCAAGGGCGAGTGGTCGTGGAGGAGCCTGTTACCCTGTGAGACTCTGAGAGTAGCCAGGTAACCAGTCGGTGCAGCAGACAGGTAGGTCAGCAGGGGAGAGAGAGAGAGAAAGCAGAGGCGAAAAGGAAGGTGTTGAGTAGCTTCCAGAACTTCAGGTCGTCTGGCTCAAGTTTGGGAGGGGCATGGAGGCCATTCCAGAGAGAGGTAGCTGCAGATGAGAGAGAATTACTCCCACTCTCTGCCTGGAAATGCGTCCGACCCTCAGAGAGTTGGAGGCAGCTGAGCGAAGGGTTCGAGATGGAAGGTATTTTGGAACAGAGAGTTGGATGTAGTGCAGGCCCTGGCCCCAGAATGCCTTGTGGACGATGCAGAGGGTCTTGAACTTGATCCTTGCAGCCACTGGGAGCCAGTGGAGAGATTTAAGAGCTGGAGAGATACGGTCCCTCGGCTTGAGGCCAAGGATACATCTTGCAGTCCTGTTCTGGATTAGAGGGCGGAGAGATGAGGAAGGCAGATTGAGAAAGAGGCTGTTCCAGTAGTCCAGCATAGAGAGAACTAGGGATCTGGAGACAGCGAGCCTCTGGGGGAAAATGATAAAAGGAAGAATACCTCTGAGGAGGTGCAACTGGTAGTGGGCCTTCTTGGCAAGGCCTGTGATGTGAGGAGAGAAGGAGAGGGTGTAGTCGATGATGACACCAAAGTTTTTGCCTCACAGGAAGGCGAAGGAAGAGGACCCAAGGAGGGCAGCCAGAGTGAGAGAGGGAAAGCGGGAGCAGGGGTCCCAATGAGAAGGATATCAGTCTTACTGGCATTAAGGCAGAGATCATGGAAGTGCACCACTCCTGAATCATGGATAGACATTCAGGAATGAGCGAGAGAGGAGAGGAGGCTGAGGGGAGCCTGAAAGAGAGCTCAGTGTCATCCGCATAACACTGAAAGTTAGAGGAGAAGGTAGAGATAAGGTGTACCAAATGGGCCAAGTAGACATTAAAGAGCCAGTGTGAGAGGTTAGAGCCCTGGGGAACAACACATGTGGAGATGGAGGTGGTGGAGAGAAAGGACCCAAGTTGGACATGGTGTTTTGGGCTTTTGCATGGCCCCCAAGTAATCACATGGAGCCAGGGGCTCCTTGAACCACCTTTATTCGACTCCAACATTAAACTGTAACTTCTCTTGCCCAATACCCTCCGCTTCCTCTGCCCTCCCGTCCTTCATGTCTTGTTGCTTACAGGGCCAGTGTCTATTTAAATCCACATCTCCCCCCACTTATCATGATGCCTCTCGAAGTCACATTTGTTCGATAAGCGGGGTGGGCTTCCGGATGACCCGATGGGGTCGCCCGGGGATTCACGAGTCTCTCCTGATCCCTCCTCATCAGTTTCAACCAGGTTGTCGACCTTTGGTTCCACCATCCTATCTCCTGGTGTTTCCCACACTCACTGTGTCTGCTATTCACTCTCTCTGGGAATTTCCCCTGTGTCGACCTCCGTTGCATGCAGCATGCAGAAGAATGACGCATTGCAAGTGATGTTCTGCTCTTCCCTCATTGCAGTGACCATCGAGCCTTTGACTTCCATCACCTGGAAGAGATCATGGTTGTATCTGGTTTCTGTCTTTCTATGTTGCCTCTGGCGTACCAGGACTTGGTCACATATTGGCAGCATTGGTCAGCCCATCTCTTTGCTCTCCTCTTCCTCTCTGTATCTCATTCCCAGATCTCTGCATCCTGTTCCTCCATGTTATCTTCACACTGCAGAAATCGCGCCTTGGGCTTGTACCTGATCATTATTTCTGTTGGTGTCTTCCCTGTGGCTTTATGTGGGGTGCTCCGATAGCTTCTTAACATCTGGCATGAGGTCTTGAGGAGTGGTACTTGGTCTACCAGAGCTTTCTGGTGGGTCTTCTTGATGGTGCACATGAAGGTGCTCCACCATTCTGTTGGCTTGTGGCCAGAGAGGTGCAATTTTATAATGCTGGAACCCTACGTGTGCTGCAAATTTCCTGAAGTCCTGGCTTTGAAACGGGTGTCCATTGTCTGTTTTTACCACATTTGGCATGTGCCATTTGCTAAATAGTTAGTCTAGGATTTCTACAACATCGTGCAAAGCTGTGGACTGGACAAACTTCACTACCAGGAATCATGAGTATTCATCCAATGCTACCAGTAGGTCTTCTAGAGGGCCATAACAGTCTACTGCCACCCTTTGCCATGGGCCTTTTGGGAGAGGGACAATTCTTAGAGGTCATGGAGCTGTGTTTGCTGCTGTCTTCTGAAAAGCTTTCCAGTCCCCTGCGGCCCTCATGGGCCAGGTTAACCACTGTTGTCCATAATGCTTTGGGCACTATGAAGTGGTTCCCTCATAATAGGATTCCTTGCTCAGTTGTTGCTTGCTTGCCCTGTACCTTGGCCATCCTCTCAATCCCTTTCATGTCCACCTCCACCTCCCGTTGTAGCTCCCGATTGTAGTTCTTCCACTCGTTTTTGTTGGTGAGTTGAACCGCCACCTTGATGGTGGGGTACACTCTTCTTTTGGCCGCGGACGTTGCCAGTGTGAGCGCCAGGGATTGCTACTGGATGTAATCTTCTGCTTCCTTTTCCAGGGTGTCTTTTGCTTGGTCTTCCGGGTGGCGGGATATATAGCCTGCTGGGGTTCCCACCCAAACCCCCCCACTGGTTTGTGAATAATTTAGAAGTCATACTCGTGCAGCCTGAGGCACCAATTTTCAATCCGAGGAGGCATCCTGGTCTTTGGTGATATAAGTGCCTGGTGGTCAGTGAAGAGGGTGGGTGAGCCGGCGTCCAATGACAAAGTGATGAAACTTCTTGCAAGCCCACAATGCCACCAGGCTTTCCCTTTCCGCCTGAGATTACACTCTCTCTGTAGGTGACAGGGCTCTGCTGGCTTAGGCAACGATGTGTTGACCTGGTCGATGCACCGATTCACTTTGGGACTGTATTGCTCTCAGTCCCCCAGGGCTGGCATCCACTAAGATTTCGATTTCCCAATTTGGGTCGAAGTAAGCCAGTATGCGGCCTGTGCTCAGTTCATTATTGATGGTTTGGAATGCCTCAGTACATTCGGCACCCCACTCAAATGGCAACCCCTTCTTGAGCAGGTTCTGTATGGGGTCTGTGAGTGTGGCATAGCTTGGGAGGCATTGGGCACAGTAGCCCGTCATTCCAAGAACGATCCTAGTTCAGAGATGTCCCCAGGCGGTGCCAGATGAACTATTGCACTTCTCCTGTCAGGGTCGGCAGTCATCCCCTTTTCAGAAAAGATGTGCCCAAAGAATATTAGGCTTGGTTTGTTGACTCCACAATTAGCTCCATTCAAGGTGAGGCCCGCTGTTTGTAGAATCTCACAGACCTGTAGTAGTGCCTTGACATGTTGATCCTGAGATGTACCAAATGCCAGGATATCGTCACTGTAATTAAATGCAGCTACCACCAGTGAAATCAGTCTGCGTATAGTTTCTTGGAATATTTGTGCTGAATATGATATACCGACGTTTAAACCACTTGTAGCAGAAGAGTCCTTTGTGTGTTGCAAAGGTTGTAATGGGCCTGGAGTTGGGATCAATAACCAGTTGATGATACCCCTGGTTGAGGTCATGCTTCGAGAACCGCACCGCCTGCTTCAGGCTAATGATCATCCTCAATGTTGGGTCCAGGAAGCCTTTCCCTCTGAATCGCCATGTTAGGGATGTGCAGGTCTATGCAGAGCCGTAGAGGCCCATTCTCTTTTGGGACTAACACCAGCAGTGATACCCATGGTGTCGGGCCACTCACTCTTTCGAGGATGTTGTTGTCGAGGAGTAGTTAGAGCTCTGTGGACACTTGAGCCTTTAAATGGAATCCAACTCTGCGTGGGTGTTAGGGCACCAGCGTTACCATTGGGTCTACATGGAGCATTATAACTGCACCCTTCAGCATACCCACACCTTGTAAAACTGCTGGAAACATTTTCTGAATATGCTGGATCGTCATTCCTCCGGCTGTTATGAGGTTCACTTCCTCCACTCTTGCCGGGAGTCCTCTCACCACTAGTGAATGCCATTAAGGGCAAGGGCCCATGCTGTTCGGTATCTCTGCAGGCATCAGCTGCTGGAGGGGCTCTGTATTACATGGATTGTTGCCAGTGCTATGTGTCCCTTATGATGGAGTTGGCATCTGAACTGTCCTATAGATGGGAGCAGTGAGTAGCGCCCATTGGACTATCTTTGCCTGGGAGGTGTTCAGCGGGTAGAGGTCCCGGGTAAGCTGATAAAGGTTCTCGTTCGTCACGTTGACGGTAGCTCACGTGTCAACAACAAACTGATGGTGCCGGCCCTCAATCCGGGTTGTTACTCTCAGGCCGTGCCATCGTCTACGTCTGAACTGATTAGTCGCACATTCTTCCAGCTGTACCAGTTGGCCAGGAGATATTCCTTCACTCTAAAAAACCTTGTCTGGGTCTGTGGGTTTGGTATGGGTCTCCCTGGAGGCGATCTCTGGGCATTTGGTTCAGGATATGCTCTGTTGTTGAATCCTCTGTTCTGTTCAGGTCATCCCATCAGCCCTCTTGGTGCAGGACTTCTACAGTTTGGGAGGGTCGGTACCTTTTCCCTGCACAGCGCCTGGAAATGTCCGTCCTGGCCACATCACATACACATTTGTCTCAGGGCGGGGCATTGTCCTCTGTGGGGAAATTTGAATGAACATCTGTAACATTGTCAGTCCGATTGGTACCTCTATGTACCTCCTTGGCCTGCTCTACTCGGCCACTTCGGCCTCTAAACCCTTTGGTTGGCGAGTATTGCATTGCCGCCCCTGTATCTGCATTCTTGGGATTTTCCATGGCAGCGGTTTGGACGTCGACTCTTTCATAGACGCTGGCTAGGTCCATGATCTCTGGCAGCACCAGCATTTTTTTAAACAAAAGTTTCCTGAATAGTGATGAGACACATCCCTCAATAGCCCTGAGTTGGATGGCCTCATATTCCAAAAAGTTCACAGTGTGTAATTTTTAAGACGAAGAACAAACGCTCTTATTGTCTCATGGGGAAGCAGAACACACTGATTCAAGCAGTACCTTTTGTAGTCTATATTAGGTTGCACTACTAGTTTTTTGTTCACTGCTCCTATCAGCGTTGCATAAGTATTCCGCTCCTGAGGGGGAATGGTTTTGATGATGACCTTGGATTCTTTCTCTGCCAGGTTGGTGAAATTGTCTGCTAGGTTGGGGGATCCTTGGTCACCCACCACCTATATGAAATTGTCCAATTCCTCCATCCACTCTTCCCATCTTTGGCCTTCGTCATGCTAAGGTTCTAGGGAAAGTCAGCTGGTTCTCCTTAAAAATGTCACTCTCAAGGCCATGCTAGCTGGATTGCCAGCCAGCGCCTCTGCCCCCACTGCGCCCCCAGGTCTGCAGCAGCTTGTGCATTGTCCACTATCTTGTTGCATAGTGCTGTCCTGTCTCCTTTCTCAGGTGGGTTATTTCTTTGTGGGCACACTGTCTCCCTTTCTGGGGCACCGGTCCCTTTTCCTATCTCACCGATGGTACTTCTTTCCCAGCGAAAAGATCCTCTCCTTTATTTGGGTGTTGTGCCTTTCACTGGCGTGTGCAGTGCTGTGCCTGGCTCTCCTCTTGTCGTGTGGGCGTGCTTGGTGTGTAAGTTTGCCCTTCCCTCTGTGCTTCTCCGTACCTTCCTGAGGATGCTCCCTGTGGCCTCTTCTGGCTGTGGGCCTGTGTGAAGTACCATACGCCACTCGCCTTTCCCAAAAGCATGCTGTCCATGTGGCACTTTCTACTTCTTCTCTGTTATGTCTGGAGGGATTGGTGTTCTCCCCTGCAGAGTTGCTGCTCCATACCCCTCCTTGGCAGTGGCATCATGTGCAGTTGTTGTTTTCTCTCACCCCTGTGGTGTTTTTGTTGACTGTTGCAGCCTTTTCCTGACGTGTGCCCCTGTGCAGCACTCTTCTTACCCGCCTCAGAGGAGCTCTGCAGCACCGGACCGTTGCTGCTCCCTCCTTTTTCACCGGAGTGGTAGGGTCATCATCTGAACGCCTCCTTACTCTTCCCTGCGTACTGACGTTTTGCTACATTTGCCGGGTGGCCCTTCTCCAAATGTGGGCCGCATCGTCGCCAGTTGTTTTGGGCCTTTCGCACGCCCCCAAGTAATCACATGGAGCCTGGTGTTCCTTCAACCACATTTACTTGCCTCCAACACTAAACTGTAACTTTCCTTGCCCAATCTCCTCCCCTTCTACTCCCCTCCGTTTCCATGTGTCTTCTTTCTTAAAGGGGCAGTGACTATTTCGGCTCACAACACCTGGGAGGGTCAGTCCTGGAGAAAGGAGGTCAACCACGCCAGTGCCTGATCCATGATGCCCAAGTTCTCACAGAGATGATTGATCAGAATGGCATGATTGACCATATCAAAAGCAGAGGAACTTTCAAGGAGGATGAGGACAGAAGGAAGGCTAGAATCGAGATTAGTGAGAAGATCTTCATGGGTGTTCAGGCGAGTGGTTTCCGTGCCTATGGCTGCTGTGAAGCCAGACTGATGGTCATGGAGACAACCAACAGATTCAGTGTGGAAAGTAAGCTGGGAGATGACCAGCTTTTTCAAGCGTTTGCCCAGGAAAGGGGTGATAGAGGTTGCGCTATAGTTTTCCCGACATGTAGGATCAGCAGAAGGCCTTTCAGGAGGGGATGCACAAGGGAGTGCTTGAGGGGAGAGGGGAAAGTTCCAGTGTCAAAAGAGTGAGTGCAGAAATCGGGCAAGGCTGGAGCGAGGTTGCCAATGTGGTCCTTGATGGTTCTGGAGGAGCAGGGTAGCACCTGTTTGGATGACAATTTCGTAGATCGTACTTGTCTAGAAACATTGTCGGGTGTGATTGTAGAGAAAGAGGAGAAAGGAGGAGGAGAGGGAGAGGCGGCCAGAGGGGGGCCGAGAAAGGTAGAGGGAGAGAAGAAAGGAGGACAGGGAGAGGAGGCCAGGTGGGGGCTGGGAGAGGTAAAGGGAGAGGAAGAGGACAGAGAGGACAGGATGTCCTGAGTTTTAGTGGTGAAGTGAGAAGCCAGAGCTGTACAGAGGGCCTGGTAGGGAACAGGAAAGGTGGAGACTGCAGAAAGATTAGTCAGCTCCTTGCAGATTTGAAAGAGATTGGCCGTGTTGTTAGTGGCCGCAGAGATGCAGGCTTGGATGTGGTCTCTCTTCTTGGACAGGACAGAAAGTCTGTATTGCCTTTGGAGCAGGCGGTAGGCCAGTTTGTCAGAGGATGCGCTCGATGCCCTCCACTTCCTCTCAGCCACACTACACTTGCGTTTCAGGGTGGCAAGGTCGGAGTCATACCAAGAATTGCACTTGAAGGTCGGCTTCAGACGGATTCTCATGACAGGGGCAAGGACATCCAGAGGGTTGGAGATAGAAAGATGCACGTTAGAGAGGGCTGTGCCAGAGTGTGAATCAGCTGCAGGCATAGGAGGAGCAGAGAAAGTAGCGGCAAAGGTATCCACTGGCACACGCTTCATGGGCTGAATGACCAAGAAGGTAGGTGTCAGGGCTGGGGTTGGCTTCACCTGTGGGACAGAGAGCTTCAGGTGAGAGAAGAGCAGAAAGTGGTCAGTCCAAGGGGGGATGTCTGAGGAGATGAGAACATCTAAGGTTTTCCCGGCAGAGTGTGTCGGACCAGAAGGTAGAATGGAAAGAGAGTGTTGCAGAGGTTGCGGAAGAATCCCAAGGAGGGGTTAGAAGCAAAAATGTGGATGTTGAGGTCTCCGAGTAGGAGAAGCTGAGAAGTAGAGGCAAGGAGACAAGCAGAGAGATCAGCCCACTCAGAGAGAAAGAGGGCGACCTGGGCGGCAGGAAGAATATAAATGGTGGCCACAGTCAGAGAGAGGCCAGGACAGATAGAGAGCCTGCAAACTATGCATTCAAAGGAGGAGTAGGCCTGCCTAGGAATGATCGAAGCAGGGGACCCACTCTGGCAAGATCATAGTTACTGCACCTCTGGGAAGGTTGGTCCTGGGTTCAGAGAGGATCTTGTAGCCATCAGGGAGGAAGAGTATCAAAACCTGTTACAGAGGTGGCCATGGTACCATGTCTTGGTGAGAGCGAGGACATCCAGGTGAAATTCTACAAGGAGGTGGTTGATGTCAGAGGAGTGTTTGACAGTAGAGCGAGAGTTGAGAGTAGCGACGTGGAGCAGGTTTCCACATATGAAAGACTTCCATGACGAGGAATAGGCTTGAGGTATGCCATGCAGAGGTGGCAGAGGGGCCCAAGAGTGGGCAGAGGAGGTTGAAGGAGATGGCAAGTAGCCCGAGAGGATGAGGAGGGTGCCAGGGAGGTGGCAAAAAAAGGAGGTGACGGAGGAGCCAGAGAGGTGCTGGTAGGACTAGCAGGAGAAGGAAGTTATTTGATAAGATGTGGGAGACACCTATCAAAAAGGAAGAGATTGGGCTGAGGGCCCTGGACCAAGAGTGTGCTACTCAGATAGACATTAATGATGGTCTTGGAGGAGCGGAAGGAGGCCAAGAGGACCTCTCACTGAGTGCTGCCGTTAATGGGAGAGTGGGAAAAAGGAGAAAGAACAGACACCAAATGAGGGTTCCATTGGTCTGGAGATGGAACGACAAAGAGGATGTTGGTAAGAGTCTGTCTGGAGGAAGCACTGATGTAGGTATCAGCGATAGGGAGGCCTGGGCTGGAGACCAGAATGTCCCTCTTGAACCTCTTTCTCCCTGACTTAGTGAGAGGAATAGGATAGGAGAGAGTAGCAGTTAGAGGAGATAGGGGAGATGGAAAGCACCATAGAGCATGCGAGGAGGAAGTAGGACGAGGAGGGAGCGAAAGAGAGAGAGGAGAGATGCACAATCCTTGCCGCGCAATGCAGGATGCACTGAGGGGGGATTCTCACAGTAGGGAACACACAGAAGGGGCTGACATGTACACTCAACAGTACACACGGTACCCCCAGCTGGGTGAGGTCCTAGAGAGTGTGAGAGAGCCTAAGGGACACAGATCACAGTACAACAGTAACCACAGTCGGGGGACAGGGCTAGTGAGTGGAGGAGAGACTAAGAGTCCCAGATCACAGTACAACAGTAACCACAGTTGGGGGGGCTAGAGAGTGGGAGAGAGCCTAAGGGACACACAGATCACAGTAAAGCAGTAACCACGTTTGGGGGGTGGGTTAGAGAGTGGGAGAGAGCCTAAGGGACACAGATAACAGTACAACAGTAACCACAGAAAGGGGGCAAGGGGTAGAGAGCAGGAGAGGGCCTCAAGGACACAGATCACAGTACAATAGTAACCAAAAATGAAAGACCTAGAGAAAGGGCACCAAAGACAAAGTATGGCTAACCACTGGATGGGAGAGCCCAATGTTGCGCAGACACAGAGTACGATGTCTCAGATGGTAAGGTGGAAGTATGCACGAAGGCTGGGAAGTTTAATAGAGAACAGTAGTGGCTGCTCTCCCTTTCAGCACCTTTCTTGCCTTTCGGTCACTGATGGTCGATGACTGCACCGCGGGATTGCACTCTGCACCGCTACCTCTTTGTAGCCAAACACCTGCACCGCACAACACCACGGCCTTATCCTGCGAGGGCTTTGCCGCAGAGGGTCCGATCCTTGAAGGTTTGGATGCATGTACGTAGGCGCAAAGTATCACGTGTCGACGGGCAGTGTCTCCTGCACACCTGCAGCGCACAACACTGCAGCCTTGTCCTGTGAGGGCTTTGCCGCAGAGGGTTCGATTCTCAGTTCTTAAAGGTTTGGATGCGTGTATGTAGGTCAGCATATTACGTGTCACCGGCAGCGTCTCCTACACACTGCGTCTCACAACACTACAGCCATGTCCTGGTTACCCCCATGTCCTTCTTTCGCATCCCAGTCCTCACACTTTGTAGGCCATAAACCTTCCCCAATGAGATTCACAAATTGAATCCATCATTTCTATTCAACCCTCCTTCATTCAAGCATAAGGAGGACACCTAAATTCACACTTCCTGTTGTTTTTTTCTGTTTGCCACCAGTGGTTCACAGGAAGGCCTTACAGTCTGGTAGTTGTGCCCCTCCTTCTGGGCAGGAGCAGAAGCACAATTTCCAGGCTGAGGCAACCGCTCCAGACCACCGTATGTGACTGGAACTGCAGGACCTTCTCTCCCCTGTGGATGACAATTAGAGCACAATGGGCAGTGTAGAGGGCGGGCCAAGAAGGAAAGAATGCCAGCACACTAGCGGCTCTGCTGGGAAATGGATTACACCACACCGTCTCCTCCATGGTATTGGTGAGAGGACGAGTGGCTGCTCCTCAGCCATGTTTCATGCACCCCAGAACTCTGAGCGGTTCAGACCGGTGATTGACTTAAAAAGTGTGAATACCTTTGTAGAGAAAATTCCCTTCAGAATTCAGACATTGCAGAGGATATTTCCCCTTATTTCGAACTGGGACTGGTTAGCAACCCTGGATATGTTGGACGCCTATCGCCGCATCCATATCCATCCCTCTTAGCAAATGGTCCTATGTTTCTGTGAGCCTGCCTTCAGCCTGAAATTGGCCCCTCATGTATTTATCAAGATCTTGATGGGTCTATTAAAAGAGCCAGGAGTGAAGCTCTACCTCTACCTGGTTGATTGGTAGATTCTGAGTTCATCCCAGAATGAGGTTGAGGTCTTTGTCACTCAGAATTGCAACTTTCTCTGTGTTCATGCCCTCCTGTTGTATCTGGCAAAGTCCCATCTGGTTCAGATACAGATGTTGCAGTGTATAGGCACTGCCTTCCATACAGACAAGGGTGTGCTCACCAGATGAAAGAGCAGCCTTCTTGAGGATGGCTGTCGCTTACCTGTTTCAAGTCTCCAACGCCTCTGCTCAGTCTTGTCTGAAGGTCCTGGCCCTCATGGCAACTACGGTTTACGTCATCCCATGTGTCCGTCTCCAACTTCATTGGTTGATGTCCGATCTACAACGACTGTGGCTAACCACCTCCCAGGACTTCGAAGAAAGGATCCCGATCCTGGACAAGCTCAAATCCCTACTCCAAGGGTGGTTGGTCCCAGAGAATTTCCAGAGGTGCTTCCCGCGCCACTTATTCTGATCACAGACACCAGCACTGTTGATTAGGGGCATTGCAAGGGTCCAGGACTTGCCAGGGCATTGAATGCAGAATCACCCTTCACTACAGGGAACTGGAGGTCATCTTTCAGGCTATGTGTGTCTGCCACCAGGAGCAGCAGGGTCAGGCAGTACCAGATTGAACAGACAGTTTAATAGCTGTGGCCTATGTGAACAGGCAGGGGGCAGGAGATCCAGGCGTCTGAAATGGATCGCTTGGAAATTGGGCTTGTGTGGAGAGTCCAATCTACTTTCCCTCAGGGTGGTACATTGGCCTAGTGGACAGGCTGAGTTGTTCTTTCTCTTCCTCGATGGAGTGGAGACTGTCGCAAAAGGCCTTCACCTTAATCATTCTGTCTTGGAGCCTACCCATGATAGAAGCGTTTGCTTCCCTGGAGAACTGCCTTCTTTCCCTTTTTTGTTCCTGAAGAAGGAAGGTGAGGGCTTGCAGGATAGATGCTCCCTCCCTTTCTTGGCTGGAGGATTTTCTCTATGTCTTTCCTTCAGTCTCTCTGATTTCCCAGATGATTAAGAGGATCGGTACATCAGGGTCACCTTGAAGGCCTGGCAACAGTCCCGCCCGTGGTCCTTCATCTTGTTCCTCCCCAGTTCTTTCTCCCAAAGGGCCCCAGATTAACAGTAATGGGCACTGGGCTGCTTGGTTCTTAAAAGGCTGGGGTTTAAGCAGAAGGGAGTGAATGGGGAAGTCTTGTTATCCTTGCAAGCATTCCATCATACCTCGACTCTTCACTCCAATGAGTGCCACTGGATCTCCTTTTTGGCATGATGCAGGAATCATGGGGTGCTACCTCTAGAATGTGGGATTCCTGAATTTTCCCAGTTCTTAAAGGATGGTCCTGATTGGGTCATGCCCGTCCTTCCTCCACACTCAACAGGGAGTTATCAAGGCATTTAGAGAGCCATGGGCAAGGGTGAGGAAGCAGAAGTCAATGTGGCATGGATACTGAAGTGGTTCTCGTTGACTTGCCCTAGAGTTAGACCTATTTCTTCAGTCTGAAAATTAGCCAAAGTCTTAAGGTCTCTACAGGGTCCTCTTTATTCCCTTGGGTTCCATCGACTTAAAATGTGTCTGCTGGAAAACAGCATTGCTAGTCACCATCACCTCAGCTAGATGTCTGAATGAGCGTGGGGCTCTCCTGCTATCCCCTCCTTATTTGTTGGGTTCTTCTGAGGTGATCATGCTGCAGTGAGATCTGACCTTCAGACTTAAGGTGGTGTCTGCATTCAACATGTCCCAGGGGATTAGCATTCCCACTTTACCACTAGTTCTCCCAGCTTCAGCGCCCTAACCTTGGTTCACTGGGGCATTGGGGCTATTCTCCTGGAATTGCTAACTTGGATTTCTGCATTCTGTAAATCCAACATTGTGTTTGTGCCTTCTGGAAAAGGTAGGAAGGATTCACCCATGGCCGTCAGTCTTTGGCTGGCTGAAAGACCTTGGTATACTTGCTGGAGGGTCTTCTGTTTCTGAGTGGGATGCAGGGCCATTCCACGAGAGGGATCGCAGCCTAATGGGCAGAGGCAAGAGCTGCCTCTATCTTGGAGATTCGTTGGGCTGCCACTTGGGACTCTGCTTTGACTTTCGCTCATCATTACCATTTGCATTTGCCGGGTTAGAGAGAAGGGCAATTAGCCCATGCAGTTTGAGAATTGCTTCTCTTTAATGGCCCATGTTTCATTAAAGGTCACTGGGTATGCATAATGTGTGCTCTTCTGCTTAGGGCCGAATTGTCTTACTTGTTGGGTATAGTATAAGAACTAGTTACCAGTAATCTTCATTACATCTAACCCAACTTTTTCTTGTCCTGTACTCACACCCTCCCACCGGAATGGGACTAATAGCTTCGACAGTGTGGCATGTGAGACAGTGTGTAGGTAGGTGTGAATCTCTAAGGAAAATATGGATGTCCTTCATAAGGACTAGGTAGAGGAAGAGTACGACTAGCTGTAATGAAAATTACCAGTAAGTAAGGCAGTGAAATGGAGAGAGCAACACAAAAGTACAGGTCTACATTGTTTAAAATCAGCTGTTTCCAATATTGGCAGTTAGGTTTTACTCAGCATGATTTTATACTGGGGACAAAAGAACAAAAGGTGCATAGCTTCTCATTTTCGTTAGGACAAAATCAAACAAAAGAAATCACTTAAATGTTTAATCACCAGCCCAAAGACAGTAACTGTATTTAGCGGCAAACCGTAAAAACGTAATTTAGTGATTAAGACACAGTGGGCCTCATTACATGTTTGCTGGTCTGGAAACAACGGTGCCGGTAAGCTTACCGGCACCGTTGTTTCCAGACCGGCAGACTACGGGTCTGCCTGCCGGAGCCGCTGTGCCCGACAGATCTGACCCTGCCGGGCACAGGGGCCACGGTAGGCAGACCATCACAGAAGCACCAGCCGGTGCTTCCGTGGTCCCCATTCCCATAGGACTCTATGGGAGTGGGGACTTACAATTTTCCAGCGCCTGACTTTCCTAATTACTGGTCTGGCAGCAACCCAACGGAATCACCGGCATGGTTACCACCATACCCGTAATGAGGCTGAATTATTAGTTAAGAAATCAAATCCAGAAAAGGTTGTGAAATACCAAGAACACATATTAATGCCTCATTTATTGGTTTCATCAGCTCAAACTATTTTCTGGCCAGATGATATTAATCTAGCAAGGCATGCTTAACTTTATTTTATTTTCTTTTATTGTTCATAGTGCATACCAAGCTTGAAAACAGCAGAGCACAACTTCTTGTTATACATCCTACTTCAAGCTTATCATGAAAAAATATTCTTTATGTAAAGCCTGATGTTGGCACCTTCAGTACTGGATTAGATAACAGGGGTTCTTGTCTTTAAATTGTCCACATTCGTCTCTTTTCCTTTGTTCCAAAGTGAGGTCCATATCAATTCTATAACTTGTGTAGGTCCTTATACTTCAAAAAGTCATTTTATTTTCTTTCTCTGATTCTTTCACCTTGCTTGAAAGCACAGTGGTTTTTCCTTTGATGAGGAGAATGCCAGTGATCTAGCATTCTGACAACAGTATTGTCTTGTGGTGTGTGAAAGCAATGCTGCGGTCTGTGCCTCAATCTGTGCATCCATCATGATTAGTCCTTGGTCAGGTATTGTACAAAAAGCCATGTTTAGAGAGTATTGTGGAAATGGAGAATTGGTGGGGCATTCTGAGCCGATAAAGGGATCGAGTTGCACAGGGTGGATACATGACTAGAGAAGTATTGTTTGCGTGTCCTCTCTTTGTGAGAGTTGTGATTTGAGCCAGTTGGTCAATTTGGCGCACAAGGAACATGTGACACCAGATACGTGATGCTTAGCCACCAGGTACACTGGTCTGATACTCTTGACTGCTTTGTAGATCATACATACATTCTTGAAGAGTACCCTGGCCTGGAGACAAAGCCAGGGTAGTTCACATAGGACAGGGATGATTTGGTCAAATTTCCAATCACCCATCATAAGGCACGTTGTGGCTTTGTGGACTGCTTTTAGGGGGGCCAAGTGAGTGTCTGGGAGCCCCCCCTTCATTTCCCCCCTTGATGTGTGAGACCACAAGGACCTGCACTAGGGTCTGGAAGTCCTGTGGGACAAAGGGCTTGATTTTGCGAAGGGTGGAGATTTGAAGCCAGGTATTTGGGACTTCTTGGCTGTGTGTTTCTGGAAGGACAGGCTATAGTCGATGGTGAAGCGTAGGGATTTTGCTGAATCCAAGAGTAAAATCCTTCTAGGCGCATGCAATTGAGCCATTGCTGGAAGAGTTGTTGTTTAGGCAGGGGACTGATGAAGACAAATTCAGACTTAGAGAGGTTAAGTTTGAGGTAGGATGTCGATATCCAGGACTGGATGATGGCTAGCTAATCGAGTAGAAGACAGATGTCCTGTGGCGTTTTTACTCTTATGTATAACTGAGTATCGTTGGGTTATCAGTGAATGGCTATTTCAGGATTTTTTGAGGAGTGTGCCCAGAGGTGCCATGTAAAGCTTAAAAGGAATCGCTGAGAGTATGTAGCTGTGGGCGACTCTGCAGGAAACCGGGAGTTGATTAGAATGCTGGACGTACTGCTGTCTGCCCAAGAGGTAGGAGGTAAACCAATTCAGTACAGTGCCAGTAAATACTTTGCTGTCACCGAGGAATGAGAGAAGGATGCATTGGTGCACTGTGTTAAATTCAGCTGAGAGGGCAAGAAGGATAAGGAGGCATGAGTCACTGTTATCCATGATATGGAAGGCATTAACCACCACCTGGATGATGGCTGTCTTGATGCTACACTTGGAGAAGAACCTAGAATGACCAGACATCTTGGTTTTGTCCGGACTGTCCCGGTATTGGGTGCTCGCACAGTAACACTTACACCCCCTTCTCCTCCAACCACTACTGAATTGTAGTGCATGGACAGCAACTGTATTAAATCTGGTCACCACACGGAACTGGTAGTTTAGTTGTTGGATTCTGGCGAGTAGTTGTGTAGTGATGTAAGGGAGGAAAGGTCTCCCAGGCCCCCCTTCATTCCTACTTAATGCACACGATATGCTCATTCCATGGTCGACACTGTGCCTCTGGCCAAGGTGTGCAGTACCCATTGAATGACACATAACCGTGCATGGCACATAGGCCATGAGACTCCATTTTGTTTAGTTGACTCCATTTTTCTACTTGGCCACATGTTACTGCTGAATGCAGGCCTGCACCTCTCCCCTTCATTGTTTTTGCACAGACAGCAGGCCAACCCCCCACCTCCTCCCCTCTGCCGGCTCCGTCGCTGTCCTGTTCTCACTGAAGCTTGGGTGCAAGAAGTAATAAACTAAAACACTGTATCTCTCATCCTCCTTTTACATCGCTGCCCTGTGTGTGACTGGGCCAGAGCCTTGTCCTGGAAAAAAACATTTGTCTCCACAAACCTGACTCTGCATCAACAGACCCCTTTTAGAGAACTATATACCACACGCCCCCTCACCCCACAGTCTTTTGATGGAACAGCTGCATGTCCCTTGCCCATGTGCCACTCCAGTTCACCCCCCTAGCACTAATCCCATGTGGCCATATATTCTCTTTGTACTAACAAATGGTAAAACACCCTCAATAGATCCAAGGGGATACTTGATGAATGTGTTATTGGAATACTGCATTAGATAAGGCACCTGAACCCATGTACCCCTACTTTTTATTGCTCAGGTTAAATGTTTACTGATATGTAGTACATGTCGAGATTTATAAATAATGCTCAAGATATGTGTGCCCAAAAGGGCAAATGTTACATAGTCTAAATCACTGCAACGTGAACATCACCTGATCTCGCACACCTCCCAGATGAGCCCAGCTGACCCAGTGGATCTACAAAGTTACAACTTGGAACCAACCAATCGAGAAACACCATCCATATGTGCTACATATTGCCCAGTCCCCTTTATCCAATGAATACTACTGAATGTATACCCTATAGCATGTCATAGATGACGTGTTTTTGTTATATAACATGTATTTTCTGTTGTGTGGGCAGAGCGCTCTCGGAGTAAACAGAGTCCTCTGTGTGCCCCATTTGACTTTATATAAAGACTTGTCTTTTACCTCACCTGCACTTGGTCCTGGTCTCATTCCCTACTGGGGTGTGTCCATTAGTGTCTCTCATTTGATTATTTTACTGTAATTGTGGGGAATGCTAGCTTTCAGTGACTACACTTTTCCAAGATTTTGTCTACAAACGGGAGCATGGTAAAGGGGCGGTAAGTGACTAGGTCGCCTGGGTCTAGGGTCGTTTTTTTCATAGGAGACCAGTCTTGAGGTTGTCTGGGGATGACTCTTCAGTGAAAGAGGTATTAATGATGCTGATGAGTTTGTTTAGCGCTGGGCCTGTCAGTTGTTTAATGATAGAGGCTGGGATGATATCACCAGAATAGGTGTTAGGTTTGATGGAGGCGTTCATCTTTAGAAGGTCTGTGGTACAGAGAGGAGGGAATTAGGTCCAGACGGCAGTGTGTGTGTTGGAGTGCAAGGGTGCTAACACTGGGGGAGGTTGATTCTATAATGTCAGATTTTGCCTATTTCTTCAATTAAATAGTCGTTATTTCCGTCACCATTTTCATGAGTTGGTGGCACCCCTCGGTCACGTGAGGGATTGGTACACTGTTTTACTACTTCGAAGAGGGCTTTGCTCCAGTTAGAGGCTTCCGTAATGGAGGTGGAGTAGTAAGCAACGTTGGCCTCAGTGATCAGAATTCTACATTTGGTACGGAGAGGTTTGAGGGTTGGATGACTTGGTCTTAGTGCAGCAGTTTTTTAGGGGGGGGGTTTATATGTCCACCATTTTCACAGTTGAGTCCTCAAATAATTCGAGGAGGACCGGGACATTCCCTGTGGTAGGGAAGTCTGCAAAGTTTGCTTCTAGCTCATTGACCGAGAAGGCTTGGAATGAGTGGCGCTGAGTGAGGGGGCATTTTGCCTGATCTTTGTGGCCCATGGACGAGCGGGTGATTGACAATGGGATGGCACTGTGGTCAGTCCAATCGAGTGGGATAGGGCCTGTGCAGGTGAGTAGGGGTATGATGTAAATACTAGGTGTAGGGAATTGCCTTTGTTGTGCATCGGGAGATCACAATTTGCTTAAGGTCTATACATCCAGGCAGTGCTTTAAGTGTGGTTTCCGGAGCGAGACTCTGGGATGTTAAAATCTCAGAGAAAGACATCATTAGTGTGTGCAAATTTGGCAAAGGGGAGTAAATTGGAGATGTCATCAATAAGAGTCACTCCTGTGAGGTGGTCTGTAGATGAGGTGTAAGGTAGTGGTTTACTAATGGGATAAAGAGAACCAGAAAGTAGCAATCTGAATGTGCTTGTTCTGAGAGTGTGGTCTGTGTATTTTGGATGGGGCAATGGCCATATTGGTGAGGTTCGCTAGGATAGTTTATCGGGGCTGATCAGGACCTTTGGTCTTTTATACCCTAGCAATGGTGAGGATGGGCCGTTGAAGGAGGAGACACCTGTTAATGTGTTTGGGCGGTTAGTTCATTGCAACTACTTTGTAAGTGAAATGCAGGATAGGGGGTTGCCCTTGGCCCAATTAGTCCCAAACAGATGAGGTCCTTGACTTCATCTTTTCTTTGACGAGGACCCCAATGATGAGGACCTCTGAAGAGGACTAGTGAAATAGGTGGTGCGTGGAGCATCTGTGTTGCATGGCCTGGTAATGTGACCATCAGATTCCTCAATGCTGTCCGCCTGTAGCTGGCCTGGAGTCTTTATGTAGTGATTTGGATCGAAAGAAACTGGTGTTGGCCGGAGCAGCTGAGTGGCAGGGCCTGGGCATGTGATAAGCAGCGCCTCATGGCTGTCTCTTTCATTATTAATGGCCTTGTGAGATTCCTTGGCTCACAGAGACATTTTAAGGCATTTTCCTTGGCTAGTTCAGCATGAATGTAAGAGACCCACAGAATCAAATGTACCCTAAATATACTACGTAGTGTCCCTCAAAATGTACTGAGTGAAAATAGCCTTTGAATTAAGCCAGCTGCTCAAAAACAGCTGATTCAGGAATAGCTTCTAATAATCCTCCAAATATTTAATGCAGAGTTCATTATGGAAGGAGTAATTAGGGCAGCTTGTTGTAGACCCAATACTCTTTAGCAACATATGTTATATATATTTGTTTTCCAATTGATACACTTGCCCAAACTCTCAAACATCTGACCCAAATAAGGCAACTGAATTTGCTTTAGCCTCGTAGGCCCTTAGCAACAATTCTGGGGAACATGCCTGATAATTCCTCATATGGCATGTGATTGTCTAGCCACTGGTTTTTCCACATGGCATTTATCTGGCAAGCTAGGACACCTAACCCCTAAATAATCATTTACACAAATACTTTCAATATTTTCTTGTTACATTTAAAAATACGAGGTTTATTGGTGGGAAGGAGTAACAAAAACATCATTGTGGATTTACAAGCATTGACTCTAATGTCTCCAGCATTCATTTATTTGGCATATACATTAATCAGCCTTTGCAGTGACGAGGGAGTATTGGTGTTGAAACAGTATTGTCCGCATAGGCCAGCACAGGACTAGCTAAAGTGCTAACATGAGGTACATCTGCACCTGCTTGGCAAAGAAAACAATGTAAAGATTTAATAAATGAATTAAAAAGGACCTGAGAAAGGAGACACTCCTCCTGTATCCAACACTCCTTCTTAAAAGGGGAGGTTCAAAGACCATTATGTTTACCTTTTATCACTGCAAAGCTATATGCCTGGATCCACAGAACTCTCCATAAATCAATGGGGATAGAGAAATTGAATTAAAAAAATCCTCTCATAATTTCTTCTTTGCCTCTACTTCCTCTTCTTACTTCAATCCATCTAGGTCAGCTTTCTACCCCTCCCTCTCATGTTTTGGGTTCATCACTTGATTACATTTTTACTTCTTTTTCCCGAGACACTTCTGTGGCCGCACAGCCTATTCATATATCTGATCATTTTCTACTTTGATTTCATCTTCTTCTACCAAACTCTCACTCTTATTTTTTGCCTTCTATTTCTATTTCATGCCGTGATCTTCAGTCTTTTAATTCCACCACCTTTTCTTCTTCGCTGTCTTCTATACTTCCTCCTCTTATTCAATGTTCTTCTCTTTCAGTTGATACTGATTCTACTCATTTCGATTCTACTCTACGCTCCACACTGGATCAATTTTACCCTTCTCGTCCATTTTCTTCCTCCAAAAAACCTTTTCAAACATGGCTTTCTCCTGCACTTTATTGCCTTCGTTCATCCTTACTGACTTTATCTTCTCTTCATTCGTCCTATGATTCTTCTCTTATCTGCTAAGAAACAGTATTTTTCTTCTCTTACTTTTTCTCTTTCTCATCCTCCTCGATGTCTTGTCCAATTACCAAGCTCTATTCTTTCCCCTCCTCCTCTGGACCCTTCTCTTGCGGCTAAAGATTTTTTTGACTTCTTCATTTATAAAGTGACCTCTCTCGGTTCTTCCCTTCCTTCTTCCTCTCCTTTTTCCATTCCTTCTCCTCTTTCTGTTACTTCTCCTTCACTTTCTTTGTCTTCTCTTCTTTCTGATTCTGATACTTCTCTATTCTTGACTAGGGCACACCCTATAATGCCCCCAATGGACCCTGTTACCTCTGCTTTGATTCCTTCTAGCTATCCTTCTTTGATTCCTTGTATTACTTATTTAATTAATTGTTCACTTAAATCTGTGTCTTTTTCATCCTCCTTTAGACATTATGTTATCATTCCTATTCTCAAGAAATCTTCTTTGAACACTTCTCTTCCATTGAACTTCGTCTTATTTGCTTGCTTCCTTTTCTATCAAAACATCTTGAGCGAGTTATATATAGGGCCTCATTACGACCCTGGCGTTGGACCATGGTGCTATTAGCACCCTGGTCCATGCCGGATTCCGCCATGGTGGATGGCGGAATTACCGCCCCATTACAAGGTTGGTGGGGCGGTAATTCCCCATTCACCATGGGCCCTTCCCCATTCCCATTTTTGGCCCATAGGGCACAATGGGAATGGGGAAGGCGCTAATTACGGCACCGTAAATTACAGTGCCGTAATTAGCACCAAAGTCCCTTAGCGGGTTGGACTTTAACGCCTGCAAAAAGCAGGCGTTAAAGTGTGAATCGGGCGTTAAGGGTTTAACGGCGCCGCAGCCTTTTACGGCGCCACTAACCCTTTAACGCCAGGGTTGTAATGAGGCCCCTACACTCAAGTCTCTTCCCGTCTTCATCTTCAGTCTCTTCTTCCTCCTCTGCAATCTGGCTTCTCTATACAGGGGTCCTCTGATCATACCATATAAATGATTGTAGTCAAAAAGATCACACACTGGGCAAGAAGTGACACTGTTTATTACAGCTTGGTAAGCACAAATCGAACAGGCACTGGTCGATGAGAGCTGACAAAAGGGTGCACAATGAACCTTTGTTTTATAGGATGAGTACAATAGTCCAAGCATTTGAAACAGGTATGGTTAGAATGTACATATTTTCCATCATTCCCAGGACAGTCATTGGTTGTGTTATGTAATATCCTTAGTGTTGTGCGTATTTTAGTGAAACATGATTGGAGCAGCAATATCCCAAGACATCCCTCCCGTGTGGCACCACCCCGATTCTCATCCCTCCCCGGAACAATTTGTAATTAGTAATATAACATTTTTGCTGACCACTGGGGCTTTATTATTCTGGCATTGGTCAGCACCATTGGGAATGAGACACGAGACACCATGCTTCTGGTGGGAAGGGAGACAGTCAAATGGTACCCTCTGAAATCTCCCAGGGACACAAAACTTACCGCTTGATTGGATCCTCCAGTAACACCGCTCTGCACAGCTTCTGTTCACATAACCACCCGCCAATCAGCATTCGTAGCCCTGTGAATGCTGGATTGGCTTGTCACCCAGTGAGGTTGCAACTGGCTCAGTCTGCAAGTGATGTTCTGTGTGAGATCTGCTCCCCTGCCCATGTGGCCCATGGAAGGCTAATCATGTGCTTGGAGTGGGATTTCCCAGACATGGGGATTTTCCCTGTTGAGTGTGATCTATTTAGGATAGGCCGTCTCTATCGAGTGCTAATTGTATGTCAGACCTTTGGGCTGTTAATATACACAAGACATCCCCACTCCCACAAATTACCCACATGGTGTCTTTGATGCTATGACTGTATTTTGTTTGTCCTATGTTTTCCCCACCACCCTTTCAGGGTGCCCTATCCGCCCTTGCTAACTCCCACAGGTTGTAGGTCTGTCCCCTACATGGCGCTGGTTCAGCACCTTCATTTCATTTCCCCTTCAAATGATCTTTCAATCAATATCTCTTGCCCACTCATTTCCTTACCCTTTTCCTTGTGCACCTACACCCATGTTACCTTGTTCATGTCCCCTTCCTCTTCATACCCTTCTACTTATTTCCCAAAAATCAATACTTTCACACCATCTGGGGTACTGTATAAATGATCTCCATTTCATCTTCACTTCCATTCACACCTGGAGGTCCCTCACCTAACACATTATTGAGCTCTATTTTATTGGCATTCATTATATATCCAGTCCTCCTTTGGTGGCAATTGCACCAGCCGATGACCCACCGGCCGATGCAGATGGTAATGAGTATCATGATGAGGAACGGGAACGTTATTTTGAACATCTCTGGCAACCAGTCCGGTCCCCATGCAAATAGGCTCTCCAACCAGGTGCTTGACGTAATGTCCTGTGTTTCCTTCATCATTCTTGCATGGATTGTTTGTTTCTCCTTGACAGCCTCTGTAAGTGTTCCGCTTGCTGCATCATTTGAGGGTATGGCAGTGCAGCAGGTGCTGCCAATCTTGTAGCACATGCTCCTTTCCATTGCTGTCATTATGTCAAGTATGAATCAGTTTTGGACAGTCATTAGACGCAAAGCTCAAAGCTCCTCTGGGACAGCATTTAGCCCCTTTTCTGTTGCATTGGCCAATTGAACCAACTTGTATCTGGTAATCTGCATCCATTTTGCATTAGTGGTGGTTTGAACCCCGGGCAGCAGGAGGGAGGTGAAGAACACAGATGTCTTGCTGAAGAGTCTAAAATGTGGTGGGATAGCATTTAAACTTTGGCTGGATTCAGCTGAGGGGTAGTTTCTGGCCCTTTTCCTCCTTGTTATCTTGGGCCACTACTCTTGTGTCTTGCACGGCCCAGTAGCCTTCTTCTTGCTTTTTTGTGCCTACATGTTACCAAATTGTGCCAAATCTGTGTAAGGCACCAGCATTGCAGGGTTGTGTAAGGTCACCAGTGCACGCACTCCACCCCAATCAGGTGGCAGCTATGCATATGCTTTTGTTCCACAGGCCCATCAGATATCCATCACTGCAGCGGCCACTCTCTCCAATGCTGCGACACTCATCGCCTTCTCACAGCTGGTTTTCATCCCCAGCACCACTGTTCTTTTTGCTCTGAAACATAAATTATACTGTGTGAGTGGTTTTATGTTAACAGGGTGGTGTTTTTCATATATCTGTGTTGAGGCATGCATGTTGCTGTTACATATCTCCCCACACTCCGCATTTAGCCTCTTCACAACCCTTTATTCAATCCCCACCAATCCCTCTGCACAACATTGCACCATCCCTCTTTCCCACTTTTCGTTGTGATACACCAAACCTCTTATTTGCATGAAGGGTCTGGTGTGGCACCATGGAATATCAGGCCCTGCTGTTGTTTTGCCCAGTATTCGCTTGTGGGTAGCTGTAAACTGTTTTCATTTCTGGGGAACTTCTGTTTTATATTCTAATACCATATGTTAGGATGCTTCACACGGGGCCATGCTTTCTTGTTCTATGAAGTTATCCTCATAATCTTTTTCCCCTTCATCAATCCATTTTACATCTACTTCATGTCGCTGGAATAGCCCCCTTGTTTTACATAGAGACTAATGCATCAGACATCCCCCTTCCTTAAAGTCACATCTTGAAGCAAAAATTGTTTTGATGTCCCTGCAAGGTGTGGGATGAGTGAGCACACGTAGCAGGTGCCATTAGTGCTCCCTACGCCACCCTCTTCATCTGCCTATACCAGTTGTTTTCGGAAGCCAGGGCCTTACCTTCCCCAATTGCATTATATAATGTCTTCTTTATGAATGTATTAAAACTCCACAGTCATGTTTGACCTATAAAGATTTTAATCAAATCCTTTCACTATTAAAGCTTTTTGCTCTGTAGAGGGCTACCTGGTCAAATGTCCATCCCCAAGACTGAGAAAGACATGCTTGCTGTTGAGGCTACATTTGTGGCCAACGCATCTAGTTCTAGCCCATTGAAAAATCATTACTCGAGCACATAACATTTGTTGATTTTGTCAACAACTTGCACAGCCAGAAACTTTGAAGCATCTTGTTTCTGAATGCCCTAACTTCATCAATCAGCGTGAATTTCATTTAAAAAACACTGAGTCGTTCCAAATTCTTGACGCTGAAACATTCTGACGAACAATTTTTTCCATTAACAAAATTGCTTTAGGAATAGCTACCATGCACTTCTTGTATGGTTTATGTTTGTCTGATGTGGAATAATTTTCTTTTGACACTCCTTTTGCTCTGAAGATAACTTGCCATAATCAATAAGAGTCATATATCTATATATGTTATTGAAAATCTAATATTCATCATTATATGAATGTTATGTCAAGCATGCTGTCATAGAAATGCTTCAAGGATTGTTATAGAAATGTTTTGTCATAGAAATGTTTTAAGGATTCTAACTATAAATTCTATAAACTGTGAATTGTACATTTTAAAGGATAATGAACTTATGTTTTATATGTAACAAGATTGAAAAGTTGATAAAAATCAGCTAAATCAATAAAAAGAAATGTGAAAAAATAATTCTTCAATTTTGGATATACTCCTTTTAGTGCGTGTCTCTCCTTCAACATGAGCAGGTGTTCTCATACTACCCCTTTGCATTAACAACCAGAAGGAAAGAAGAAGAAAAAAGGCAAATGTACTCAGTATTCCAATTGCCATTGTATTTAAAGTAATACCATCTAAGAGCAGTACAAAAATTCCAAGATATCTCCCCATCAGGTGATGCTTGGTGGTTCCGTTGTGCTGCTATTGTCTTTGCGTACGTTGGACAAATTAATCCATGCCCATCTCTATTTGATCTTCACTGCCATTGGTGTGGCATACACCACTTTGAAGGGGCCACAGAATCTCAGCTCCTTCCACTTCCGAACCACATTGCGGATGAGTACTCGGTCACCCGGGTAAAGAGGCTGTGCTTCCGGAATGTCCCTCCCCTGATGGGCACTCTGCTGTTTTTCAATGTTGCCTAACTGACATGTAGGTCACTGAACCTGGCAGGAGATGTAGTGGAGAGCTTTAGTCATTTTGGTCATATATGCTTTCAATTCATCTCCAAGGATTTCTGAGCTAGGGTTAGCATCCAACATTGAACTTGTGGGAGGCACAGGCACATGCATTTTCTGACCCATTATAAATTTGTGCTGAGTCAAATGGTGATCCGCACTGGGTGAGTTGCGTAGGGACGAAAAGGGCAAAGGGGAGGCTAAAAAGCCAATTTTGGCATAGAGAAGAGGTTAGCTTCACCAAGCGTTCTTTTAGTAGACAGTTAATCCTCTCTACAATCCTGTTCGCTTGTCGCTAGTACACTGTGCACAGTTTGTGTTTAATTCCCATGAGGCACGCTATTTCCTCAAAAAGGTTGTTGGCAAAGTGCTGGTAATTATCCGACCTTATTTCTTCATATCAAGCCCATTTTGGGAACACCTCCCTTAGCAAGAATTTCCCTGCATGCTTTGCGTCGTTCTTTGCACAGGATCCAGCCTCGAGCCAATGTGAGAAGGGATAGACAATTATTATCATGTACCGATAGGAGGCACATCTTTCTTGCATGTCAACGTCGTCCATATGCAAGTGCAGGAAGGGACATCCGGAGGAGGTATTGTTCCCTGCACCGTCTTCAGAGTATGGCCACGCGAAAACTGTTGACATTTCACACAACTCCCTACAAACTCTGCCACTTTCTCATGCAAGTTGGGCACATACCAACCCTTGTTTATATCCGTGGATATACTTTCTTTGGATGAATGGGTGAGGTAGTGTAGCTGCTCTAATGCTACACTTAGCAATTTTCTGGCCATTACAGTTTTCCCAGTGCTATTCTGCCTCCATATCAGATCGGTTGGAGACAAGGAACACCCACGCTGTATCCACAGATATTTCCCCTCTTTTGGTACCTCCCCTGCAGCTTAATTATTTTGACAATGGGTATAGAATTGAATTACTCCTCTCTATCTTCCTCTCCTCCCACCTCCCTTTCTATCGCCATGAGTGGTGCTCTTTCTTTTGAACATGGGTACCTTCTTGCGCTTCCTTTAGGTAAATAGGTGGCCTCTTTCGCTGCTTGGTCTGCCTTTTCATTCCCCAATGATATTCTGTCTTGACTACCTGTGTGGCCGGTGCATTTTATAATTGCCATCTCCACTGGTACTTTTATGGCCTCAATTAGCTCTTTAAGCAATTATGCATGTTACACAGGGGACCCGTCACTTCTCTTGAACCTTCTCCTCTGCCATTGTGCTAATCCTGAGTGTATTGTTGAGGTAACGCAGGCTTAATCGGAAAAGCTGTTGGCAGCATGCCCTTCCATCATGTGGAGTGCACTGATTGTTGCCACCAATTCTGCTGCTTGTGCTGAACAGTGTGAGGGTAATCGCAGTTGGGATGCTATTGCATTTGCCCCATTTATAGTGCTACTCCAGTATGTCTCCTTTTCATCTCTGGGTCTATACTTGACGACCTATCAATGTAAACCATATCTGCCCCTGCTATCTCTTCTTCTTTTACCTTTATGTTCCCTTCCAGTCTGCCCATGTATGCCACACAATCATGCATGTATTTCCCTTCCTCTATGGGCTCTGAAATGAAGGTAGCTGGGTTGACCACCCGGCACCTTACTACTTCAATGGCTGGGTTTGTCAGTGTTACCTCATAGCCGGATGCCCTCTGTGTGGTTAGTATGCTCTTAGATTTCTTGAGGATGGCAAATAGTGCGTGCTCCACGCATAGTGCCATGGGGCACCCCATTGTAATGGTTGCCGCCTTTTCTATGGCAAATGCAGCATCCACAAGTGCTTGTTCGCAGGGGAAGTGCCCTTGCATTACGGGATCTAAGGTGCTACTTTAGTAGGCTTCTGGCTTGTGTCCCTGTGGCTTCTTTTGTGTGAGGACTGCAATCATCACTGGGCCGTCTGAGTGTCAGAACAGATAACATGTCTCTCTGTAGTTTGGAGTTGCTAGCAATGGTGCATGAGCCAATGCATCATTTAGTTCTGTAAAGCTTTCATTCATTTCTGCTGTCCATTTTAGCTCCCTCTTCTCTTTGTGTGCTTGTTTAAGGCCCTGTAATAGTGGCTTTGTGCATGTGGGGTATTCGAATACCCATGCAATGCAATAGTCGCACAACCCCAGGAACCTTTGCATCTCTTTTAATGTGCATGGCGTGTGGTGGAGTGTATTGCGTGCACCCTTTTTGGTGTCATCCTGTGCCCCCTCCATGGATATTATCTATTCTAGGTACACAACCTCTTCCTGGCAATACTGCAGCTTCACTTTGTCCACCTTGTATCCTTTGTCTGCTAGCAATGTCAGAAGGTGCACTGAGTCTGCTCTAAACTCTTCCTCTATCTCACTGCATATCAATAAATCATCAACATACTGCATTACTGTGCTTGGTATGTGCACATTGCTTAGATCCATCTGAATCTCCCTGTTAAAGATGCTGGGTGACTCACAGTACACCTGGGGCAGCCGAGTGTGCTCAAATCTGGCTCCGCGATACATAAATCCGGTCTAGTATCTTGAATCTGGGTGTAATGGAATGACGAAGAAGGCGTTCTTAAAGTCAATGACTGCGAAGTACCTGCCTTTGTTGGGATGTTACACAATATTGTGTCAGGATTTGGAACAAAAAGAAACTCTGCTTCAACCACATTGTTCAGGAAGCATACAGCCTGGATGAACACCATGGCCCACCCTTTGATTTCTTTATCGGGTGTATTGCTGCGATGCACAGTGATTTGGAGGGCTGGATGATGCCCTGCTGCCATAGTGCATGTATGGTAGAGTACATTCCCTCATATGCTTCTCTGGATAATGGCAATGGCTTTGCCGGGGTAGCAGTGCTCCTTCCCTCAATTTTATTTTTACTGCCCCCACTTCCTTCAGTACTCCTACATTGTGGGGCCCCTTGGTCCATAATATTTTTGGCACTTTCTACAGACCCATCCTAGCAGAATCTCAACCCCATACAGGAACATGCTTGGGTACAAGGGCTGTGCTCACAGTGTGCTTTGGGCGTGTGCTGCCAAATGGAGGGTGGCTATGTGTGTGTAATATATACCTGGCGTGGTACACACCATCCCTTTTTCCCGTGAATGAGATTGTTGCATTTAACTGACCAAGCCCCTCCCTAGTATATTGATGGGGGTGTCTTTGGAGTACAGTAGGGGCTCCACAAGATGTTAAGTCCCTAACCTTGCGGGTAAATATTTTGTAACTTTAACAGTGACCACACCCCCATTGAAGCCCTGCATATCCATGACTTTGTTTGATAGTGGAAATTCCCCCTTCGTGATGCAGGATTTGGTAGCTCCTGTGTGTATGAGAAAGGAAAATTCTCTTGGTCCTATTTTCACTGCCACCTAGGGTTCCTCTTCGGGGTAACTGCTAGGACTATACACACTTGGGCTTTCTGTGGGCCACTCTATTGCTGCAAGTTGTCTGGTGAAAAAGGGAAATAGTTTCCCCACACAACACTGACCCCAGTGTAGTGGGGCACCATGTTCTGTCCCAGCACCACTGCGGTTACTACTGCTATGGCTGGTGGTTGGGTCAGAGCCGGGACCACTACTCCTCCTTCTGTGGTTCCCCCTGTGTCAGCATCCCTCCCTGCTGTGTGGGCATTTGTGCTTGTTGTGTTTGTGCTGGAAGAAGCTAGAGGTGCTGTCACTGTGGTGGTGTTGTGCTGATCCCCTGTTGCTGGGCGGCCTCAATTGCTTGCACCTGCACCTGTTGCACAAAAGGGCAGGTACGTGCCAGGTGCCCCATGTTTTGACATATATAGCATGGTGCGAGGGCCCTGTACCCTGGTCCTCAATATCCCCCTTTTCCTCACTGTGGGTACCCTCTCCCCATTTGGAAGAATCCCCCCTTTATTTAATTCCCTGGTGGTGGTGTATCCCATTGTGGCGTGTACTGCAGCTGCATGGAATTCACCTGCAGTGGCATGTTCCCCACTGGAAACCCTCCCTGTGGGGTGGGTGTCACTGCAGTGGTATCTTGTGCCAGCAATGTCGCTTTCATTGTATACCTTGCCAGTTTCTTCTGCAATCGTATATTCTCTGCTTTGGCAGCATTTTCTGCTGCCTGTCTTTCACTCTCCTGCTTTAGTTTTCAGTAATACACCGTTGCCTGGATTTCTGGCCACCCCTTCGCTACGATGCCCACAATCTTATCCAATGATGCCTGTACTTCTGTTGGCAGTCCCTTTATCAGTATGTAATAAAACAAGTGTATGCAGTCATCCCAAGACCTCTGCGTCTCTTGTGTCCATAAATCATGTAACCTTTTTATATAGTCGGCTGGGTCATTGTCGCTTTTCATTTTATGAGCCATCACTGTCCCTATGTCATAACTGTCGTGATACATACTTCTCCGAATCTCCCAGACATGTGCTCTGAAGTTGCTGAAGGGAGCCCCATCATGAGCATTTGTGCTCAACTTCTCTCCATTATACCCTGCCTGGTCCCATAGTTTGTCGGCCTTCTCTCCTATTATTGCTACGAATAAGCTTTTCATGTCCCCAATCGCTAATGTCACTCCTGCCGTCTTTTTCTTGAGCGCCTGTATCCATTTACTGGCCCCTGCAACAAGGGAAGGCAGACTACATATGAGATTATCCCTGTCCATTGTCTGCCATGGCACATAATGCGCATCCCCTCCCTTTCTGTAGTTACGGCAGTACTCACGTCTTTGGACTTGTTCCTCCTCCTGGTGCGGTCGCATGAGTTAGCCTCATTTTTACCTTTCCTACCCTGCTGCGGAGGGAGGTGGACCAGTCTCTGCCACTCCTGCCACTGTCATGTCGTTTCTGCTCTTTCCTCCCCCTCCTCCTTGCCTTATCAGTTGTCCATTTGTCACTAACCCCATCCCTCCACTCATCCTTTAACAGTCCATCCTTTGATGCTGCATCATCCCCTTCTTCCTCTTCTTCCTTCTTCCCCTCTTCCCCCTCATCGTCTAATTTGAATTGGATTCTTCTTGATCGCCATTCCCAGTTATCTCCCTTACTTTTCCTTCTACTTCCTCTGCTATCAGCCTCTCCGCCTCACTGAATAACGCATCCACCTGTTGTCGTGAATTCTTCTCTATATATGCTAGGTATTTCCTCTCTCCACTTGCGTGCATCTCCTCCCTGCGTGTGTCTTTGTCCCCTTTCCCCCTACCCTTTTTGCCCCGTCCCCTCCTGGTATTTCTCGTTAGGGATTAGTATATCCGGCTGCAGCCCGTAACGATGGCTAGACACTGGGCGGGGGCAGTGAGCTCTGTCGCTCCCTCCTCTTTTTTCATCTTTTCCACTTTTGTTTCCTCATAAAGCTTCTACAGCCCCAGTATGTTCTGTCTACTCTTCAGTTTAGAGCCCTTGTATTTTGTTAAAAGATATGAAAATGTATTTCTATCATTTTTCTGTCAAAAGTACCCTCCCTGGCCACGAATGAAAACACTGAACTGCAGTCTCCTGGGACCAATAAAAAATATATTTCAATAATTTCTCACGATACTGGGGCAATTCTTGACACGCATGTTCCAGGAGGCTATCTAAATAAGACATTGGGGGTCATTACGACCTTGCAGGTAACCATGCCGCAATTTGCGGCATGGTTACCCCCTTACCGGGTACCGGGTCCAGGTTCCTTAAATGAGGAGTTACCGGGCCATTCCAACCTTGGAGGACCTGGTAATTCCTCATTCGAGGAACCCGGACCCGGTACATCCCCATTCCCATTCAAGCCCCTATGGGGCTCAATGGGAATGGGGATGGAGATAACAACGGGCCTGTTAATAACAGGCCCGTTGTTAGCTCCCTGTTCTGCTAGCCGGACCCGCTAAGGGCACCTGGTTCCACCAGGTGCCCTCTGCGGGTCCCGCGAGCAGACTCGTAATGGGGCGGTAAGGGGTTGATGGCTCCGGCACCATTACCGGCGCTGTTAACCCCTTAACGCCAACCTCGGAATGAGGCCCATTATCCCGCTTTTTCCCTCCCTTGTGAGTCCCTGCTACCCTATTTACCCATGCACTCATTCCCGCTTCAAAATTCATTCAGCCCTCTCCACAGGCCTGACCAGACACTTCACTCGTCACACTGGCCGTCTCCAAAGGCCCAAACACTCACTCAGTGTTAGTATCAGACAGCCTTCTCCATGGGATCACTATGCTTTATATTACAACAAATAGGTGTTGTGCCTTTGCCGTGCCACCTGCACAGAACCACTGCTGCAATGCTAAGCGTACTATTTTACAATGAGGTACCTTTTGTCACTAACTCTACCACCATGAGTCTTGCATCATAAAAACAACACTAACTACCACACGCGGGTCCATATCTAGATCTTCAAAAAATAAAACAAAGTCAATAACACAATTCTCACCCCTATGACACAACTATACAATCGCCAGTACTATGCGTAACTCCTGTCTAACGAGGTTTGCCACACACAACGCACCACCCCTGCCTAATGCATGGATGCCCACACCTGCGCCCAACCCCTATTGGCTGACAGGCACTATTTTCTAATTACTATTTCGGCCGATCATCCTCCCTCTTTGAGGATGCATCCAAGACACAATAACATTTTATCCCTCACGCACCGGGGGCATGCTTCCATGATACAGCACTTTCTGTATCACGTCATGTAGACCCTTGAGTCCCCTCGGCACTGAGCATTCTTTACAAGCTCCCCCTGCCACTGAGCGCGGTGGCGCACAGAACCTGGCAGACCTTTGTGAATTCAGCATCTGCAGGGCCTCCTCGTTGATGTGCGTTGATCAGGTCTGTGGTCACCGGACCCGCCGCCCCCCTGGAGGGCGGCTTGGTTACCCTCAGATGACCTGGAGGACTGAGGATCTCAATGGGGCCTCCAAAAAGGTTTACAGGGGTCCTCTAATCACACCATAGAAAATAATCTGAGTCAAAAAGTGCAAGCAGGAACACTGTTTATTACAGCTGGGTAAGCACACATCAAACTGAACAGTGGACAGACACTGGTTGATGAGAGTTGACAAGAGGGCGCACAACGAACATTACTTTTATAGGATGAGTACAATAGTCCAATCATTTAAAACTTTTACAGTTAGAATATACATATTTTCCATCGTTCCCAGGATGGTCATTGGCTGTGTTATGTCATATCCTTAGTGCTGTACGCATGTTAGTGAAACATGATTGGAGCAGCGAGATCAACGATATACCAAGACATCTCTCCCATGTGGCTGCACATTGATTCTCACCACTCCCCGGGAACAATTTGCAATTAGTAATATAACATTTGTGCTGACCGCTGGGGCTTTATTATTCTGCCACTGGTCAGCACCGTTACGAATGCGACACAAGCACCCTGGTTCTGGTGGAAATGGAGACCGTCACACAGTACCTTCTGAATATTGTCCTTTGCAGTACTCTGAAGGCTGGCCACCTCCCAGGGACACACAACTTACCACTTCATTGGTTTCTCCATTAACACCACTCTGCTCAGCTTCCATTCACATAACCACACGCCGATCGGCATTCGTAGCCATGTGAATGGATCGCTGGCTCAGGTCCACTTCCCCCTCCATCTCTGAGTGCCCGCTGTATTGGCTTGCTTCCCTGTGTTGACATCATCCAGTGTGGTTTCAACTGGCTCAGTCTGCCAGTGATGCGCTGCATGAGCTCTGTTCCCATGCCCCCCTGGCTCGCGGAAGGCTGACCATGTGCTTGGAGCTGGATTTCCCCGACATGGGGATTCTCCCTGTTGAGTGTGCTCTATTAAGGAAAGGCCTCTTGTACCGAGTGCTAATTATACGTGGGCCCTTTGGGCTGTTAATATACACAAGACATCCCCACCGCTGCAATTAGCCACAAGGTCACTTCTCGTGCTATGACTGTATTTTGGTTGTCCCGTGTTTTCTCCATCCCCCTTTTAGGGTGCCCCAGCCCCCCTTGCTCACTTGCACAGGTTGTAGGTCCGAACTGCTACATGACGCTGGTTCAGCATCTTCAATGCACTTCCATCCTGCTCACTCCACTGAATCTGCTTTCCAACACATTTCTAACTCTTTACTTTCTGCTAGGCATAATAAGCAATCTTCTATCCTTATTCTTCTTGATCTTTCTGCTTCTTTCAACGCTGTTGATAATACTATTTTACTTTCTTCTCTTTCAACTCTTGGTTTATCTGGGTCTGTGCTCAGATGGTTTAATTCCCATCTCTTTTACAGTGCATATTCTGTTTCTTTGGCTGGTAAGTCTTTCTTATCTTATCCACTCCTTTATGGTGTACCACAAGGCTCTGTTCTAGGTCCTCTTCTTTTTTCTTTGTATACCATTCCTCCTCATTTTATCTTTCGTGTCATTTCTACACTGATGATTTACAAATCTTTTTTTCTTTTTCTACATTTTCCTCTTCACTTCATAACACTGTTTCTTCTTGTTTGCTTGATGTCAGGTTTTGGATGGCCTCTCGATTTCTTCATCTTAATCCCTCTAAAACTGAGGAGGTTCTTTTCTTTCCTTCTTCTTCACCTTCTCCTGTTTCTCCTCCTCCTGGTCTTCTTTTTCCTCCGTCTCTTCTCTCCTTGTCTTCCTCTGCTCAAAACCTTGGTGTCTTCTTTGACCCCTCTCTCTCTTTGTATCTACATATCTCGAATACTGCTCGCTCTGCTCATTTCCATCTCTATAATCTCCAGCACGCTCATCTCTATCTTTTGTTTCAGGCTACTAAACCTCTGATCTAGTCACTTGTTTTTTCACGTCTAAAGTACTGTTCAGCTCTTTTATAAGGTCTTCCCAAGTCTCATCTTACCCCTCTACATTCTGTTTTTAATTCTGCTGTTTGTCTTCTCTTTCAGCTGCCTTTTCACTCTTCTGTTACTCCTTCTCTTCACTCTGCTGCTTTACTTTCTTTTGATCTTCATGTTATCTTTCATTTTCTTTGCTTTGTCTATAAAGCCCTTTATGGCTTTGCTCCTTCTTATTGTTGTTCTTGTGTCTCTTTTTACTCTCCCACTCATTCTCTTTGTTCTCAATCTCTTTTCCTTCTTTCTGTTCCTAAGCCACCTTGTGCTTCTTCTCGATTTTGTTCTTTTTTACTTCTTGCACCTAAGCATTGGCTCGTTCTTCCGGTATCTATCCGTGCTTCTACTACTCATCATACTTTTCGTTCTCAATTAAAAAACCACCTTCTTCTATTGCTTTCCTTTAATTAGTTCCTGATTGTTGATTTTGTCATCCTTGTCATTTGTATTGTACTGATGTAACTAATTTACTGAAGGGCTTTGGTGAAAGTGCTCAATAAATTAAATAAATATAAATACAAATATGAATACAAATACAATCATAAATACAGGACAAAGGCCATCTTCTGAAACCAGAATACTTGGTGCACAACTGTGCGCCAACATTCCACAGCATGCACAGATGGATACCAAAATGAGACACAACACAAACCCATCTACCACATCATTCAAACCAAGACGTAGCAATATTTTTTTAAGACATCTTTTCTATGACATTGAGGATGCTTTGTTTTCAGTTTTAATCTATATGGGACCCAAGGATTCTGAAGTACATACTCAGATACTATTTTACATCTTGGTTATCCCTAGCACTGCTTTCAAGTTTGGACTATATAGCTAAATCAAGTCACTGGACCGTTTTACCTTAAGTACGAAAGCTTTAGTTATGGCATTCCATTTGGAAAGGCATGCAGTCTAATTTCCTGATCTACCACCAGATCAATATTGGGCTTTATCGGCCCATTGAGGCCCAGTTTTAAGTCTAACAGTGTGCCACACAGTGACTTAGCCATTATTTTGTGACATCGGACAAGGCAGTTCTAGAGCTCCAGGTCTTGAAGGTTTTGAACTGGAAAGGTCCATGCCAACTTCAGAAGTCAATACAGAATTAGGCTGCATGGGCCACAGTATCAGCTTAGATGGAAAGGAAACATGTCTACTACTTAAGAGATTTGTAATTCCTATTTGAGAAAGCTATGTGGTTCTCCCATAGAAAGTGTGCATTAGCACAATTTATCAAAACATTCGAGCTCGCTCCGCCAATCAGGAACAACACATTCTAGTAGTTACTTTTCACCGGTAGCATGCCGGTAATTTCTCATTCACATCTGGCTGGGCCATTCCGAAAACCCTCCACCCATGCCTGTCTCCCCAATGTTTGCCTCCTCACCCTATATACATTTTCTTCCTCCTTCTAGTTCCCCTTGGGGCTAAGCAAGGCACCAATGTTCTTATTTCAGTGCACACTTGGCTGCTTCCTCTCTCCTGCCACCCACTTGCACCCACACCTTCTTCCTTCTGCATCTGCCACATTCCCATAGCAACTCAGCTCGTTGCCAAGGCATTTCTGGTCAAACTCCCCCAAACTCCTCTTTTGTCTGCACCCCATCGTCCCCAATGCCGGTGCTAAAAGCCTTATCAAAGTAATGTATTCAACTGCACCTTTAATACATTCACCATTCAACAACCTTTTCAAATTTAAATGTATCGCTGCAGTGAGAAAAGACCCCCAACACTTGGGTCTTAGGGGCTCAGTAGGAGTTCGTCGATATACGGTAAAAGTCGCAGCATTGGAAATTCTGCCACTTTTAACAAGCCACCGAATAAGGAGTTGGCACTGGCAGAAAAAGCCATGGCAGAATTACCACTGCTGGAACTAGCACAGAATATGCCAGCAGCAATGGTAATTCCGCTGAAACTGGCGGAATTACTGCCTGAAACCCGAGTACGGCAGTAATTCCACTGGACGGAATTACCGATTCTGCCAATGGTGTGTGCACGCTCCCGTTTACTTGTGATACAATGGTAATTCTGCCAGACACCATGATGGGAACAGTATTTCTGCTGAGGTGGAATTACTGCCATATTACTGCCGAACTCCTAATGAGCCTCTTAATGCACTACTTAATGAAATGTCACCTTTATAGTGTAGGTTAACCTCTCTGCGCTCAATCTCTGTGTTATCTGCTTCCTAAAATGTTCACACTATCTAATAATGCAAACTTAACCTTTAATCATAATACATTTCCTTGCTTAATTTAATTTGTTATGTCATGTAAAGCTGCCCTATACCACGCAGCGTTACGACTGGCTTGTTCTCCCATCGCTCACGTGGTTCTGTAAGAAAGTGGATTGGGTGGGGTAAGCTACGGGTTGTGCTTTTCTGTTGGTTCTTGTAGATCCAGGGAACATAATTCCCATATAACAGTATCATCCCTGCATGACAAAAATATGCCTACACAATTGTTGTATTTACATCTCAACAAATAAAGTAAATTGCACATTTTAAAAATGATGCGAGAATTTAAATCAACTATTAAAAAATATTGTTCAAATCCTCAACGTTGCCTTAACAACACACCATGATGACATAAGATTTATTCAACTTGTAAAGGAACATTCGAGTAGTAGCAAGGATGCAGATCAGTCTAGTCTCAATATCAGACATGTTTCAAGTTTTATGGAGAATCTTCTTCAGAAGGAAACATTATTTATCTTCCTACAAAAGAATATATCTTAGAAACTATCATCAAGCTTCTATATGATTTTTAAAACAAATTATTAACCACCAAAACTATCTGGAGCTCTTGAGCACATCTCAATGCCATCACGCACCTATAACCAGGCTTAAGAAATTCTCCCCAACACACTTAAGATATCTTGAACCAACTAAAGAGGGGGTTTCCCTTTAGGCACTCACTTTCTAACTGCTAATTTACTGTCTTTCCTGACCAACAGCTACATGTCTCTTACATGCATCCCTGCTCACGCGTTCATTCTGCCTTGCGTTCTTTAATCCAAGTTTTGTTACACTTGTTTGTTCCATTGTGTTCACCCATTCTCACCCAACTCACTCTCTCCTTCCTTCACTTTCCCTTTTTCCACTCCTAGCACAAAGTACGGTCTGGTTTAACACCCCGGGCGGCGTCACAGTTTGCTCACCCATGGAGTGTTAGAGCCCAAGGCCTAAATCCAGTTGTGGTGGCTTGACACGTCGAGACGCATTTTGGTCTTTCTGGCAATATACCCCTGAAGAGTACAAAAGGACAGATTGAGGTAAGTATTGCCCGAAAATGTTTGTACACCCTGGTACTCAGACAGCTGGATGCAAGAAAAAGTAACCAATCATTAACATTTGGCTAGAGGTACTGTTATCTCAAAACAAGATGAAGAACAGATACTCACAAGCAAAAAACTCAATATGGCACTGAATACTTCCGAACTAGATGGGTGAGTACCCTAAAACAAGAAATACAACAATTACCGGAAGGACAGTAGTGGAAGGGAACAAAGCATGAACCAAAGTGTATGTGCTTACCAATTGAGTGGACAGGTGACAAACAGCAGTTGAATTCTGATAAAGGAGGCGGTAGTCCTGGAAACCCAATGTCCTGTTTCCTATTCTCGCCGGCACGAGGATGCCAAAAGATTCATTTGATCCTTGCGCCGTTGCACTGATGTTCTTTGATGTTCTGATGCGCGACCGTTCTTTATGTTCCTTAAAGTCTTTAAGCAGAAAAACATAGGATGAAGAAATGCCTGTAGCTGGAATAATCCAAATGGCTTTGGCAAGCGGGGTAAGACGGGAGAGGACCAAGCAGTCCGTGAGTGTTCTAAGGTAAGTAGTTAACGGGTAAGATGTGAAGAATGATGCAAATGCAGTCCGTGGCCGTTCTGGGTCTGTAATGAGCAAGTAAGACTTGTGGGATGGGGCGATGCAGTCCGTGGACGTTCCGGGTCTAGTAATGAGCAGGTAAGACTTGTGGGAGGAGACGATGCAGTCCGTGGATGTTCCGGGTCTAGTAATGAGCAGGTAAGACTTGTGGGAAGAAACGAGGCAGTCCATGGACGTTTTCGGGCCTAGTAATGAGCAGGTAAGACTTGTGGGAAGAGACGATGCAGGCCATGGACGTTCCAGGTCTAACAATGGACAGGTAAAACGAAGGCAATAGACAAAAACAATGCAAGAAGTCACGTAGAAAAACAAGGAGTTAAGGAACCAGGAGACAGAGTAACAAGATGCGTAGCTTAAGAGTTTTTGCAAATTCAGAAGCACCGCTGTGCGTGGGGGCGGGGCTTAAATACTGGCCAGGGACCACACGCACAGCGTGGCGTCGTAGGCCTGACAGCCTACACAAATGCAAAGGGTGCCAGCGTCTCCACGGCAACCAATAACGTTTCCTGAAAGGGAGCGTGTAAACAAACGAACCATGATTCCGAGGAGTTACAGAGCGTCCCGCTTTGGAGTGAGAACCGTTCACTCTACTGTGTATTCTGGAATGTTTGCATTTACGCAGAACTTCTTTATGATCATATGCAGAACCATCTAGTGGAACCCTGACACGGAGAAGGACTCAGCACTTTAAGACCACTACGGTGGTGACTCACACAGTATAAAAGCCAAATAAAATATCATAACACTAACCTCGGCAAACATTTTTCATATGGAACAACTGTTGTGTGTCACCCAAAATATCAACACTAAGGTACAGTCAAAGGGAAAATAAAAGATCCTTTGGACTAAGTATCCCTTCACTAATATCATTTTATAATTAGTCACCAAAATTCACTTTACATTAGTAGAACTCTCACTTTGGGATTTTTCAAATAACCCACTACTGAGGGAATCCAAAATATCTTCTCTGTATTGAATAATTATACAATATGCATATAATTAGTATCATGTTTTGCAGATCATGCACATGATTAGCTTGAAATGTTATGATTCAGACCACCTTATTTGTTTTCAATATCCACAAAAGGGCCAATAGCAAATTTTATTCAATGGTAAATGAATCTTCTGTGATAATCATTCAATCCCCTGTATATCTCTAACCGGTATACCCATCCCAAATGTTTCAGTTCTCTTACCTCTTACCGTATTACAGCAAGGTCATTTTAGGAAGATTGTCAACAGTTAACATTTTTAAACTAAAGAAATACATCCACAGAGCAAGATAATTAGAAGCCTTACCTCCCACAAGGGGGTGGAGGACAACGCTGTCTGTTAGGTGTCCTTAACAGTGCTCACTTCGTTTAGGGCCACTAAGTCGGGCTTTCTGGGCACCTGAGGGCGGCAATGCCCCATACACGCCAGGCTAAGCATTATGTGAAATTTCAACACAATAACCCAAAGCAATAAAGAAATGGACTGTTAGTGTGTGCACTGCTAGTATTTTACTTGTGATATTCGAATTAGTCTGTCTTCAAACCATACTGTTTGCAAATCTTTCTTAGATTCCCTTATGCCTCAGACAATATGCAATGATGCTCAAGGAAAAGTGATTTGATTGTTTTCAACGAGAATGCATGAATGTACAGGCCTGCCCACTTTTCTCAGGCCGAACCTTGCACTGTAATGCATGTGTGTTACTTCTGGTCCTATGGGTGGTGGGGTGCTCCCACATCACCATTTGTGGAAGAACTGAGCAGCGTTTTGGCTTAGCCTACAATCCAAAGTTCTCAATGGGACCTCACTTGGCATAGCCTATTGTGTTGAGAGTGGATTTTCTGCCCATCCAAATATTGGGACTGTGCAATAGGTGCATACCAATAGACTGATTTATGTGGTGTGTGGGTTAGAGCGTATAAGCACATTGGAGACATGTGGAATGCTCCACATTCACTATGAGAACATGCAGTTCATTCAAGTTCATTCAGAAACTCGTGTGGTAAATACTATGGCATAGAAGAGTGTGTGTGTGTGTGAGAGAGAGAGAGAGAGAGAGAGAGAGAGAGAGAGAGAGAGAAAGAGCGAGAGAAAGAGAGAGGTTGGGGGTTGTGTCTGTGTGTGTGGGGGGCTTAGTGGGGTGGTTGTGTGTGTGTGCTTGGAAGGTTCTTCCTCATGACCACATAAAGGTAGTGTGTGTTTTTGGTGATGAGGTGGGTAGCCATGACACTGCCTGTAATTTATATGTAGGCAATGTGGTCCTGGTGTGTCAAACACCTTGGAAAAATATAGAAATTGGCATCACAATATGCTTAATCTGGTTCATGTGAAACTAGACTGGTAACGTTAAAAATTGCATGGCAATTGAATAGAGGCATGGTGAAACTGGAATGGGTTTTTCTAGGGATCAAAATAGAATAGAACCTGGCAACATTTCATAGTTAGACTTGTGCATTGTGAATGTGAAACGACACCAATGAAACTGGTATGAACAGTTTTAGGAGACGGATAATGTGAAAATGCATGCTGATTTCTTAGGTCGAAATTGGCATAAAACGTGCTTGAGGAACATTTAGAAAATGAAATCACAATATGCTTAGCTGGGTCAACATAAAATTGGCATTAAAATGTTCCTGGGGCAAAAAGAAACTGTTGTGGTGATTATCCTGGGAGGATGTTGATACCGTTATGAAAACGCTCTGAATTGGAGCAACTGACATGACCATTTTCAGGAGATGGAACAATGTGAAAATGTGATTTTCTTGTGCCCAACAGAAATTGGCAGAACATTTGCTTACTATGGGTAATTTGGAATTGGAAAATATTTTTCTGGGAGCAAAGTGAAATTGGCATGGCCATCTATTTAGGAAAACCTCACCTGCCCCATCACTCTGAGTCCTCCTCTCTGGCCTATATGAGTTGGCGCCTGAGACACAGACAAATGGCTCGCTGGCAGCCATCACACATCCAGCACTGACACTGGTGCCACCACAGACGGTGTGCCATGAAAACCAAACAGGGTTTCTCAGCTGAAGCAGATAATGCCTTGATTCCGTTTGCTAATCTTCACTTCCCCAAAACATAGTATTCCTCTTCCCAATTCATATTCATTCAAATGTGTCTGCATCCTCTGACTGGCAACTCAATGTCCATGATGCACTTTAACTTTCATGATCAGAAGAAACCAAACTCCTCCCCTTCTGTAACGTGGTCCTTTAAAAGTGCCACTCTCTTTTCCAACATCCTGTACATACAAAAGCACAAGTCAGGGAAAATGAATGCCCCATTCACCTGGGAGGGTAAGAGGGCTTTCAGGAATGGGACAAGGAAAAATTGAACTGGGGTAATGAAGATTACCATACACAATCAGTGTATTACCTCTGCATCCCTCTTTAAGTAATTACGATTGCCATCCCCAATCCTGGAATTAGCTCTGTCTCCCTCTTCCTCGTCTCATTACCACCTGATTGGAACAATAACAAAGCTATACCACCATTCATCTGTAAGAGAATGACCGAAAAGTAAAACTAGGGAAATGGGATAGATCATTGCAAGGTCTGCATTCCACAAAATAAGAAATCCAATGGATTGATTCACACAAAGCCTAACTAGAACCCAAAAAGAAAGGTAAACCCGTGTAGGCAAGCTCCACTGTAGGTAGCCACCAACTATATCCCAGTAACAATGACTGTACATGCCAAGGTAGATCGAAACATCAGTCTGTGTGCCCAGTATTTAAGCCTAGAGCCCCCGGGCTTCAGTCTGGACTAGGATGAACTGGACACCTGTACCTTGAACCCACAGCGGCGTGGCAGGAGTCAAGGACCTGAAGCATATGCAGTACGCCTGGAGCAAAAAATGCAGCCCCATGACCATACATCTCTTAAGTCAAAATAACAGGTGTTACAATATCGAATGTAACTCAATCAATTCCAGAAAAATAACCACACTGGGATTAAAGCACACCTACAAGTTTCTAGAGGGAAGTCACTGTCTCCCATCAATGTGGGATTGAAACCACCATGCCAAGGTGTACAGTGTCATGTTTCCACCTGACTTCGGCCTAAAGCCACACCATAGGGGATCCCAGTCCATAGCTCTACAGAAGTTTTGCAGGTTACCTTCAGGAGAACAAGAAGGCAAATGGCAGGCAGCAGAGAAAGTAATACAGGCAGCCAGGGGTTAATTAGACAAGCATAATAAATGCATTGCTGACATTATACGCGTGCCCCATCCCCTTTGCCAACCCTCGTCAGCAAATGTTTCAGTGTTATAATTTGAAAGAATTATCCAGAAATAATTCAGAAATCCATCATTTGAATCTGTTTTTGTCAAATGTATTTGGAGGGCAAAACCGAACTCCATCTGCTACTGCATTTGAGGCCCTATAATCCATCATATTATAGAAAGGGGGAGACAGACGAGATGCAGGTGACATGAGAGCAGTGGTCAAAAGGCTGTGGAGACAGAAACGTGTCATTCCTCACTCCTAAGGAAGCAAAGGCCTTTGTATGGGCTGTGCCATTTGCTTCTATTGGCCTGCCAGTCAACTCCTTTCAAATATATTCATTTCTATGCCCAGCTGTGTCTTCAGTCAAATCACCCCTGTGCTGATGCAGGTGCACTTGCAAGCCTTTACACCTATACAGGGCCAGAGTAGCGGTCAATCACAATAATAAATATTCACACCAAATGGTGTCCACGTGCTTTTGGTAGGTGCTAAACTCAGGTAGATTCCAAGGGAATACATTGGGTTTATGTAAATCTCACGCTGGCGTAAAACCAGATGGTATTTTAAGGCATAGGAGGAATGCCCAGCAGAAAGATATAGGGCCTCATTACGACTTTGGAAGTAGCCATAGCGCTATTAGCGCCATGACTGCCCCCAAAATTGTGTCCGGGTCCGGTCTGGTGGAGTGGGGACTTAGGGACATTCCGCCCTTGGCGGACCCGGTGAGTCCCCATTCCAAATGCCATTCCCCATTCCCATGTGAGCCCCCAAAGGGCTAAATGGGAATGGGGAAGGCGCTAATTATGGGCCTGCTAATAGCAGGCCCATAATTAGCGCCCTGGTCCCCTAACCGGAACCGAAACGTGCGTGTGGTCCAACCACACGTACCTTGCGGTTCCCACTAAGGGACCTCGGAATTTGGCGCTAAGGGATTACCGGCACCGGTCTCCTTACCGGTGCCCGGTATCCCTTACAGCCCAACTCAGAATGGGGCACAAATTCTATTCTGTACCACTAGTGTCTGTCCAAATTAAATGAAAATCCAGAGGACTGTCAAGGTGAGGAGTAACCCACTACCTTCATTATTTTACGGCTTATGCTTACACTCCATGATTTTTAAAATGACTACGACTGTGTGCTGTTTTTGTAATTTATTAGAATCAAATATTCAGACTTCAAGTCTTTGGCAATTCATCTTCAATATTCCTTTTCTTTTAGACACCAATTTCATTAATCTCCAAGCTCTAATGCCTTTGTGTGCTGTTGCATCATGTTAAAGACGCAGGTGGTTGCTACTTCCCTAATGCCACATCTGTAGGTAACACTCAGTCGCTTATTATTCAAATAAATTCTGTGTTCTGTTTATAGAAAATGTTTCTGGCTCTAGTTGTCTATCTCAATCAATGGGCACACATCCTCACCCAATCATTAAAGGCATTCAGCCTCATTAAGACCCAGGCGGTAAGTTACCGCCTGGGTCGTACCCTTACCACCATGGTGTAAACTATGTTTACACCATGGTGGATGGCGGATTTACCGCCCCATTCCAAGGTGAGTGGGGTGGTAAAGCCCCATTTTACCCTTCCCCATTCCCATTTTTGCCCCATAGGGCATAATGGGAGTGGGGAAGGCGCTAATTACGCCACCGTAAATTACGGTGGCGTAATTAGCACCATGGTCCCTTAGCGCCATGGATTTTAACACCTGCAAAAAGCAGGCGTTAAAATGACCATGGCGCTAAGGAACCTTGTAATCAGGCGTTAAGGGTCGGCGCCGTTTACGGCGCCGTTAACCCCTTAACGCCTGACTCGTAATGAGGCCCATTGTCATGAAAAATAGCAGAGTATTTCAAAAATGTCCGCTTACAATTATTGGAGCTGGGTATCAAAACATCGGGATGACTGGCAAGCAGGGTTTGAAAAGGGAATCTGAACATCGTTAAACCTCTTTCTGATAAATTACCTGAAACTGAGAACGGTAAAAAAGAACAGTAAAAACGTACACCTCGCATCAGTGGACTTGTCCCAAGCCTTTGATTCAGTAAATTGAGAGAAACTTTGGCAGAAGCTAAAAGTCTGGGGGTGCCCCACTGACATAGGCGAGGCTATGGAGGCCCTTCATAACAACACAAGCATTCAAATCAAGCTGAACCAAAACGGAGACCTGTCGAACTCCATCAAAACAGGAGTGAGCCTCAAGCAAGGGTGTCGACTAGCCCCAGCCATCTTTAAACTATACATCTCAGACATAGGTGACGCCTTTACGGAAATTAGATGCTTCCCCCCTTGTATTGCGGGCTCCCCAATTAATCGTTTATTGTACGCAGATGATGTCATTCTTCTAGATGAAACTCCAATCGGGCTCCAGCGCCTATTGAATGCCCTAGCTCTCTTTTTATCTTCCAATGACCTAAGAATAAACGGCACCAAATCAATGGTGCTTACCTTGGGGAAGACAAGACGCAACCTCATGAAGTTTAAGGGCTGGCACATAAATGGTGACCAGATCCGAGAGACATCAGAATTGCTTTATTTAGGCATCCCAATCAACCCAAGCTATAGTGAAGCTCCAAGAGAAATAGCGCTAAGGCGCAAATTGAAGATGCTGACAGCCCAGGCAAGACTGATCAAACTCAGATATTGTAAATTTACATTGATACCTTTGCTCAGTTTTTACACCATGAAGGTTGTCCCCATTGTGACCTATGGGACTGAGTGCTCTCTTCAGATGAGCTGGAAGATATGGAAAACCTTAGAGGGCCTATTTTGGAGAGCTGTACTTGACCTTCCTAACTGTATACCTGTGGCTGTAATAAGAAAAGAGTTTCGACTGACTTCTCTCATCACTTACGTCAGCTGGAAAACTCTATCTTTCTATCACAAATGCTTACTGCCTCCACCAGATCGCAGTTTTGGACTGTTGGGCCAAGCACTGAAGTCAGAAAGAGAGCCTTTACTTGCTGAATGGAGCACCAAATGTTTGAGCCTGTTGGACTCAATAGACTCTACTGCGAAACTACTTATTGAAAATCCAGATCTTGTAAAGAAACGGCTGTATGAGTATGATTGGATCGAGTCCTCAGTGCTGGCGCAGTCATCTAAACTCTATGGCAAATACTGCACTGCATTGCTTTGAACAAGCGAGGCCAAACTCTGCTGTATCTGAGTAAGTTTCCTTCGGCCGAGTTGCGACAGCAATTTCTCAGACTTCGCTTCAATATCTTTCTGACCAAAGAAATTCTTGAAGCAAGAAAACAGAAAAGTACGAGAGACTATAAATGTCGACTCTGTGGTCATCCAATGGAAACACTTCGCCATCTCATCATGAGTTGTCAGGGCATCATGGACATTCGTCGCAATCTACTGGGGAGAATTTTTGTAAACTATCGAACTTCAACAAAGAAAGATGTTTGGTTACAGATGCTACAGGGCTCAAGGTTATCCATAACTTTTGCCCTGCTAGAGATGGTATCAATCATCTTTAAAAAATGTGATGGAGAAAAGTGAGAAAGAAAGTGTATTTCTGCATAACAAGACTGATAGAAGCTGCCAACTGTGGCTGAACTGGTTCTTCCCTCTTCTCCTTTTTACCTGTTTTTTTCTCCTTCCTTTTATTTTTTTCCCCTTTTCCTTTTTCCTTTTCACAGTAATTGACTGAAATAATTGTATCATATGTCTTCAGAACTATGGAATGTTTTCAGAGTTATGAATTTTTTTTTAGTTTATATATTTTCTCTTTTTATCTCATTTTTCTTTTTTTCTATGCTGAATTTGAACTGTAAATGGTAAAAAGCTTCTTTTGAAGCTAACACTAATAAAAAAATAAAAAAAATAAAAAAATGGTTTCAATTCTCAGTAGAAGTGTGTGCTACCATGACATGCTTGATAATGAAAAAAAGCACATGCTATTAATGGTTTATCTACTCATTAATACATGTGCTCTTGCGACTAGATTGTTGTAGCATTGGCTAGTGACTGCAGAAAAGGCAAACGCATTTTTGAATAATTACAATTTCAGCAACTGAACCTCCTGCTCTTGCCTGATTGCCTACACTCAACTGCAGAAAAACATGTTTATGGCGACAAAGGATTCTAGGGGGAAGACCATGGGGGGGGTGCTACTTACTCTAATATCGGTTGACTCTGCGTGGGAAACTGAGTTAAGTGTATAAAGTAGTGCAAAGTAGTTCCGACCTGCAGCTCGTTGTTGGTAAGAACAGGGATGGGCAGGTATTGCTTGTATTTAATCTGTATAATAGACCATATGGCACTAATCCGCTGGGCACTATGATGCTCTTGCAAGAATTAATGATAAGCCAGGACTACAGTATCAATGAAATGCCCCATGTTATAATCGCAGGTGACTTCAACCTACAGTTTAAACATCTGAAGGAACTGGAGGGACTGTGGGATGAGGTTGATCAGGCGTGGGACATCACTGCCCTAGAAGCAAGTTACCCACCAAGGGTACATAAATATGCCCTGGATACAGCTCGAATATTGGCAGGGTTTAACCTTAGGGCTTAACCTTAGGGCCTACAATGGCAGGTGTAGTCGGTGATTACCCAGGATCAAGCACGTTTTTTGGGCCTAATAGTTCCTCAGGGATTGACTATATACTTGTATTGGCAAGTGACTGGAATCTTGTTGATGAATTCACCATTGTTGATCGAAGGGACAGTGACCATTAATCCCTTCTTTTGGTTGTGAGATTGAATGCTGGGCATTGTGATCTGGCTGCACCTAATGCACCTATTATGGACTTTTGGAGCACCAGGAGAATCATCAAATGGGATGAAATAGAGGAGGCTGGGATTAAACATGTTATATATCAAAGGGCGTTGCCTAGTATTGAGATCTTCTACGGAGGGGATTAATGCAGTGGAGAGGTATTGACTGAGTTTGATGCTCTAGTCGCTGGTATTAGTCCCCTTTTCACTAAACCAGTAAAAGAGATAAAGCAGATGGGGGCAGTTTAGAACCTGTGGGTTGATGACAAATGGCGGATAGCCAAGAGGGCTCTGCCAGTTTGCTCTGGGAAGTGTCAATAAAGAGGAGCTACGTCTTTGTAGAATGAAATATAAGAATATAATTCTAAGAAAAAGGAGGAAAGCCAGAACCTTATATGGGATAACCTGCTAGAGGCGGCCTATAGGAACGATGTTAAGTCATTTTGGGCCTTGGCTGGCAAGAAAAGAACTAATGATAACGGCCTTGCCTGCCATATTCCCTCTGAGGATTGGTTCAGTCATTTTTGCGAGGTATATGAAGATATGACAGTGGGAGACCATAAACAGATTGGCGGTTCTCCTATAAAGGTGTAGTATTCACCAAAGATAGAAGCTTCCCAATGGCTATCACATTGGCATAAGTTACAAGTGCCATTCTTAACTGAAAGTGCCAGAAGGCTCCAGGCCCGGACAGGATCCTTGCCCACTTTTGTAGAGATGAGTTAGATGTTTGGTCTCCTGTTTTAACTAATTTGTTTCAATCCATGGTCCATCTTAAAAAAGTTCCTGACGCCTGGCGAACTGCTGAAATAGTTACGATATACAAAAAAGGTGGGTGGGAGAAGCCTGGTAATTACAGGCCTATCCCCCTGCTTGATGCCATTGGCAAAATATTATTACTTAACGTGTTCTAAAGCAGCTGTAGGAGTGTATGACCACAACAAAGCCTATCTCCCATCTCCAGCAGGTTTCCAGCAGGGGATAAGTGCCATTAATCAGTGCTTTCATTTGCCCTGTATCTTACCTAAACACACAGTATTTAAGAGAATGAAGGTGTACCCGGTCTTTGTTGATCTCCAGACCGGCTTCTACTCAGTACCCAAACACCAATTATGGTGGGTTATATTGGAGCAGGGTGTCCCGGACAAATTGGTGGTGATAATGGGTGAATTGTACTCCAACAACTTGGCGGTGATGAGGTGGGGTTCGTGAGGTGAAACTGCTAGACAGTTCAGGGAGGACAGGGGTGTGCGGCATGGCTGTGCCCTTGCCCCACTCCTGCTCTGCCTTTATATCAATGAGGCGATATTAGAACTGATGAAGAGATGTCATGATAACAGGTTTGATCCTCCAAAACTAGGCAAAGATGTCTTTCTGATCATGCCGTACTTTTGGCCACATCACCCATGGGGATCAGGCATTGCCTAGATTGTTTTGTTACTAAATGCTCTGACTTGGACTTGGCTCTAAATAAGAATGAGACTAGAGTTATGGTCTTTAGACCAAGAAGATCGGGTACCACTTGAACAAGTCACTCATTTCAATTTCTTGGGTGTTGGATTTGCTGATACCGGGGTATGGTCCACCCATATGGATAAGGCTCAAGTCATATTGGAAAAAAATAGTGGCGGACTAAGTACAGTTTTTTTCAGATCATGGTGAAAGGGCTGTATCTCCTGCAATTAAAATACATAAAATACAAACAACCTCGGCAGCTCACTATGGTGTGGAATTATCGGGGCATGCTAATTGCCAGAAAATGGGCATTGTGGAGAGCAAGTTTTCGAAAATGCTCACAAGGCTTCTGTGTAGTTTTACAAATGCTCCTCTGTTGATGGAATGTGGTGTAGTCTTCCAGATAGGGTGGACACCGTGTTCTTCTGGATATGGCTCTGGGTCATGCCAGAGCTTGAGAAATATCATGAAACTTTTGTAAATCTGTTAAGCCATCCAGACGGTTCCTCTTTTCCTTGGGTGAATCATGTAAAGTCTGAGCTGAAAGCTGTAGGCGTGGGTAATATGTGACAGAAACCAGAGACCACACTCCACCAAGGAAAAGGTGAAATCTGCTGTCAAATAAATTGGACATGAGTTGCTCATGAGTTCATGTTTGGATCTGAAAATTGGGTTTTGTTGTGAGTGAATAAAGGGCAGAGCCCCTTTTAAGGAGAGGAAGACACAGAACAGTGGGAGGGAGCGGGAATAAAGGGGAAGGGGAGGGGATAGAGAAGGGAAACAGCAGTTGTAAGGGGGAGCAATAAAGGAAAGGTGAAACATATGTTGGCTCCAGCAGTGTCATTGAGAGATCGTGATCTGGCCTGAGGTGTACCACTGAAGAAGGCCAGTGAGCAACCAAACACGGCAGAAGTAACAAGATATCCCGGCAGGCGAATTATGCCCAGCATTGTAAGGGATGTACCCCTACAGGACAGTGGGCCCTTGCGCTCAGTAGTAGAGACGTCACCCGGTGCGGGAGAGTGTTGGAAAGCCCGCGGCAGTACCGATGGGAGGAGCCTGCGGAGCGACTGACAGAAGAGGCCCAGCTACGGAGGAAGAAGAGGAAGGACCCTGCGAGGAAGAGCGGCCCAGCACACATGAGTTGAGGGAGCTTGAGCACCAGTATGCCCAGCAGTAGCACCGGTGTGCCCAGCAGAAGAGAAGACTAGGAAACCCATAGAAAAAGTGCCTGCGACAAAGGCAGCAGTGAAGGAGCAAACAAGGAAGAGATGAGCCCTGCAGTCTGTACGTGCCCATCAGCCCGCGCATGGGAAGGCGAGGACCAGGAGATTAGGAGCCCGGAAGTCCATCAGGAAGACCGGAGAAGCCCAGCCGACAAGAGAGGGCCGCCATGGCTGCACAGGGAGGCACCAGGCGTGCGCCGGTAAGAGACCCCATGCCCCTCCACCACCACTGCATGCCGAGAACCGCCAGCCTGACTATGCATCACCGAAGGGCAGCAACGAGCACACAGACCTGCAACAAGCACCATAGCACACACGCCCTACACGCTTGAATGAGCGCCACTGAAAGAAGAATGTTTTATTATTAAGTCCGCAACACAACAGAAACCACGTGACACGCCGGAGGGCCCCTCTGCCACACACGACTGCAGAGCCACCAACCCACAGGCCTGCACGGTAAAGACGAGATACAAGCAACAGGGGGCACCCACCAGCAATTACCACCACAGTGGCCCCTTTACCACACGGACCAGCTGAGCGGCATAGCACCACCCACACTGCCACCAGAGCACAGCCCCCACAGTCCAGCAGAGTGGCACGGCACCAACCATAGAGAAAGCACATCAATCACAAGGGACATCCACCTGCAATTGCCAATACAGACCAGCAGAGCAGCACCAGGGGCTCTAGAACCAACACAACTCACGCAAGCCCCCAGCAAGGCCCAAGCCGTGCTACCAACAGCCCGCACTCCAGCCCATCAGCTGAACTGGCCCAAGCACACGGCCCAGGGAATGGCAAACAAGAGACAACAAATATACTGCCAAATAGCCATCGCCAACTGGTGAAGCCTCAGGCACCACACTACATGTGCGCAGAGGCCCAAGGAAAGGGTGCCCAATACCCGAAGTAGAAGAAGAGACGCTGAACAGGCAACACTACACAGGGACAGACCACTGAAGAGCACGAACAGCAAATCTGTGCGAAACCTAAAGCACACTGAAACATCCACCACAACCCACCCACAGCTGGACCACGTCATAGCAGGATAGCAAGATGCGACGATAGACAATGCCATTGCAAGGACCCCTGCCACAACACCCCACCATCATGGTCGACCATCATTGGGTGGCTGCAGACCACGAGCACCTGCCCTGGTCAATCTAAGACCCGCATCATACGCCACCCCTATGTGACGGCCCAACCCATTTGCATTGAACCCGCATCATGACCAGGGACAAAGATGGGAAGACTGCGTCGAGGATTTTGAGGATTTCCTAGGAGCAATCGGGGGGCAGGACTTAGCCAACAAAATGAACATTTTCACCAACATGGCAGGAAAAGAAATAAAAGGCATTATCAAGACGATTCAAGCACAAGACAGGACCAAGTACCAACGCCTTCTTACTGCAGTCTACGACAGGCTGTTAGTAGGCTCCAACAAAGACTATGAACGCTTCGCATTCAATCAACAAGTGCAGCTTCCGCATGAGTCCATCGGAGAGTTCGTCATCCGTCTCCAACAGAAAATACTGCACTGCGACTTTGCCAACTTCAATGATGAGGAGGCTATACGGCTGAGGATCATAGAAGGGTGCACCTCGTCAGTGCTCAGAAAAAACCTTCTCAAAAAGCCTCTGCCCCTAACAAAAATACTCTGGCAAAAACGTACAAGCGGATTGGCGCACAGGTAGACCCCGTTGAAAGCAAAAACGAACGTGACTACATCGCGGCCCCAACAGTAGGACAGCCAGAATACTCTAAGCCCACAGGACCCTGGGGGTGGCGAAGATAGAAGCCACCAGCAACAAAGTTTGAGCAACGCGCAATGCCACAGGTGCGGGTGGGAGATCCCACACAGATGACCAAGCCCGGCCGTCGGACGGAGATGCTGGCACTATGGCCAAGAAGGCCACCTTCAGGCGGTGTTCAAAGCGGGCCTGCCTATAAGCTTGGCATGCCAATCCATACCACCACCATGCATGACCAGACAACCTGGACAATCAGGAGGCCCCCATGACCTGCCAATGCACTGGAGGATTCGGGCACCACCATCCCAAGTAAAATACCCAAGTCTGCCGACAACACGGCTAGACGTCAGGAAGGACATTGTGGACATGGATAACAACCCACCCAGACCATACGGGTGCAAACACCCCCTCTACCGAGAATTAAGTCACCCAAGCAGATATGGACCAGCACACGGCACACAAACTTTACCCGTCCTGCGAGACGATCGTGAGCCAGGCAACCACCCAGGACCCTTCCAGATATCGTACCGGGGGCGAGGGGTGTGGAGGCCACAGTAAACATCGGTACAGGGAAATGTTACCAGACAAGAGCAGAAGCACACCCGCGGACACATCCCAAGCCCACGCAGTCCAGTGGCGAACAGCACAGCCAATACAGCCAAAAGGACAATCATGATGCAACCCAACCCAGGGAGACCGCAGAGCACCCGCCACCATCCACATGATACCGAGCCCTGTCATAGGGCACATCCGTCTCAGCCATCGAACAGCACTACATCGTGCCCTCATCAACAGCCACTATAGATTGTTCGAAGTAACCCAGATGAAGGACCACAGTGACATGACGCCACAAGCCTCTCTCTTCCACAAGTTATACTTTGAGGAACATGAAACGCTGCAACGAGAAAATGCAGGGGAGACCAGCGAGCAACCGAGCAGGCCCCATCGAACTACAAAGAGACTCCAACGGCTTATTGAGCAAATGTAACCCGGGGAGTCTCATGTTAAGTGTTGCGAGTGAATAAAGGGCAGAGCCCCCTTTAAGGAGAGGAAGACCATGCCCAGCCATCAGACGGAGATGCCGGCACTATGGCCAAGAAGGCCACCTTCAGGCGGTGTGCAAAGCGGGCCCGCCTACAAGCTCGGCATGCCAATCCATACCACCAACAGGCATGACCAGACAACCTGTACAATCAGGAGGCCCCCACGACCTGCCAATGCACTGGAGGATCTGGGCACCACCACCCTAAGTAAGATACCCAAGTCTGCCGACAACACGGCTAGGCGTCTGGAAGGACATTGTGGACATGGATACCAACCCACCCAGACCATACAGGTGCGAACACCACCTCTACGCAGATACGGACCGGCACACAGCACACAAACCTTGCCCACCCTGCGAGACGATCGTGAGCCACGCAACCACCCAGGACCCTTTGAGATGTCGTACCGGGGGCGAGGAGTGTGGAGGCCACAGTAAACATCAGTACAGGGCAATGTTACCAGACAAGAGCGGAAGCACACCCCCTGGCCACATCCCAAGCCCACGTAGTCCAGTGGGGGACAGAACAGCCGATACAGCCAAAAGGACAGTCACGATACAGCCCAACCCAGGGAGACCGCAGAGCACCCGCCACCATCCACATGATACCGAGCCCTGTCATAGGGCACAGTCGTCTCAGCCATCGAACAGCACTACAGCGCACCCTCATCAACAGCCACTATAGATTGTTCGAAGTAACCCAGATGAAGGACCACAGTGAAATGATGCCACAAGCCTCTCTCTTCCACGAGTTATACTTTGAGGAACATGAACCAACGAAAGAGGCAGCGATCGAGATGGAGGAAACAGAGTGTGCAGAGACATTTGAAATGCTGCAACGAGAAAATGCGGGGGAAACCAGCGAGCAACTGAGCAGGCCCCGTTGAACCACAAAGGGACCCCAACGGCTTATTGAGCAAATGTAGCCCGGGAAGTCTCATGTTAAGTGGGGGGGAGGTGTTGCAAGTGAATAAAGGGCAAAGCCCCCTTTAAGGAGAGGAAGACACAGAACATTTGGAGGGAGCAGGAAGAAAGGGGAAGGGAAGGGGCGGGAGAAGGGAAACAGCAGTTGTAAGGAGGAGCAATAAAGGGAAGGTGAAACATGTGTTGGCTCCAGCAGTGTCATTGAGAGAGTGTGATCCGGCCTGAGGGAAGGCCAACAGGTTTGAATATCTAACATGAAAAACTGAACAAGGAACTGAAGAAAATCTAGACCTGATCTCGGCAGCGCATTCACATTCTCTTTTTATGGAGTACAGAACCAGCATTCTTAAGACAGCAAAATGTACTGGTGGGTGGAAGGTTGGTAATTCTGAACTCTGTCAGTTCAGTGGAGCAAGCTCAGAGACCATTTCACATTTGTTGCTATTCTGTGAAGAATATCATGATTTGAGGAGAACGTATTTCTTACCCCTTTTAAAAAAAGCAGATGTCAGATATGTCATGGATGCTCTAGGTTATGCCAATCAACTGCATCAATCAACGACTTATATTTTATGGCAAGACATGTTACAATGTAGCGATTGAACAATATAGGGTTTGTATGTCAATTTTGTAATCTTCTATAGAATTCTTATATTTAGATTAATGTTTTTATTTTAGTGTCAACATTTTGTATGTTGGAAACATGTATAGTATTTATTATAATTATCTGTTGGTTCTGTGTGCTAAAGGTATAATGCAGAATAAAGTGTGTTATTATGATGATGACATCTATCAGCATGGACGGAGCCCTCCTCATGCAGTATTTTTTAGCATAACAATGTTTATTTATACATTTTATCTCAGGTTATCTTGGTTCAAAGTATATGATTCATTCTTCCAACCCCAGGAGTAACTCTCAACTGTCAACTTGCAGCACATGTCCGAGAGCTTTGCATGTACTGCTTATTTAGTTCAGCCAAATCGGCCACATCGGCCAGATATGTCAATGCTGGTTTGGCCCCAATCTATCTTCGTTATTGTTCGTGCTCAGCCTTTCAAGATGTTTCATCATTTACCAGTAGATGTTGCCTTTCCATGCAATGGGATGCAATCTCGGTGTCTGCTTGTGCTGGCCCGGGCCATAAATGCAGCAATTATGTGTCGATTGAGATGTTGACATCCTTTCATCACATACAGGTTAATAAGCATGTGCTACCTGTAGCAGTGGTGGCTGCAGGGTTGGAAGCCTACTCCATGTACCTTAATAGATGGTGGACCAAGATTTGAAACTGGTCTAAGCCTCATCATCTGTGTGACCCCTAGTCAACTGGGTCCCAGGAGTCGATCAACGCTGCCCCCATTGTTATTTTTAATGAATTCTTTAATTAGTACATTTTAAATAATCTGTGTCATTTATTGAGTATTTATGATTTTCATTTATGATCTACCCCTGTTTTTCTTAATGTTTTCTTTTATCCTCTAATTATTTGGGTGCAGGAAATAAGGGCAGGCAAATGTGTGCCGTGTTCATTGATTTTACAGTACATATTCAATGTATGGGGCATACCTGTAGCACTACATGCAACACAAAAGGAACCAATGTACTGTACACTACACTTCTCAATTAACCGCACCACACCACCTTCCTCAAGAGCAGTTTCAGCTCAAGGTGCCTTACCTTCACTCCCCTCCCTTCCCACAGTCCTCAGCCATTGACACTTTTCAGCAACGGAATATCATGTGAAAAGGCGTCAAACACTCTTCAAGAGGTTAACACATCCAGATTCCTGGTGCACTCTCACCCTCACCCATCCCTGAGACATCACAACCCAAAATTCAAGGTTACTGTAGGAAAGTATGAAGTGAAGAAAGGCAGCCCAAACTGTAGCTCACAGGTGTCCATATAGTGACAGCATAATTATTCTAAGTATCGTGTTATGAGAATTATTTTAAAAAAGGGCAGTTCCAAAAGGTAAAATTGAAATCATGCACTGTAACACTGCGCGAATAAGTCTACGTTTAATCAGAAATGCACAGCCGACACATGTTTCGACCTTCACAGTCTTTTTCCAGGCTGGATATGTCATTGTCACACATAATCACAAATATAATTCAAAAATTAATACATAATTGTGATGTAAACAACACTATTTCATACACAAGACATTTATTTTGTACTCAAACCAAAACGTAATTCCAAACCAAATGAGCCCATAAACATACACAAACGGACCATGTCAATGCAAGTGCCGCATCATTTTCAAACATTGATTTGATGCAGTCACCATTTTGGCAATGGTTTTACATGTGAACACAGGCCAATCAAATTCAGTTGTATTTCGAGCTATAGAAAAAAAATCATATTATGCCACAAAAATACAAATAAAAGGAGAAAGAGCACAAAAAACAACACACCATTGCATTGGTTCCATTCTGTACATATCAATTCCATATCCATTACTCTGATATGGTTTAACACCTGAGCCATTGCTACGCCCTTCATGATCACGCATGGAACATGCCCTATGATACCTCATAAGGTCCATCACATTTTAATCCTAAATGCAATATCAACAGCACCATTGACCAAAGATGTTTGATTGTCAATCCATTATATGCCATAATCATATGGCAAGTTTCCTCTCTAACACAAGTTAAGTCTATATAAGTGTCATCCCCACCAATTACTCCTGAAACAGTGCCTATTGTTAAGTGCAAATTGGACTCGTATCTACCAGTTGCATCCACCCTTTTAGGACCTGTTGGTAAGAACTCCTATATTACGATCTGTGTTATGCAACCAGGCCAAGTCCCCCTTTCAGTCATTTCGTTACTTTTGAGCAGTAGGAGCATTAGTGCAAGAGAGTGACCTTTGATGGCTCGGATAAAAATAAAAAGTCAGTCGTCCTTTTCTTCTGAGCACCACTGTCCATGCAATTGTGAAGGCAAGGTTTTGAACGGAAATAAAATAAACACAACTACCACATGCTCCTCTCTCTCCCTTGGTCCCATTACCCTTCTCCCTGTACCATACCCACCGTGAACTTCAATCCATCTTAATCTGGTGAATGTTAAAGCAAAGGGAAAAGAAAAAATGTAATAATTGCATGTTTATATTGACATATAGTTTATTTCAAACCTTTGTCGTTCACAATTAATACTAATATGCAAACATTGTTTAAAGGAAATCAAGAGGAGGGAAAAAGATGAAACAATTAGTGAGGCTAAAAAGCAATGAAAACTACAATTAAAACTGCAAATCTCCTAGAACATTAAATGTAAAGAAGAAAAGTTCAGTGCAGGCAAAGATATCCAACATGGTCGTCTGAAGTTGTCCTAACAATGCCTTTTCAAGGTCATTTATACTTTCGGTGATGACTCTTTAAACTGTCTCACTCACCAAAATAGAGCTTCTAAAAATGCAGTCAAGGCAAATGTCATTTTGTTATTTTCTCCCTTATACATGTACTCTCACCAATCGGATATACTCCTGGACGGTGTAGTCAATATTAGACGTCTAAGGTATTTTGATTTCTGGGGTATAAGCTCAGGACACATTAGAATTAGATGTTGAAGTGTTTCTACTGGCACTTTGCAAAGTCTGCATTCTCTGGTTCCATCAAAATTCTTCCCTGTCGAGTGTAATATCTGATTGGTCGGTAGGAGATTTAACCTGAAGCGTAGAAAAAGGTCACAGTGTTTTCAGCTATAAAATGTGCTCAAATAATTCGAGAGGCCGTTTACTGCTCTTATACCTTGGTCTAGGTTTATCTATAGCTTGTATTGCATGCGTTTATGTTCTGCCACATTTGCACAATTCGAATTTAGACTGCCTTAGGACATGAACCTAGGGAGGATGCATATTGATAGTACTTTACCCTTTTACTAGATTTTCAAGGCAATAGGTTTACTTCCCCTGCCCAGTGGCCACCTTTATCTACCTACTAACTGTGTCTGAATAAGAGTTTCACTTTGATGAGATCGTAGAAAATTACACTGACTGTGTATTAAAACCTATACGACTGTGGATGATATAAATGCTTGTTGAATTCTGAGGGAGGGGGTCTTACACTATTCAGTTAAAGGGGGCTCACTGTCCATTCTTTGAGTTTGTCTCCTGCAGCACTGTGGAATAAAGATTTTTTATTGAGCTGATGTGACACAGGCAATCTCTGTGTTTTATCTACGCGTCCTCCATCAGCCCACCAACTCTAGTAATCGCTCCAGCACTCCTCCCCTGCTGACTGTTTGTTCCTCTTCCCCTCGTTCAGTTACACTTTGTGGACAATTCCTTTTTTTCACTTAACACTATGCCATAATGTGCTGCACTTGTGCTCTTCCTCCCTCAGTAAATCTTTTGCAATAACCTGCACCAGCCAACGTCTGGGCATATGAGTGGTCAAGAAGGAAAATGGCTGAAGTGCCAGAAATTAGAGCAGGATATAAGGAATTGTGTCCTTGTGACTAGAGAGCCATCCCAGGGTAGCATGGTCTGAGACGAGAGTAAAACAGCCCCGCTACTTGAACGATCTTATTGTGATCAAGAACACCTTTCGATCACTCAGATCTAATGAATCCAAAATGCTAGTGATTCCTAGAAGCAAATCCAAAAGGGCGGCAAAGGGAGCTTTCACAAAGCAGCACCGGTGGCGTGGAATGGTCTGCCGGTGTTTCTAAGGCTAGAATCGAAACTGGAGCCTTTTAAGAAAAAGTTAAAAACATGGTTGTTTGATTAATCCCGCCCTCCGCTTCTCTCCTCCCCCTGACGGACCTCTGCAGATGTTCTTTTGGATCTGTTTTTATGTTTTGTCCACGCCATCATGCCTCCGGGTCCATTGTTGCGCATTATAAGTCTAATAAAGTAAAGTAAATTAAATAGATAACAGCATAATAGCATAGGCATTTGATGGCCCACTTGACGGCAAGACATTAATTCTAAATTGTAGCAGACTTGGTTTCATGAGGTAGTGGCTTATAACTGATAAAAAGATGGGCCATTCAGGCTCCAGCTGACCCTCAAACAGTACGGCCCCTAGACCAGTACTGGAAGTTTTGGTGTGCATGAATAACAGGGCCGAAAAGTCACGACAGTGCAGAATGGCATTAACATTCAGGGCCTTTTTTAACTCTTTCCCAAAGTGTCAGCAATGGCACAATTCCACTCTTTCCCAGCAAGCCCTAAAGGGTTGCGGACAAGGTAGTAAAATGAGGATTAAACCAATGGTAATTACCCAACGAACATCAGAAAGGCTCAGATCTCTTTAGGGACAGATGGAAATTGTATACCATTAGTGCCCTCAATATTTTCTTTTTGAGGTTGTACGACACCGTTTTCCACATAGTACACTAGGTATAAAAGGCACCATTAGTGGATTTCTTTGGATTAATCTTGAGCTGAGTCCAGTTTCATTCAATGCCGCAAAATTCTTCTGAGATGCAGTGATGTGGATTGCAATGTCATCAAGGTAGGCCCCTGTGTACTGTTGATGTCATTAGTGAATGTTCATAAGTCTTTGAAATGTGGTGGGTTCTCCATGGAGACCAAAAGCGAGAAAAGTACATTGGTTTAAGCCGGTTTTGGTGGCAATGCTTGTTTTCCCTTGCTGCCATAGTAAATTCTGCCAATAGCCTTTGGTTAGGTTGATGGTCGATATGTATTTGTCATGTCCCAGACATCAAAGAGATCTTCAATTCAAGGCATCGGATATGCATCAAAAGTGTGTATTCAGTTAAGACGTGTGAAGTCCATACAAAATCTGATACTACCATCAGGTTTCGGGAACAGTGCAATAGGTGAACACCACTTGCTGGCCATGGTTTTGATTGTTCTTGGGCTTAACATGGTCTTGAACTCTTTTATTGTACTTCTTTCTGGGCTTCAGGGATTCTGTGGGGTCTTAGCTGTACTATTTATTCTGGCACTTATGGCGGTGGGTAACACCTCCTTTGTTCTTCCGACTTTGTGTGAAAAGGTATCTTGGAAAGTTTGGAGTAGTATGGCTAGGTATGACTGTTGGTCTGGGTGCGACTTGGGGTTCATGTATAACTCTTCCACTCTACCTCATCATTGTCTGGATGGCTTTCCAAAGGTTTTGGGGTTTCTGTTTTGTTCATGACTACCGTTGCCGTGGGTTCATGTCATTTATTTAGGAGGTTCATGTGGTAGGTATGTACCGGGTGCCTGATATCTTCATGGATACCTCTGTACATATTGGGGCAGCTCAAGGATGTATTCAGTTAGTATTACTTCTTGGGAGGTTGCTGTTCCTACTCCACTTGCAAGAGGCCCAAAAGCAAAGCTTGCGTTGATTCCTTCTGAATAAGGGGTGAATCCTGTGGAGAATTGAGGGGTGTTCGAGAGGATCATAAGGATCAAAGGATTGTAAAAGTCACAATTCCGTTCACCTGGTCTCTTGGATTGTCACAGCATTTGCATTATAATTTGATTGTCTCTCTCAACAAAACCATCCACTTATGGATGATATACTGTGGTTCACTGCTGATCAATATGTAGTGCCTGACAAACATGCTTAAGTACCGTAGAGATTAAATTGATTCCCAGATTGTGAAAACCTCTTTGGATATTCCAACTCGGGTGATGAATGGGATGAAAATATCTCAGATCTAATGGGCCGAGTTGCTGCATACAGGAAAAGCTTTGGAGTTGAGGGTGGAGTAGTAACCTATCACCAATAGGTATGTGTGTCCTTGGCTCATGGGGTCCAATGCTCTAGCAATGTACATTTTGATGCTGTGAAAAGGTTCATTTATTAATGGCATTGGCTTTAAGGAGGCAGCAGAGACATTAGCTTGGTTCTTTAGTTGACATTCTGGGAACTATTGACATTATCAAGTGACTTTTCGCCATGAACCCGTGGCCAATAGAAGCTGTGTAGAAATGTGTGCAGGGACTTCTCGGTACCCTGATGTCCTTCCATCTGGACGTGTGCAGCTTCCAGTAGGTTATGTTGGTTCAGTAGCTGTGTGATGGACCTTTCCCTAGTTCAGTGACAATCCTGTAGTAAAGCCTATCTTTCCTTTGGAAACAGGGCCCTGTCATTGGTATGTCGAGACAAGTATTAACTGTCTCTCTGGCATGTGTAAGAGTGAGATCCAGTTCTTGGACCATATGAAAGCTGTCCCTATATTCACCAATACTTCAGTCTACACTGGTCGGTAACCTTATTCAACTGTTCCATGCATTTTTTTCCTCACTGCTTCTCCTTTCGGCTACGGACCACTTACAGGAAATTCCTTGGTGCATCGCTTTGCCAAAATGGTGCTTGCTCCAATCATCCCTCTTCTGTTTTATGGTTAACCTCTGTAGACCCTGCTGTGGCAGAACCCAAAACTGAACGTTCAGGTATGGAGGGAAAAAGAGAAGCTTGGAGACTAATTTCTTTATCCAAGAGATGAATATGGACCCTTTGGAATGGATAGAGTTTGACATCCCCATGTACACATCGGATACGTATCTGAGGCTCTGATTCTGTTGAAGGTCCTGCTTGTTGCTCATTTGCAGCAGTGGAAGACTGCCGGAGTCAAACATTACCCTTGCCTTTTTCTAGTTCCCTTCTGCTTCACATGCTTATGGGTAGGTCAGGGTCACTTTGACTTTTGGTTACGTTTTATATACCACTTCCGTTACGACTTCATATATTCTGATATCCATGGGTTTGGCTTTTGGTTTGCAAAGGCATGGTCTGACGATGTGCCCCCAGTCCTCACAATCATAACATTGAGGGTATTGAGCAAGGTACTGGGGTTCTGGAAGAAAGCCCCCTGGGACTCACCCTTTCTTGTTTTTCACTGGCTAGGGTCCTTTAAGTACTAGCGGGAGAGGTCTTCCAGCTGGGGCTCTTGGTGTTAACAGATTGGCGCAGTGCCCTGGTTTATTTCGAACTGGAAGGTTCATGAGGCGACGTGCGTCAAACTTCTGGAAGGCTTACGCTATATTGATAGCTGTCTCACCTTGCATTGAATAGGACTGGGTAGGGCTTCGATCAACTGCTCAAAGAGGATGCAGCCGGCCATTTCAGAGGCGTTGGTAGTTGATGATTGAAGCCATTTGTCGGCTGGGACCGTAACTCTGTAGAACAGTTTTCATGGGGTAACTCCAGTGTTTAACTGCACTTCTCAGATCTTTATTTGGTAGGTCTAGTTGTTGTCTCTGAGGCACCCCAAATGGGATTCTTTTTAAAAAAAGTAATTTTACTCATCGCCCGCACCACGCTATGGCTCACTGCCACTGGCTGACAGGCAGATATCCTAAATCACAAAGGGGTTATTGGAATCTTTGGCAGGAACAAGCCGCAACCACAAATGCAAGCCTGTACCCCACCAGCATGAACTTCATGTCCCCAAAACACGCTTTAGCAGATAAATCACACCATTCCACACAACGTCAGGAGTGTGTGACTACTTTACTTCACCAACTACACAGCAAGAAACAACAACGCAGTTTATTCCTTAGGCAAGAATGAGGTGAACAGGGGCAAGTTCTGTCACACTAAGTACATCGGGCCAGATAGACCACATGAGAAACCACCAGAAGTCGCTATGGATCCCAGGATCCAAAGGGAACATAGGTTTTAAAAAACGATTTAAAAGTGAATATATTTCCTTATAATTAAACACAGATAAAAATAATATACACCATTTCTAATTATAAAATAAGACAAGGGTTCCACATAAATCAGAACAATTACATTCCAACTACAATACCGTCTAATTCCATGGATTTGGTAACTTTAAACCCAAAAGGAAAAATCACACAAATGCAACTAATACCACATACACCCTAAAGTAATTTTGATGTCCTTCACACGATAGCAGATAAACACAAAACCTGCTTGAGTGAAATGTGAGCACAAGCAGTGGTTGAAGTGTATGAAAAGAAGGAGGGGAGCTATATTCCTTGCTGAGCTGGCCCGCTCCCCACAAGTTTCATCACCATGCTCCTTACACGCGCAATCCAAACCCCCAAACGCACCTGCCGTTTAAGGGAATGTTCAGTGCAGTGCAGTGCAAGTTTCGACTTCTTCCTTCACTTTCATTTTAAAAAGAAAAAATTCCGGAACGGTTTCTTTTGAAAATAAAAGTATGCGAACAGTAAAACTTAATCAAATAAAGTAGAGTATCATTGCTCCCAATCGCTCCCGCCCACTTCGACCACTGAGCACAGCCTCAATATTGCAAATTGCAAGACAGTACAGCATTATCTGAAGCAAATTCATAGATGCAATTATACAAACAGTGTCTTTCTGGTCATGTTTGCCGCTTGATATGCGCTTTGCATCTCCCTGGTCATCCGGGGAGCTATGTACTGACGGCATCCCTGGAAACCCTTTAGAGGTTGATGAACACGTGTGAAGCGTTGGTGGCTTCAACCAATGGCACCTGTTGCATCTGAAGGGCCTGATGAAAGTCTTGTCTGTTGGCCAGTGGCGGATAGTTCAGTAAATGGAATGCTTGTTGTGGACATTGCAATGTCCACAAACAGTGTATTTGTGGTCAGGTTTGCTGCTTGATGTGCGCTTTGCATCTCCCTGGTCATCTATGTACTGAAGGCATTCCTGGAAGCCCTTTAGAAGTTGATGAAAAAGTGTGGGGCATTGGCACCTGGGGCTGACTCCGAGCATTGCAGTGGTTTCAATCAATTTCACCTGCTGCATCTAAAGGGTCTGATGGAAGTTGTGCCTGTTGGCCTGTGGTGGATTGTTTGGTAACTGGAATGCTTGTTGTAGCTGTTGTTGTTCATCTGTGAAGGTTTTAAGAAGGGCTTACATACTATAGCATTCTTGATCCCACCGCTGCCACTACTTGTGTTCATTCAGGAATGATGGAGACAGTCACCTAGTTTGCTTGTAAGCTTTATTTATTGACAAGAAGGTCATTTCAGGTAGGGCCGACAATTCACAGCATTGTCACTTTGACTTGGTGATTTCTTGGGAGTTTATCCCACCAGTTTTTGCTCTGGACCTTTCTTTCTTAGTTCTTGGACTCTCTTGCTTCCATGGTGCTTTTCTCCTTCACTCATTACGCCCAAGTGAGCTCCCTCCTCTCATGGCTGTGGATTCTGTTCCTTTCTGAGGGGCCTCCCTCAGCTGGTATGGCACTACGCCGCCAACTCTTAGCCCCGCTTCCGACAGTTGTTGGTGTAGGACGCCCCATCATCAGAGAAGCAACACTCTTCGTAATGCGAGGCAGATGTGCAGTTGGCTCGGCAACTAGCTACTGCAGGTGAGTCCTGGCATCTTTTACACCCTCTATTGCTACCGTAGCCTGTGAGTCCTCTCAGGCACTTTTATGAATCCTCTTAAACTGTTTATATATTCTGCTGTGAGTTGAGAATAACCATTTTACTTCTCCTGCATTTTATAACAGCCCTTTAAAATGTGTTTTCCCTCTGTTTAAATCATTTTTTTTACTTAAAGCTTCTGCTGTCCTTACCCCCTGATTTAGTCAAAGAAAAGGATATTATATATTTTAATTATGCTCACTTTAAAATTCAGGCACAGTAATTTCACTTGTTCAATTATTTATATAAGTCCCAGTATATTTCTGGTTATATTCACTTTCAGGTAGTGATATATTACTCTGTCTTTTCCTCTCACCTAAATTTAGTGCTTTCTGTATTAAAATATAGCCTTTCAGATTGCCACTATTTGTGTTTAAGTCAGACCTTCAAATGTCTTCCAATTAATGGACACTATAAATAGCTCCCCTCTTTTGGCTTATAAATTGTTATCAACTGATTCATTCTTGCCCATTTTTAGGGAGTTACTGTATTATTGCATCTATGAATGTGCTTCCCAGAGTACTGTCTTGCAATTTTGAATATTATGGCTGTGCTCTCATTTTACACAAGCAGGTTTTGAGTTTGTCTGCTATTGTGTGTAGGCTGTCAAATTCATTTAGCCTCTAGCGGTATGAGTTGCATCTGTGTGGTTTTGTCTTTGGCTTTGTAGTTACTGAATCCATGAAATTATTTGGATGACTGTATTGTAGTTGGAACATCATTGTTCAAATTTGTGTGGAACCCTTATCTTATTTTATAATTAGAAATGGTGCATATTCTTTTTATTTGTGCTTAATTTATTTGGAAATATATTCACTTTTGAATTGTTTTTTAACACCTATATTCCCTTGTGATCCTGGGCTCCATACGTTTCTCATGTGGGCTGAATGGCCCGGTGTGCTTAGTTGGAATCTAACTTGCTCACCTCTTTCTTTCATAAGGAATAACTGCATTGTTGTTTGTTGCTGCGTAGATAGTGAAGTAGTCACACAACGTTGACTTTGTGTGCGATGGTGTGATTACCTGCTACGTCGTGTTTTGGGGGCATAGAGTTGATGCTGGTGGGGTACAGGCTTGCAGTTGTAGTTGCAGCTTGGTCCTGCCAAAGATACCATTAACCCCTTTACGATTCAGGATATCGTGTTACTGTCAGCCAGTGGCAGTGCTCCCAGACCTAGTGTGGCCAGAAGGTGAGTACAGTTTTTACAGCAGGCTTCCTGGTCTGACATCTGCCTCTTGTGGTAACACACATATCATTCCTGGGGAAGAAGAGGCAGTAAAGTACAGCAAGTCAACACTGACGTAATTAGTAAGAAACATGCCAATCACATCGTACATTGATAGGAGTACACAGAAACCCATTACATGTTCAGACATGATTTACCCCAGACAGGGCCATATCATACAACGCAATAGGGGGCGTGGCTACATGGCCATGGGCTAGGACGTGATCCCTATGAGCTCCTGATGATCCGACACTGATCCGACCAAAAAAACATGCTTTGATCCTGTGGAGTGCTTTCTTATTGGAACTATGAATACATGAATATGAGAGGCATATGGAGGTCGTGGAGCTGGCGCTACCTATGTACGAAGTGCTGAATCGTGAGCTAAGGAAGATAACGAGCTTCGGTCGGTGAGAGATACAAAATGGCACCCACGAGAGAACAAAGGGGTGAGGCTTAGGACAGCTGCATTGGCACATCGCGGAACGGCGTCGCTCGCCAATAAAAGCGGATCTGAAACATTGGAGAGGACCTGGATGCAAGTGAACGGCTGTAACAAGGATCGTACATTGCGGCCTACGTGTATCAAAGCATCGCCATGAAGTGAAGCAGCAGAAAACAGTGGAGATTCAAACAAGATGGCGCCCGCTCCCACCCGAAGGTCGGTATCTATAGACCGAAAATAAACATAACGCATGCTGGGGCGAGGAGGCCAGACACACGAACACTGCTGGTGAAAGGTGCTCTATGTGACAGAGGAGCAAGTGGGCACGCATCGTGCACAATCCCCACGGACATATCAGTGCCGGCGGACATCGGAGGGGCAGAGACCAACTCTGGTCAACACACTACATAAAGCAGTAGTGACTTTGGTTCCAGGGCAAGGCCCAGGTGGTGGCGACTTGCAATTACTCAACCAAGAGTGGGATAATGTCGGTGAGAGGAGGTAAAGCGAAGGCTAAACAATCAATGATAGATATATTCTCTAAGACCCCGACCACCCCAGCACAGACCCCCACCAGCAGGTCAGCCGAAGTCGCCCCCTTGAGAGATGACCAGGCGATTCTGGCTGCTATCACGGAACTGAAAACTTTGTGGGGGACAACAATGGCAGACTTGAAAGTCGCGCTGGAGACTAAAATAGACGCAGTGGGCTTAGAGGTCAATCTATTGGGGGAAGACATGAGGGCGCTAGCAGAGTGGACGACCAGTCTGGAAAGTGCGGTGAAAACCAACACAGAAACCAGCACCAGCAATGCTAAAGAGGTCAACGTACTAAAGCACCAAGTATTGAACTTAGAGAACCGAGCAGAGGAAGCCGAAGGAAGAGTGAGACGTAATAACATACGTGTGGTTAGCTTTCGAGAAGGAGAGGAAGGCCAAGATCCAACGGACTACGTGGAGAGCATGATAATGCAGGAGAATGGGGCCGGCAAGCTTTCTCAAGGATTCGCAATTGAACGAGCACATAGAGCCCTGAAGCGAAGGCCGCAACCAGGAACCCCGCGAAAATCCTTAACTATAGAGACCGTGAGAAGTTCCTGGAGTTCTTCAGGAAGGGAGGACGATAAAAAGAGCGGCAGCGGCCATAACTGCATACCCCGACTATACCATGCAAGTACAAAGGCAACTCTACGGATTTGCAGCAGTGAAGAGGAGACTACATACGGCTGGCCTTAAATACATGCTTCTGTATCCTGCAAGACTCAAGATAATATACAAGAGCAAAACATATTTCTTTGACACACCGGAAGAAGCGACGAACTGGCTGGACGCCCAAGGATGCTTGGACGTTGAAGAGGATCAGAGACGAGAGGCACAAGATAAGTGATGTGTGGCAATGCTATGGGTTGCCGTGAAAGAGATATAATGGGGGCTACCTAGGGGCATGACATTGATTGCTCAAGATGAGTGATGCTGGACATGCTGGACTGGAATATAGATGGCACTGTCAAATATTGATATTGATATTCCAATGTGATTACTAATGCAGGAGGCACTAACGGGATGTGACCTACCCCCCCCATAAATAGAGTGAGGAGAAAAGCCACTAGGGCTGAATCACCCTGCTGAGCCCCGAGCGCGCGTGTTGTCGGGTTAAGGGCTAGATGCGGTGGTGTCTGAGATCCAGGGATGGAGCTGGGCAACAGTTGGGAGGGTTGGGAAGTAGTGGTGGGGTAGATATTGTGTTTGGGCAAGTTGGGGAAGGGGATGGGAAAAGGGAGGGTAGAGCGGGTGTTGGGGAGTTGAGTGTGTTGTTTGGAGTTGGGGACCGAGCCTATATGAGTCTACACGCGAGAATAAAAACTTTGAATAGAATCTGCACCGGTAGGTGGATGAGAGACTGATTGATAAATAATGGGAGAACTCAGAATTGCTACGTGGAAAGTAAGAGGGCTCAATAGTTACCTGAAGAGGAACAAGGTTATGATGTACCTGTTCAGACAAAAAAATAGATATAGCTTTGATCCAGGAAACACACCTCACGCATGATAAATTAGAAGTGATAAAAAAAATGGAGGGTAACCGTGGTAGGCACCACATATTCGGCCTATGCCAGAGGTGTGATCACATGGGTGGCGCTGCATGTCCCTTTCCAATTGCTACAATCCACGGTGACATAGGACGGAAGGATGGTAATGATAAGAGAGTTGATAGAAAACAGAGAAATAAGTATTATTAATACATATGCCCCGAACCAAGATACAGCAGCATATTTTAGGTCTCTGCATAGTAAGATGGGTAGGTGCCTGGGGAGGCCGTGGTCTGAGGAGGAGATTTTAATTGCGCGTTGAATCCGAGAATCGATAGATCGGATAATAAAACAGATAGACCTGCCCCGGCGGCCAGAGCGCTGCAGACACTGCTGACGGACCTGGGGTTTGAAGATGCATGGAGAGCGCAACACACAACAGAAAGACAATACTCCCATTACTCAGCCCCACAAAATTTGCACACTAGGCTGGATTACATGTTTGTCACGCATGAACTAATGTCGGAGGTAACACTTACAGACTACAAAGCGAGGGTCCTATCGGACCACTCAGCGTTGATACTGGAATGGCAACATCAGCCCCCGAGAACAAGGATACCGACTTGGCGCCTCCGTGCTGAGGCGCTGAGAGATACTATATTTAGAGAAAGCCTGCGAGACGACATAGTAAGCTACTTTGAAATGAATACTGGTAGTGTGGAATCCGCTGGTGTGCTGTGGGAGGCCTTTAAAGTAGTAGCAAGGGGAATGGCCTAAGCAAAATCCAAAGGGCTGCAAGGGGGGAAAGTGGCTGAATTACAAGACGCTGAAGACGAGTTGGAGAAAGTGCTGGGAAGGGGTGGTACCACTGAGGAAGAGAAAGCAGAGACACTGGGGCTGCAGCAAAAATGTTTGGGATGCTGAGAGAGACTGTGTAATCTGAATTATAGGAAGTACGTAGAGAGATTGCATGTGGGAGGGGACCGGCCAGGAAGAATGTTGGCATGGCTCTATAAAAATGAAACCCCCAGACCCACAATCAGGACAATTGCGAGAGATGATGGGAGTACGGCGGACACCCAAGAAACGGTTAATCAAGAATTTGTAGAATACTACCGAACCCTATATGACGATCAAGGGAGGAGTGATCAAAGGAGAATAAATGAAACGCTAGAAGACATAGGTTTGCCACAGATTAATTTGGAAGAACGAGAAGAACTAGACGCCCCGATCACCCTGGAAGAATTGGAGAAGGTAGTGGTGCAGCTACCCACAAACAAGACCCCGAGGGCCGATGGACTCCCGAGCAAATTTTATAAAAAATATAAAGACGAGGTGCTTCCCCCGCTGTTAGCAAAGCTAAATGAGGCGTATGACAAGGGTGGGCTCCCAGAGTCCCTGCGAGAGGCGATAATTACACCACTCCCTAAACCTAATAAGCCGGCCAAGGATTGTGGATCATATAGACCATTGTCAATGCTAAATCAGGACAGCAAAATACTCACAGCAGTTCTAGCAAATAGGATGAGAAGAATTATCACCAAACTCATACACCCTGATCAGAATGGGTACGTCCCAGGCAGAAATATCATAGGCGGCTCCATCGAGTCATTGCGTATGCGAATGAAGAAGAGGGGGAGATGGCAATTGTATCATTGGACGCAATAAAAGCATTGCATTCAGTAAAATGGCCCTGGATGATGGCTGCCTTGACCAGCTATCGGATAGGGCCGGGGTACCTTAGATGGGTCCAATTGTTATATAGCATGCCTCTAGCCAGGGTGAAAACAGGAGCTATAATCTCAGAGAGGTGGCAGCTTAGAAGGGGCACTAGAAAGGGTTTCCCATGGTCCCCTATGTTATATATTTTAGCCCTAGAGCCACTAGCAAAATATCTAAGACAACAGTATAGTGTGATAGGTATCACCATTAAAGCAGAGCCACATTTAATTTCCCTGTATGCAGACGACATAATGTTGTACTTGAAATACCCGGAAGAAAACCTCCAATATGTGCTGGAGGTGATGGAACAATTTGCGTTTCTGTCCGGCATAGCAGTAAATCCTAAAAAGTCATACGTGTTCCCGCTGGGTAGATATAAGGGGACCCCGCTAGAGCACTTGCCGGTATTGCCAATACCGTGGGAAGTGGACACGTTTAGGTACCTTGGAATAGACATCTACCATACGGTGGAGGCAGAGCACCTGCAAAACACAGAGAGGGCGGTCAAGGGTATCGAGAGTAGCATGAGGTTCTGGGCGAAGCTTCCTTTGGCGATGATGGGAAGAGAGGCAATGTTAAAAATGGTGGTCTTGCCGAGATTGTTGCATTACTTTAGTAATATACCGCATCTGATCCCAAAATGATTCTTTGCCCGATTACATAGCATATGTAGAGATTTCCTATGGAGTGGGACTAGAAATAGAATAACCCTCTGGAAGCTACAAAATACACATGAGAAAGCAGGGATAAAACTGCCAAACTACGAGGCCTATTACTTAGCAAGTCAATTGCAATATGTAGCGAAATGGTTATTGGAAGAATCGACCTTGGAATCTAGGCTGTTTAGATCAGAATACGCACCGTTCTTTCTACAAGAAATGTTGTGGCTGCCCAGAGAGAATATGAAAGAGTGCCCAAAAAGGATGTTGCTGGGATGGGGCATATGGCACAGGGCCTGTCGGGTAATGCAGAGCCCTACCCCATGCTCCCCACAGGTGCCACTTGTGGCACTGGTGGGAAAAGACGCCCAACTAATGAAAACGATCAGGAAGCACTGGGAACCAGTTGGGATAGCAACGCTGGGCGATGTATGGCAAGATGGGAAGATTACAGATTTTGAGATTTGGTAGGGGAAACCGGATTACACAAGGGACAGTATATTATATACACAGGGTGGTGCGGCGGGTTACAGACCCTTGGTCAGAGATAATACTGGAAGGCCAACCGGATGCCACCCTAGAGGTTCTATGTGACATAGCAGACGGAGGACATGAGATATCCAGACTATATGAGATGCTTATGTCCAAAGTGCAGAAAGAACCAATGGGATTACGACAGGAATGGGAAGAAGAGGTGGCCACCCCTATGACAGATGGGATGTGGGAGAGAGCTCTAAGATATCACAAGAAGGTGTCAAGAAACGCCAGGTTCCAGCAGATGCAGTTGTATATCACCCACAGAGCTTACATGACGCCCCAAAGAATAACTAAATTTAAGAATGCAGGGCAGCAAGCATGCCCTAAAGGTAATGAGAATAATGCTGGGATGGTGCACATGTTCTGGGCGTGCCCAGTGATTGAAACTTTCTGGAGGGGAGTGGCAGATAGGCTGAACACAAAAGGGGTTAAGCTAACGATAGAATCGGCGTGGGCGTGCCTGATTGGAGGGTTCCCCAGACCACGTAAATTGAAGCACGTCAGTAAGCTTAAAGACCTGGCGTATATACTTGCGAAACGTAGAGTTGCTATGAACTGGAAGGCATGCCATGGTCTGATAGTAGAAGTGTGGTGGAAAGATCTACAAAAGTGGTCAGAAGCTGAAACTGCAGTATGGCAGTAGACAAGTAACTCGGTGGGGAGGAGGAAGCAGAAACCTTGATAGCTTGGAAACATCTATTAGCTACAATATTTGGGCCCACGCATGATGGGTCGAGTAATCGTGACTCAGTAGAGAATTCGGATGAAGGACTCCACCTGCAAGGCACAGGAACAGAAGGTGTGGAGGTGTGGAAGAATGGGCTCGGTAGGGGGTGGGTAGAGGGAGCAGTATATATTATTAAAGGATTATAATATTGTAATAATGTTAACTGTACTGCAAGTTTGTTTGTATTGTTGTACATAATAATAAAAATTGTTTATAAAAAAAAAAATCATACGATGCCATAACCATATGCATTCTGTGCAAGATTGAGACGTAAAGCCTACATAGAAGAGAAATAACAATAGGCCCTTATGTCTGCCCCATCATTGGAACTAAGACTTCAACACAGCCAGAGAGAGGAAAATAATCTACATCGTGAGCCCCATCACCAGCCCCAAGACTGCAACACAGTAGAGACAGGAAAATGACCTAGGATGTGAGCCCTACCACCAGCCCTAACACCGTGATATAGGGCCTCATCACGACTTGGGCGCTAACCCTTAAAATCGGCGTTAGCGCTCATAGCGCTGATTTTAAGGGTCCGTCGGATCAGGACTCCTAATACCGCCGGCGGATTAACAGCCGGCGCAAGGACAGCCGGCTGTACAAGCGCCGGCCATAACAGCGCCAGGAACCCTTAGCGCTAAAACATCATCGATCAGGAGTCCGGCGTAAGCGCTATTAGCACCACGAAAGCGACGGATAATCCGCCGAAAATACCTCCAGCAAAAAGCTGGAGGTAACAGTACACAGGCCACAGCAATGAGGGCCCAGGTGTAAGCAATGCAATCCAGAGGCCTACAAAGGACCCACCCATGCACAACACCCCCTCCCCAACACCATGCTGCCATTTGGAACCGGGAGCCTTGATGTCGACTACTACCTGCTGCGCCTGGAGCTACAGAGACCAGTCAACCAGGCCAGGGTCCTGGGAGTGTAGGGGGCAGTGGGGATGAGGAGAAGGAGGATGAGAGCAGCAGCAGCAAGGCGCCCAGCCATCCCCAGGGTCAGGCCAACACCCTGGGCCCTAACTGATGGTCAGTTGATGACAGAATATCCGCTGGACAGGGCAACCATCACCCAGTTGCTGGACACAATCCGGGGGACATATGCAGCCGCATATCCAGCAGCACGGCAGTACCTCCCCTAGTGAATATCGTGTCTGTGCTACTATCACTTGGGACTGGCAGCAACCACCATACCGTTGCCATGATACATGGAATGGTCCAGTCCACATTCAGTGCCATGCTGGTACCGGTGCTTGATGCACTGTTGAATCATGTGAACGAACAAATTGCATTGCCAGCCACACAGGCACAGGTGCACCAGCTGAAGGGTCAATTGCCCAAGTACTGAATGTAATAGAAGCCCTGGACTGCACACATGTGGCACTTATACCACCCCAGGCACATGAGGCTGCCTACAGAAACCGGAAACTGTACCATTCCCTCAATGTGCAGGTGACATGTGGCCCTGACCTCACCTTCAGCCACTGCTGTGCCCGCTATCCAGGATCCATCCACGACTCCATGCTCCTACGCAACAGTACCCTGCCAGCGTACATGGAAAGGCACCAATGTCAAAACACATGTCTACTGGGTGAGCACAAATGTATACCACAAAGCATGTCAATCCACAACTGATGTTGCCTGACACCGAATCCATCATTCCCAAAAGTCAGTAGCATCACAGCAGCATACACATACAAGCAGAAAGCACGATGAACCTTGGACATGTCCAACACAGCAGAACACACCCATGCAGGATGTAAGTCATGTAGCGGCACCGTGACATATGGAATACCCACCACAACAAAGCCTCCAGTGTGAGTAGCACCATGTTTCCCAACACTGACACACTCCAGACATCCCACCCTGGCCACCCGACAGCAAAGAAATACCAAACCATCACCTGGCACATCCACGAATGCTCCACACATGAGTAGGCCGAGTGATGACAATGCACATCCCACAAACACTGTCCCCAAAATGGCCATGGGAATGCATTGAGAACAGTACAGCAAATGCAACTGTAGGCCAATGGATTAGCAATGACACATGAGGCAGCCACTTCTGTCAAGCAGAAGTAGATGGAAGGGCCCCCTCATCCTGCGACATGTGAATGAGTACTGTTACATATCGAAACATAGCCGTACCAAGTGGAGACTACCCCATTGATTCAATCGTGCCCATAGGACAGCGCACTCCACAATGTCATAGGCCAAATGAGAAATATGACAAAATCACACTGATGACAGGGCTCTGTACACCCACTGGACTTACCTTGTCCCCATACCGGCTTTCTCTCCCCTACATATGAATTTGGATATCCCCAGTACGCGTGGCTCATTACCCCTGTGCGTCACCCACACACGGCTGCGTAGCGGGCATACAACCTTGGCCATGCCCGTACACGAATCTGTGTGGAGAGGGCTTTGGACTTTTGAAGGCACGCTCCCGGTGCTTCGACCGCACAGGAGGTGCATGATGTATGCTCCAGAAGAAGCCGTGAAATTTCACTGACATGTGCCATGCTGCACAACATCTGCTGTTGCAGATATGTGCCACTGCCCCCTGATGCTCATGTGCAGCCACCTGAGGATGGCAGTGAGGACGATGAAGGTCCAGAAGGTGTAGCACATGCAAAAAGGGTGGTCCTGAGGGAAGGGGGGTTGGCCAGACAGGGATTGATTTATGGATTCTTTTCAAAATGGGTAATAGGTAAATACAGAATGTCACTTCTACATTGAATTGCATTTGTAACAATCACCACTGTCCATGCATTGTGATTTTTTTAACGTGATTTATTATTCCCTCAAACAATCCCCCACCCCCCAGTGAACACACAACAATCCCCTCTCCCCCCAGTGAGCACCCAACAATCCCCCCTCCCCCCAGTGAACACACAACAATCCCCCCTCCCCCCAGTGAACGCCCAAAAATGTGCTGTTGCCTAATCAGGCCAACACCAATGATGCCATGCACCCCTATGATGGGCACGGGTGCTTCCCTCTCCCAGGACCCTCCGGTGTGTGTGCCCTCAGGTGGCGCAAGGACCGGCGCCTTGGAGATGGGTCCAGTGAACCCTCTGTTGGTGTTGTTGAGGTCGAGGGCACGGAAGCACTGCCCATCATGTGTTGGCGCATGAGAGCATTGGCCTCACGTTGTTGCTCTGCTAGGGCAGACACAGCCTCCGTTAATTCACGGACCCTCTGGCCAAAGCCTGTGAGGGCAGCAGTGCATTGTTGCACAACATGGCGCGTGCGTGCATTGTCCCGGGCAATGTACATGCAACCATGCCGGATTGAGTTGCTCACAGCCTTGATATGGCGGCTCTGGACTTTGGCCATTGCTTCAACACGGGCCTGTTTGGCTTCAATTATGTCCAGGCGGCCCATTACTGCTTCCCCAGTGACAAGGCCCTCTCCTGGCGCCATCAGGTGGTGGACCGCGAATTGTGCGCTGTTGCGGGGGGCTGCATGGTGACATGTCACCGGACTGGGCTGCTTGGCTCGCAACGATGGCCCTCAGGGCTCCCATATGACGGGGTGTCGACATCGGGCTGGGGTGTGCTGCAGCGGGGCACAGCCACATGCCGACTCCCTGCCTGCTGCCTGCCAGTGCTTGGCCTTCCATGGGCTGTGGATGCCCTTTCCCCATCACTGCTGCTGTGGGTGTGTGCTGTGGTGGCATGATGCCCACGTGAAGGTGTCACTCCCACATCCGGCTGCGAATCCGGCCTCTCTACCTCGGCGTCGGGGCTATGGATGTAGGGTTCCGGTGACCTCTCACTTGGGTGCCGCCTCGGGGGGGGGGGGGGTGCTGGTGGAGGCACGGTGTTCTGGGCGCATTGCTGGTGTGGCCTCATCATCAACGGCCTCTTGGGATCGACGTGTGCCTGTACATAGGGGGTTAGGGGGTGGTTTGAGTACAATGCTACATACATTTGTGTGATGCAGGTCATGCCAACAAGTGTGAATGAAGACAGTGTCAATGACGCATTCAACTTTCATTCTGTTCAGTCAACATGTGGGGCTTGTTGTGGATGTGCATGGAGGCACACAGCATGGGTAAGCGTGGTTGGGGTGGACTGCGCTCAGGCTTTTGTGGTTTTGTTGATGCACAGTACCACTCTACGTAGCTGTCCTATGGCTATGGGAGTCTATCCCCCGCCCCTGTCATTCATGCACTGCACGTACAGGGTCGTCTAGGCAGCACTGATATTCGGGGATGGGACTCACCTGCCGTTGGATCAATGCCAGTCCCTGCCTCCGCTCCACCGATGCCCTCAATGGTCCCAACATCAATGAGGCCCGTCAGTTTCTCCTCCCATGGTGTGAGGTCGGGGGGGGGTGGGCCTCCTCCTGTGGCCCTGCTTGCACTCCTATGCTGGGACAGGATGCCTCTCACCCGAACCCGCAGGTCATTGAGCCGCTTGCGGCAGTCTTCACCATCCCGAGGCAAGCGGCCAACTGCACTGACCCTTTGTGCCACGCTTTTCCATATTTGCCCTCTGCGCATTGCGCTCGTTTTGCGCTGCTGCAGCTCGTGGTGGTGAGTCAGTGCCTCATCCACAAGGACCTCAAGTTCTTGGTCGCTGAACTTAGGTTTTCTGACCCTATCCATGGCAGACTTGCCCCTGGTGCGCTCCTGACTCATTACTGCCTTCGGATGGAGTGGATGGCTTCCAGTGCTTGAGATATCTGACGGATTGTGATTTCCAAAATGGCCGCCGCTTTATTTCCCATTCCGGCGGTGACACGTTTCCCGCGCGCTATGAGCGACCTGGCAGTAGCGCACGGTGCGCTGGATTTAAGGGTTCGCGCTAATCGCGCTTACGCCTTGGACCGGGGTGCGTGCACGATTAGTCGTGATCTGGCGGATTATCCGCCAGGTGCCTTGGCGTTAGCGCTGTTTAGGTCCGGCGGATAATCCGCCACATTTACCGCCCTAGTCGTGATGAGGCCCATAGCCAGAGACAGGAAAATGACCTAGGTTGTGAGCCCCATCAACAGCCCTAAGACTGCAACACAGTCAGAAACAGGATAATGGCCTAGGTTGTGAGCCCCATCACCAGCCTTAAGAATGCAACACAGTCAGAGACAGGATAATGGCCTAGGTTGTGAGCCCCATCACCAGCCCTAAGACTGCAACACAGTCAGAAACAGGATAATGGCCTTGGGACTGAGCCCTACCACCAGCCCCAAGTAAGACCTCAACAGTCAGAGACAAGATAATGATCTAGGTTTTGAGCCCCATCACCAGCCTTAAGACTGCAACACAGTCAGAGACAGGATAATGACCTAGGGTGTGCGCCCAATCAACAGCCCTAAGACAGTGACACAATCAGAGACACGATAATGACCTAGGTTGTGCGCCCAATCAACAGTCCTAAGACTGCAACACAGTCAGAGACAGGATAATGGCCTAGGGCGTGGGCCCTGTCACCAGCCTTAAGATTGCAACACAGTCAGAGACAGGATAATGGCCTAGGGCTTGGGCCCTGTCACCAGCCTTAAGATTGCAACACCGTCAGAGACAGGATAATGGCCTAGGGTGTGGGCACTGCCACCAGCCTTAAGACTGCAACACAGTCAGAGACAGGATAATGGCCTAGGATGTGAGCCCCATCACCAGCCCTAAGACTGCAACACAGTCAGAGACAGGATAATGACCTAGGACGTGGGCACTGCCACCAGCCCTAAGACTGCAACACAGTCAGAGACAGGATAATGACCTAGGGTGTGGGCACTGCCACCAGCCCTAAGACTGCAACACAGTCAGAGACAGGATAATGATCTAGGACGTGGGCACTGCCACCAGCTCTAAGACTGCAACACAGTCAGAGACAGAATAATTGCCTAGGTTGTGAGCCCTACCACCTGCCCTAAAACGGCAACACAGTCAGAGACAGAATAATTGCCTAGGTTGTGAGCCCTACCACCTGCCCTAAAACGGCAACACAGTCAGAGACAGGATAATGGCCTAGGTTGGAGATTCACAGCAATATTCCTGGGTGAGTCTTCTCCTTTGTTTACTTCCTTCTATGATCACTCGTCAAGCTGTTGCTCCAGGTAGCACTTCCGTCTGGCTCTTGACATGTATGTGGTGGAGACGCTGCCACAGTAGTCATAGTAGTACTGCAAGGAGTAGTTTCTGTGTAGTCAGTCACTCAGGCAGCCAAAGCTGACTGAACACTAGTCTAACCTCACATATCCATACACAAGTACCCAGGTGAGACAAACACTCTGTGTCCACCAGTGATTGGCCCATAGTGATCAGGCTAAGTGAACACCTCCAAAGATTGCCCATTGCCCAATGCCTTTAATGGGTTCCTAAATAATTTTTCAATCAACCACCACGAAGGCCTGAGAAATCTATGAAATAGCAACATTTCTCGCCTAGCTCAACATTTTGACCCAAAAACAATGACCTGTGAAGGTTTGCACAGGCAAAGAGAAACCGTGTGAAATTTCGGATTTCACGCCAAAGTGATGAGTGCGCGAAATCAGGAAAGCTGATTCACAAAATCCTACCTTTAATTGCCATGAAGGTGGAGAAAGCGAAAATGGAGCGGAATTTCAGCCATTTCTCATTGGTGGCAGGTATTTTGCCCACCCCTGTCCAGGTGGATCTGCTTATGTCTGTCTCGCAGAGGTATGCCCACTGGCCTTCCTGTGTGCCTGTCCTAACCAGGTGGAGAGGGGGTGAGGCGCAGTCATGGATTTCCTCACACCGCTGCTTTCCCTGCAGGATTTGAAACAGAAATGCTTGTCATAATCATGCGCCCTTCCACCTTGTTTCATGTTTTCGACAGGCACACGCCAGGAGAAATATAGATCAGCAATGTCAGGTGATGAGCACTCTAAGACCTTGCACCTGAGTGCACATCCTTCACCCACATTTGTGAAGTCAGGAACTTCTGAATTCAGCCAGCTCCAAGTGCCCGTGCCCCCCAGCCCCCATCCACCAGGGTGTTGGGGGCAATATCTATCGATGTGATTCCTGCACTGCTGATCTCTTGTTGAGCCAGGCAGTGCAGCAGCATTTGTGCTCCGTAACTCCCACTGCACGCTAGTGCCCTACCTTAGTCAGGGTCCCTGATGGCTCCAGGTACTCCCCCGCTCATTTGAGGGGGTTGCTTGCACCTCAGCATTACAGAGCGCGTTTTTGCTTCACCCGGGATCTTCCTACGACTGATTCCTAAAGAATGACTCAGATCTTCAGGGCCAGCAGGCTAGGAAACAGGCCAGCCAGAGAAAAGGGGCGCTCGCTCGCGCCGGCAGATATCAACAAGGCGGCTTTGCATGAGACACACGACCCAAACGCCATTACTTGAATGAAAGGAATTAGCTCCTTAATTATCCTGGGAGGAGATTGCTGGGGTCTTAGAATAATGAGGATTCTGGACGCACAGAAGGATCCATTTATCTAATGCACTGCATTTCAGTTCTATTTTTGGAATGAAGGACACATTTTACTATGTTACATTAAAAGGAAAATCCGACAGTAATTTGTTATTGGCTCTCAGTAAAGTTCTTACCGTGAGTGCTGCGATGGCCTGCTTTCTCGGCTCCACGTTTCCTTTTAATGGCAAAGACATACTCCTTTGAACATCTTCACTCGTCTGATTATCCCTCTCTCTCGAGTGACCCACACCACTGACAGAGCTTCGACCCCCATCCCACAAACTCGTATCTCGCATGACTATAATGATGACAGGCCATTTTTAGTTTTGGGCCATAGGGGCGGCAAAAGTATTATTATAAGAGAGAGGATGGAGCACGAGGAGGAACACACAGCCTGTGGAAGTGGTTCGCCATTTGTACACACCCACTGCCTGCCCATGCCCATGCTTAGCTCTAGGACTATTGCCATTCACTACACATCCATCAGAACTACATCACAGCCGTCTGTGTTTTTCTTTAAAGAAAGGCCACTGATTTTGCGAGCCCGCAGCATAGAGAAGAGCTTCAAAGTCCAGGCTCGGTGTGCGCCGGCCAGATCACCAGTAGAGTCCTGCAGAACTTAGCAATGAAGCTGGCCTGGCAGCTATGGACCTAACAGTCTTCAAAGAGATCTGCAGTCTGACTGACTGACTGACTGAACAATGCCTGGCAATTTTTGTGTGTTCGGGGGCTGGCCGTCGGCCGTTACACAAGCATACATCCACACGCACCCATGCATGCATAGAACACACGCCGGAGACGTGTGATGGCTCCGGTCTCCGGCGCGAACTGCCGGGCACTGCCTTTATTCTTCAAACGTGCTCCGTAGAGGCTCGCGCATGCGTACCTCGTGTACGCAGTACACAACATCCCTCCTTTTCCCCAGAAACAAACAATTAACAATTAACTGCAGAAACAACAACAATTAACAATTAACTGCAGAAAGACAACCAGGTTCCTTCTTCGGATTTACAACGACAGATTTCCCCGCCTATGGTGCAGGGTCCATGATAAAGTCTCGGAACCTCTGTGGAAGTCGTTGTCCGGCCCTGCTCGGGTATCGTGGTGCCGCGTCACCAGGGGCCTCCGATGTCTCGGGAA